>NC_132878.1:76786708-77152958 GCF_030463535.1 Salminus brasiliensis | reverse complement strand
AGGGCTATCCACTATAACAATATTCTATCAGTATTGTGAAACATTAGGTCACACTGCAGTTAGTAAGTATATCATGAGTATCTAATTAGTATATGGGGATATTGGTATACAAGACGTATACCTACATCCCCAGAAGTATACATAGTGCTTCAAGAGGAGGAAGAACCGCATGGCTCATTAACCCTTTAAAGAACCATGACCCGCAGGCAGACTGAAAGTGTTATTACAAACCTCTACTCTACAGAATAGCTTGACCGCTTCCTACAAAAGTCCCTGTAGTTACTGAGTAATATGTCTTTCTGCATTAGGGGTTAAAGACAGATTAAAACCAATTACAGAGAGCCTGCAAACAACAAACTCTCTAAAACTCTTTTTCTCTTCTTTACCTTTTAAGGACTGCACAAAAAGAGGCTAGTTGATTAATATATATGCTGATTAATATTTATATATATATAATAATTAGTTGATTAATATTAATATACTCTTCTCTGTTAATAACTGATCTTTTAAATTAAAAACGTTACATTTATTTGATCAAATCTTTGTTCTACGAATCTCTTCATCGTTTTTGAAAAAGCTCCATTCATATCCTATTTATGCTTTGAGAAACAATACAGTGCATCCAACACTAAAGGCAGCCTACTCTATGTTTTATATAGTAATAGACAATGCAGCAGCACACAGAAAGAATTCTACAGGCGCATGCAAATGTTTAGACACGCCTGTTCACATAAATGTTTATTGATTTTCTAAGAGAAAGTAAGAACAAATCCTCTACAGAAATGAAACTTAAATATGAAATTATTCTCTGCATGTTTTTGCGTACAAATTCTAGTGTTTGGCTGAATTCAATGTATTGAAAATATTTTTTTTTGTGTTTTGAGTGTGATAAATTAATCAAATAAACTGTAATGTGTACTAAAGTGTGTAAATGTACAGCGGTGTATACTATGTAGAATTGTTTTTGTAACCCATTTTCTCTCAGAAAATCAACAAAGCATTTGGGTATTTATATTTTTGCATGCAACCGTACATTCTAAAACATTTTCCTACGCTCCAACAATTGTGTGCATGTATTGTAACTGCAGATTTAAAAGGGCTATCCTGAAAGTCTTTTAAACAAAAGATTGTTCTTGAAAAGTAAATATTGTTCTTTTAATAAATGCTGAATAAAGAAAAATGATTATACTGTTTTTTTCTCTTTGAAATTGTTCACAAACATCATAAACAGAATATTGTGATATCGCCCACCCTTTTGAAGCATGACAAAGCACCGAGTTGAAGAACAGGTTACAGCCTGCCATTCAAGCCCAGGGTGAAACGCCAATGCCGCGTAAAGTGTGCATATAAAGCCGTTGGAAGTGATTCCTCTGGACAAGCCCATGAGGACGGACGGCTACCTGCTGCCTTGAAAGAAGCCCAATCAATAGCAGGAAATAGAGCTGTGCATGTGGCCGCGAGGCTCGCGAGCAGTTAGCGCTGCTAAAAGTGGCCGGTGTCAATATTTGGAAATAAGAGGCGAGTGGGATAATAGAGAAAAGAGGAGTGCATATGCCGCCGTGCGTTCAAACAGGCGCTGGGAATTAATGCAGAAAGCCCAGCTGCTCCTGCAGGCTGACCCCCACCCATTATTTACTGCAGGTAATGCCAAACTATAGTAAAATCAATGTAGCTGTGCTTTAAACAGGACAGCACTTCACAGGAGGAATGACTAAGTCTACAGCATGACTCTCTCTCTTTTTCTCTGTCTCTCTCTCTCGCTCTGTGCCAGCATATAAGGTCTGTGCTGTGTCATGCCTTGATAAATGTAGGCCTATTATTTTGCATTTTGTGTTTTCTTCTGTGCTGCGTTTGCCACACTCGAAAAACAAATAAGACCAAAAGCAATGATCCAATTTCCTCAGCGATGCTTTAATGGTAATAATTCGATATTTTGAGAATGTTTGTGAATATAACTGATACTATTTGCTCATCTCCATTCGCTAGCGTTATTCTCTTCTCTGCCTCGCTTACAAAATTACTTCAGATTTATTTGATAGCGCGTCACACATAAGAAGGGAAGGTCATTATAGTAACGCAGACTGGCATCTCTTTTATGTACACTATAAATACTATTGTTTTGCATCACAAAATACGACACAAAGCAATGTTAACAAGAGCCCCTTTGACAGGCGCAGGTTTAAAGCTAATGATGTTCTGTCAGGACAACAATTGCCCAATTCCTGACGTCTCTAATACAACAGAGCGATTCCTGTTCTCAATTTAATGCAAACAAAACGGAAACAAATGATTTGAGAACCAATTCTGAGCAAATTTTACAGATATAAAGAATAAGGCATACATATTAAACAGGGAAAACTTATTTGAGGGGATGCATAGTTTGCATAGTACACCTACATAAAGCGCATGCAAATTGTTCCCAGTTTAGAACTCTCACTGCTTACACCACAGACTCAATGGCTCATTTGCTAATTAACTAACTGCTAATCATCTCATAGCCTGTAGTGACTACAGACATTACGGAAATTTGAACTGCTTTCACTGAATGGCCGGATTGAGGAAGGGTTTCCTGGAATTAGCAGTTTTGCTCATTTCTGTTAGCTCTATTAGCCCTTATTTTTCCTTCAGATTTCCTTCAGAAGGTCAAAGAACCTTTTTTTTAAGGGTGTACGCCATGTGAATGTTTTCCTGGTTTCCTGCCAGGTTAAATGGTTCTTTTCTATGTTGATATAGTTCTACATAGCAGAAAGGGTTAAAAGAAAATTGTTAAAAGAGTCAAATGCACCTCTTTTTCAGACTATGTAGAATGTAGAAGACTCCTGTCTTACTTGATTTGTTTGATATTCAGGTAAAGTGTCGTGCATGTTGATTATTGTGTATCTAGGTATCCACACTGACTTTTGTATTTGGCAGCATCTAGCTTGAGGTATCTTTTGGATCCTAGCCTATACAAACTAGTTAAGGATATTTTCGGAGTAAACCGCGAATCACTTTTGTAAGTTACTCTGGATAAGAACGTCTGCTATGTGCTTTAAATGTAAATGTAGAACTTTTTTTTTTTGCTGAGAGTATACATCGTTAAAAAGGCATGGAATTCTGTAAAGTCTTATTGAGTCCGGCCCTTTGCACTTAGTATTAAAATGAAGAAAATCAAATGTGTGATGTAGAAAATATGTTACTGCAACACTATAGTTTAAATAATAACAATACTTATTTGTTCTGTCTGTGAAAGGGTGACATATATCCTACATAGTACATACAAACATCTAAAAAAACCCCTATAAAAGTTCATTTGAGGTGATGCATTTCCAAACTGATCAGCAATGAAAGTGTTTGAAAGCCTCTTTGTTTTGTCTATTTCTCTCGTGTACTTGTATGACTGATGTTTTTAATACTCTGACAATGCATTATATAAACATCATGACTTGAAGCTTTTATGACATATTTTTATAATACTGTCTAGTTTCTGCTCTGGCCAGTAACTACAGATAAATAAAACGACCCAGGCTGGCACATTTACTGTTGATTAGCAGTGATCTCTGTGAAATACATAGAAATGTCAATTGTGGTTACCCTGCAACCTTTCTTCGGAAACAGGTCCTCTCAGAGTGTGTGTGTGGCCACTGCTATCCCAACTGACCCTGACTCCAACATAACCATAACCCACACTTATTATCACACGAGTGAAATTACAATGCAAAAACACTGAAATGCAGACACACAGGTGCCTTGTGAGCTATATAATAACACCTCCAGTCTGCATAAGTCAAATAGTTATTGCCATTACTTTGCAATACTAATAAGTGCAAATGAATAATTTCATAATTAGTTTCATAATTCATAATTTGAAAAAAAGTTACATCATGAAGTACATTTTCTTTCTGTCATACATAACTGTAGGCATAGTAATATCTGAAGGTCTAATACATTTACTAATACAATATGTTCAACAACTGCTCAATAACTAATAATAATTGATATTACTGACGAATACTATTTGTATGTATGTTTATGTTATACTTCAGTAGTTTTGGTTGAACAGTGCTTTACTGGCAGTTCTAAATGAAATGACTGTCACACATCATCATAAACTAATCACTGAAAAGTCCATAATTATTTGCACATTATTATCAATATTCCTACAAATATCAACAAAGCCACGAATGCTCAACATAGGCTGATTTTACCAGCCAACTGATGTAAATGGCCCAAACCCTAGCTCAATTTAAAAGGGACTATACACATTTAGGAAGCTTCATGTTAAAGCATGTAAAGTACAATTAAACATCCTGATGATGTTTCCAGATATCAACAGCTACTGTACTGAGAGCCACTGTCTTGTGTGTGTGTGTGTGTGTGTGTGTGTGTGTACCTGTGTGTCAGCAGCTGAATGGAGGTCAGGTGAACACTCCTCTCTGACACATGTCATAAACACACCTGCGCTACCTGGCCGTCCCAGGCTGACAGGGCCACACGGTTACATGCTGTCCATATCCATAAGCATGTGTTGGTCGTTGGAGGCTGAGGAGTGTAGTGACCCCCTCAACGTCCAGAAGCCCGTCCTTAACATCGCCAGCAGACAGCACAGGCGGGTAGTCGGGGGACACAGAGGACGCCTCACACTCCTAGAGGTCATTCTCACATGCCAGCTCTTACGAGAGCGGTCTGAGCTTGCATATTGTTGCGGTCACGCCACATTTTTCACTTTTCACATCATTTGAATCTGCCAGTTGTTCTTTACAGTGCGTCAAAAAGTCCTGATGAATGGACCAATAGAAATGATATCTTGATAAAATCTTGTGACACGAATTGGCATTAACAGTTGTAAAAGTCCTGTAAAAGTGTCATTCTGGAAATACAGGTTTTTAACGTCTATAAATCTATTGAGGTTGTGACTAACAAGATATTCCACAGTCTTTAACTGTACACCAGCAAGCCTAATCATTCATTTTAGTGATTTAGTGGCAAGTGAGAGTGGGCAGTGTTTTAAACCCTCAGCACCAATCGATACCAGTGCCAGTACCATGTCATTGATGATGTCATTGCTGTGTTGAGAAAGGTCCACCAGCCAAATAATGTCCGGTGCCTTTTGGGGCAACCTTTGCATTGACGTACATGGTACAGGTGGGTTGATAAACTGGGCAGCAACACTTCGACTAAAGTAACCTAAAATGGTCTTCTGTATGGCAGGTGTTTCAGATAAAATTGACAATGAGCATGAAAGGTAGATACAAGGTGTGCTTAATAAAAGTCCAACTCCGGGTATATTTATTGGTCACTTTAGACAAATTTCAAGCTGATCAGGGGATTTTATTTCCAAGAATAAAAGTGCTTGGGTTCTTAACTAAAGGCATTCATTCTATATAGAAGCATGATAAGTCAAGATTCCGCTTAAAAAAAACTTCAAGGGTTCTTTAGTAAAGGCCATGTTTCTATGTAGAAGCATGACAAGTTGGCCTGGTTATATCTTCTTTTTTCCTATGATGGACAACATCTTGTAGACACTTTTTCAAATGTCTTTGTAACTGGTCTGTTTATATTAAGTTGACTTAAGTTGACATAGGCATAAGAGCCTATGTCAACTTAAGTCAACTTAATAGAGACGTATCAATTATCAATGCTCACAAAGTATCATTTAAAAGGTAGGAGACCTGTGCTGCAGCAAACCACAGCACACCCATTAACACTGACTTCCATGGTTTACATGGTCACACCACCATCAGTGTCCAGCCAGTCTCAGTCTCAGATGCTCCGTCCACATAAGAACAGCACATCTGATGCCTTCTAAGCACAGAAGAAAGCACACATTCTGATTGCATTCTGATCCACATACACACGTTTATCTTTCTATGTATTTTTTCTTTTTTATAATTCACTTCAATGGCATGCAAAATTCCTGTCTTTTCCTGTGTGTTAGCCATGCTGCCTCTTCTGTAGTCTCTGTAGTCGGTTCACGCTCACATTAAGTAGTGAAAAGCACCAGACTCGCTGGCAACATACATAGACTGTCTGGCTTGCGAGACTAATGTCCAGCTGGCTAATTTAAGAAATGCAACCCGATCAACATACTCAAATCACAGCCATTCCGCTCCACCTCCATCTCCGCAGCGAAAATTACAGGAGAGTCTACTAATTCTCACTACTCTGCTGCATGAATAGCCCTGATAAACTGCGTTTATTAGAGGCTCCTAAAATTCATCTCGTTCGCATTAGCACGGTATCCTTCAGAGCCCCACAGCAGACTGTCATGAGCATTTTCCATCCTTTCCTTCAACCGCAGTAATTTGGGCCACATTCAAAACAGTCGGAGCTTCCCTCGCACATCCATTACCTCCTTAAGATCCCTAGAAAACATTTCAATTGGATTGCAATGGGCCGTTAGGCCTCTTTGATCCACCTCCCTTTTAAGACTGCCATTGTTCAAGATTGACTATCCTGTGCAAAAGTGGGCCTACCTAAGGCGAAACTTCATAACCAGCTTCTGGTCTGATCCATTACCCATGTTACACAGGCCGCTGCTTCATATTTGTATTTTCCTCTTCTCGAAAATGCATATCAATGATCAAAATCCATTTAAAAGCGCCAGCTGACAGCCTGCAACGCTCAAGTCAGGAACGGCAACAAAAAAAAAGTTCTCAAGGTGGCAATAATTTCACTCATATGGATTTACACATTTGGCAACCTTAATAAAAGATTAAAAGGTGCGAAGGAGTGCTTTCTGCATAGCATATGAGCAATACAATTTCGCAGCAGAACAAAGAATTGATGATGCGTTTCATCTCCTCCCAGATACAAATGAACAATTTGCTATTCCTCACTCCCCCCCCCCCCTTCAACTCCATCAAGAGATGTGTCTGGGTTGCTCTTTGAAGTGGGAAGAGAGGGCGTATGTGTGTTTCTGTCAGTATGTGCACCTTAAGGTGTGTTTGTTACTTGGTATGTGTTCAAGGCTTCATTACACGATTGTAAATGCCTTAGGAAGCACAATAGCTTCAAGGTTAAATTGATAAATTAGAAAGCACGCTGCATTGAGCCAACAATAAGTGGGACAGGGGGCTCGGCACGGGTTAGTGATGTGACCCAGGTGTGTTTGGTGGTCTTTGAATGCATTTCAAACAAATGCATGCAATTCAGTAAACTGTTATTGGGGTGTTTTCACATACACCTCCCAGAAATACTGCTATATACAAGACCACTATATCATTATATCACAGAGTCTGGGTATTGCCTGTTGCTATGTTTTTCGAAAACATTAGAGAGTATTAAATATATTATTATTTCTTTATATTAATAAAAACTACAGTAGCATCAAGGATATGGTGAACAGTCAGTTCTTAAAGCTGATGTGTTAAAAGCAGGAAAAATGGGCATCCATAAGAATCTGAGCCACTTTTAAAGAACAAACTTGTGAGCATCAGAGCATCTACAAAACAAGGTCCTGTTTGGTGTTTCCAGCATGCAGTGATCAGTGCCACTGGTGAACAGATGAGGTGTTCAAGACTGACTATTTTGTGCAATAGTGGGCCTACCCGAGATTAAACTTCACAACCAGCTTCTGGACTGATCCATTACTCATGTTACACAGGCCTCCACTTCATTTTTGCATATTCCTCTACTCGAAAATGCATACTCACTAATATGATCCATTAAGGCCCCACCTCACAACTTAGAGGACTTGAATGATCTTCAAAGCTCTTGAGTCCATGCCTCGAATGATCAGATCTGTTATGGTGGCACAAGGGGGACCTACTCAATATTAGGTAGGTGGTGCCAACGTGTAACAGTAGACAAAAGTCACAGTTCGGTTTGGACCTCATGGTTCAGTAAAAAATAACCTATAAGACTAACATAGGTTTTTTTAACTGAATTTGAAACACATTTGTAACAATTAAAATGTCCAAAGTGTTTCCACACACACAAAACATAGACAAGTTGTCCTCATCCAAAGATGTAAAAAGACAGAATTTAGGTGAAATACTTGTTTATTTTCAGTCGTTTCAAATTGAAAAGTGAGAATAGTGAGAGATACAGAATAAAGAGAGATAAAGAGAGAGAAAAAAGGAGCGTTTCACACTAAACGAGAGGCAGAGAGAGGTGAGGGGGCAAACAAGACTACAGTCCCTACAATACCCTGCAAATGTAATGTCTTATAGCTTAACTATTTTTGAGTGGCATGCACGCTTGTGAAATTTTTGTGACAATACAAACAATGCAAACACAGATACCATTAAACCCCTACAGACTGGTGTACGAATTTCTGAGATCACAAAAACAACAGGGTTTTATAACATCATAGCATCGTAACAGGCTGTTTTGATGTGTTAAAAGCATGGCAAATGGGCAAGCATAAGAATCTGAGCCACTTTTAAAGAACAAAATTGTGATCAGAGCATCTCCAAAACATCAGACGGGTCCTGCGTGGTGTTCCCAGCATGCAGTGATCAGTACCACTAGTGAACAGACGAGGTGTTCAAGACTGACTATCCTATGCAATAGTGGGCCTACCTAGGATTTAACTTCACAACCAGCTTCTAGACTGATCCATTACCCATGTTACACAGGCCGCTTCATTTCTGTATATGCATACTCACATGCATACTCACATGCATATTCACATGCATACTAGGGCAGTGGTGGCTCAGCAGTTAGAGTGCCGGGCTGCCCACTGCTCTGGGTGTGTGTACTTACTGCCCCTAGATCACTAGTGTGTGTGTGTGTGTGTGTTCACTACCACAGATGGGTTAAATGCGGAGGACACATTTCGCTGTACAGTGACAAATACGGGCACCTTTACTCACATGTGATCCATGGAGGCCCCACCGCACAACTTAGAGGACTTACATTACAATACATGAGATCACAAAAACAACAGGGTTTATAACATCATAGCATCTTAACAGGCAGTTTTCATCTGAGGACGATATGGAATGGGAAGCGGAGTGTTTTTCAAGACAGGTCCCCACTCAGTGGGAGGGTGACCGACATGTTTTAAAACTGCAACAGCATATATAGTAAATCAAATTCAGAAACGTATGATGAATTCCTTCTCATTAGCATGTTAGACTAGTTAGACTGCAACCTAATGAAGTTTCAATAAAGCATGGCTTCGGAATCAGTCCTCTTTAGAGGACTTTCAGCAAATTGCAAATGAAATCTAAAGCAACATCCCATAACCCGCCAATATTTTCTGCAATAAAACAAAACAAACAAACATAACACAAACAGCTCAGTCCACGAAGGGGTTCCTCTTTATAATTACATCCTACTTTGACTGGCTGTTAAATCACACAGCATACAACGCTGATGGTTTCCGCATTGCTCTCTTGAGCACGTCGGAAGTTGAGAAGCATCCATATGCCTTTTTTTATGATTGTTCTGCGAGAAACTTTCCAAAGAGACACTCTCGAAAAGACAAACAACAAGCAGACAGGAAAATGGAAAGGGGGGGATAGAGGCGGCATCAATTGTCCATCTTGAGAATGACATGCTTTGTAGCACCTCTGTCATATCTCATGGAGTACAATGGACAGCAGCATTGCCGGCATGACTGGCTCCCTGACATCCCCCGGAGACAGCACTCTCTCTTTGGCATCTCTCCGGAGCTGCCTGGACTTTATGAATTAGTTACCAGCTTTTGTCCTTTTTCTCATTGCATGGCTGATGAAACACACACACATACACACACACACCTGCTAAGGCAGAAAGTGCAGGCTTGGAGAGGAGGACCGTCAAATTGGAGCGAATTGGCTGGTTCCAATCCCAAGAAGTGTTCCCAGTAAGAAAAAAAAAGCAAATGAAAGAAAAAGTTTCACTCGCATTCACAAATGAAAGGCAGCTGCGTGCTCGCGTTTTTTTGGCTCCGGCCTACTCCTTTTTGGAGATTGTATGTGTGTGTGCGTTTGTATGTGTGTGTTGAGGGGCAGTTCTGCCTCCTCTGTGGCCACTTGCCTCGAACTAAAACACAGCTAGGGGGAAACAGCAGTTTTTACTGTTTGTGCCTGAATGTTAAACTTATATTTAATGTATGACATTTCACACAAATCATCCGGCCCAAAGACATGACCCAGGGGTATTTGTGCAGATTGCTTTTTCAGTACCTCAGCAACTGTGGAATTATTCTTCCCGAAGAAAGCCCTTTGAGTTTGGTCGAGGTGATCACCTCGGACGGCTGCAGCGGCCATCCCGATCTGGAACAGCTCAGAGAAAGTGATATCATGATTGCAGAGCCACGCTAAATTGAAAACATCTTTGCGGCTGGAGGTTGTATAAAATAACCATATATTATATATAACATAACCCCCCTACCTCCGCCCCATCCCATTGGCTGGCCCGGACAATTATGCTGTTGTGCTATCTTTCATTTTTCACTTCACCTTCATCTCCTTTTCTGACTTTTTTTTTTTTTTACTGTTGAGCACAAAAGTCACCATGTTTTCACTTGACTTTACTGCTGTTAGCACGGATGCATGTTATATATATAAGGGTTTCAAGAAGAAGAAGGGAAAAAAGCTAAATAAATAAATGAATAAATATTAAAATAGAAATTCCAAAACGACTCTTTTTTTGTTTATAAAAATGTAACTGTAGTTAATGTCAGTCGCTTCAATAAAACCTAAACAAAAACTTTTCCTTTACTTGTTATTAGTTGTTATAGTCATTCAATCTAAAAATATTGTCTTATTCTGCTTATTTTGAGACATACATAACAGAGATAAACATGTATCTTCATATATATTTGAACACAGCAGCTGCACTTTACAATGTGTAAACAGTTCATGAAAGAAGGGACCACAGAAATGCTTTGTAATAACATGAAATAAAATGTATTTACATTAACTTACATTAAAATGCACTTACATTAAAAAGTTGCTACTTTGGAGCTACATTTTCGTTTGTGGACAGAAATGACAGATCAGTTTTCATTATAAGCTAAGTAGACATAAGCTAAGTAAACATATAATAATAATAATCTTGCAACAGTATAAAAATGAGAACCAGCTAGATTTAAGAGTGTGCAGTTTTAGAAGAGCCTCTGAAGTGTTCTTTACATTTTGACATGGTTCTTCTCACTCACATCTCATTTATAAGGATCTTCTACAAGGAATCACTTATTGAAATATTCTTTAAGGAACCAAAAGTGTGTCTTCCATTACCCTGCAGCAAAAGAAGCCTTCTAGGCACCTTTGTTTGTTAAGAGGGTACAACGCAACAAATGTAGTCAGAGTCAACTCTCTGAAGGTTTACATCAACTGCATTAAATTCCACAGGGTCCAATCCCTCCTCAGAGACAGTGCCATCCTGATGCTGTCTTTCCCTGCTCTCTCTAATTAAGCAATTATTTTCAGTAAACACTATTAAAACTGATTAAGGGAAGGCAACAAAAAAGATGAAAGTGTGCAGCATATTAACTGCATACACTCCTCCCCCCTCCCTCCTACAACTGTAGTCAACAGAATAATTAGCCATTCCCCCTCAGGGCAAAGGGGAAACCTGTTTTTAATTGGAACCCAGTAGGGACTTGGATTAAAATACATCTTTCAGCAACAATAAAAACATAGAGCCCGATATGTTTGCGTTTTATTTACTCCCAGTCTGCCTAACTCCCTCTCCAGCTCCCTAGCCGCAAAACGCTCTGCATGATAACTGTCACTAAAGCAAACCAGCCTTTTTTACCTTAAGCTGTTGTATAATAGACACAAGTGTGACAAAGGGATCGAATCAAATTGGGGGTGTTTGGCATGGGGGGCAGATGCCTTTTCCCCAATTTGCGAGACAGACCTTTGCCGGTCTTAGATGGCCAATTAACGTGCGTTCTGACAGGCTTTTTTCGGCTGCTATTAAGAGCAAATTCAGCTGGGCCAAGTAGGTGTGTGTATCTGGGTGCAGTGTGTGTCTGTGTGAGTGTTTGTGTTAGGGATGGAACGGTAATGACATTTCCATTCATGATATCAGTAATTTTCTCTGGTATTTTCATGATACTGTTCAAATCTACCGAAAATGTTTAATAAGCACTATTTCATCCTGAAACCATTATTATTATTAAAGTGGCTGTATCAAACTGAATTATCCTCGCTTATTCACGGTTTCATAACGTCCCGTCCATTCCCAGCGCACACAGTCCATATATGGAAACTAAAGCTGTTTTGAATTCCCAGTTTTTGTGATGTCACAGGAAACAGCTCTCCCAATTCAGCCAATAACAGTTTAGCTCCGCCCCTTTGAACTAAAATGTTACATAGACTCATCCTGAACTGCTTTGTGAATGAGGCACAATACAGGATAGCCAACCAGAACAGAGCATATTTACATACATCTGTCCTAAAGTAAACAAAGTCCATGAAGTACAAGGTCTACTTAATAAGTAAGTATAAGTATAAGTATAAGGTATAATGAGAGGTTGAAAAATGGCTATAGTGAAAATGGATTGCAACTGCTTTGGTAGATAAAACCACACAAATGGGTGTACATACAGCATAGGTGGACCTCAAAGAATGCAATGTAATATAAGAGAAAATATAGACTATGGGCCCTTTAATGAGCAGACATCAGTATTTGTGGCATTTGGCTGACGCTCTTGTCCTGAGGCACCTACATTCTGAATCATGTTACACAGTTAGGTGAATGTCATGTTAAGAGTCTTGCCCAAGAACTCTTATTAATGCAGTATGATGTGTTCGTCCAGCCAGGGAATCGAACCCCAATGATGTTAACCACCACTGAACATTAACAACTTTTATCATCATTAAACTGATGTTTTCCTGAACCTCTCGAACTCATCTCTAACACAAAATTAATCAAGTGCAATTTAAAAGAAATACGCAATTATCACAAGCAGCGCCACTCTTTAAAGTTCAGATTACAGTCTTGTAATCTGAGCTTTGCTCAGTCCTGATGTGAGCTTTGCAAAGATATTTCAGTAGAAGGATAGTTTTTCCACAACTACACCTGTTTATGGGCCCATTTACTGGACAAAACTATTTTGTTTAAAATAATATTTGAATATTTTGTTTTGATGATATTTGTTAAAGTTTGATAATTGTATGTTTTCAGTTTCATACAGTCAATGTAAGGAAAGTTTTATTGTAATGTCTCAAAAAGTGTTTTAGTCTGGACTGCTTTCGGAATGAGGCACGATACAGGACAGCGATTCAGATTATTTACATATATCAGTTTTAAAGGCACAGTAACAGCTTCATCCCAGGGAATAAAGAAAGGCAGGGAAATGCTCAAAAAAGGAACTTCCATGAACTTCATAAATGGATCTTACTATGGATAAAAGATGGTAATCATATATGGTTATTTTAATGAGTATGGTCATCACAGTGCTTTATACTGTGAATTATCTTTACAATCGGTATCTGTCCCATCCCTTGTTTGTATGTGTGTGTGTCTAAGTAGGCGAGTGGGCCAGCGTGGCTGAAGTCTGCTTCCTATGTTGAGTTAGGGCTGGAATGTGCCTCTTCTTCCCTCCTGCTTTAACCTATGCGCCTCGGCAGCCTCCAGCAGGCTCCTGTGGGATTTGGCCCTGGGGCTGCGCAGGGAGGCCGCCATTTTTCGCCCGCCTTTGTTTTCTCCCCCCGCCCGCTAATTTCTAACCGCACTCTCTCTCTGTCTGTCCACCACTGTCAGGTTCAAGGATATCCTCGTTTGCCCGACTGCAGGTCATCTTCTGGGCCACTCCGATGCCAGCCCCGACAGGCCCCTCCCTTTCCGCCACCCTCTGCCCCTATACACGCATACACACACACACACACACACACACACACACACACACACACATTTGCTAAAGGGATTAAAGTCACGTGGGTAGTGTATGAAAATAAATCTACAGCATTACATTTGGTTATGGTAAGAGTTCTGCCATGTTGCAAATCTTGGCCGTCTAAATGGAGAAAAGGTCATTCCGCTTTTTTTTTTCATCTTTCCCCCCTTTTTTCTCCCCATCTTTGCTGACAGAGGATAAAATCCCGTGTGTCTTCTTCTGGTCTTTCTCTTGATGTATCATGACATCATGTGTCTACTTGAGCAGAAATGGAGGATGGAGATTGGCTAGTTGTGACACACAACCTGAATCTGTCTGCCTGGAAATAAGAAAGGGAAAACATTTCCCACCCCGAGCAAAAAAGATTAAATTAAACTAGTTTGCCCCAGATGGTTCTGGAGCGACCGGGGGAAAAAAACACAGGTAAAAGAAGGGAAACATGCAAAGGGATTGCTGTTTATTTTGTGTCTAGCTGCTTCAGACCTTGAAATATCTAATAATAATAATAATAATTATAATAATAATGTACTTTTAATAGGTTTAGAGGTTAAAAATATAGGCTTTCTAAAATCATGATGATGTTTCTCAGTAAACAAATAAAATATCACCCAATAATTAAGAAACATCACTGGACATTTCTGCTATTGTAAACTATAGTTAGAGTATAAAACATACAGCCCATTAAAATAAAACACTAAAAGTCCATTTCCAAATTTGTGAAGATTAATCCGGTGCGCTAAAGCCACAAACAATTATTTTCGCAATCGTTCTCAGCGGTTTCTAATTAATTCACTGGAAAATATATTCAAATGCACTTCTGACATCAGTTAGCTTACTGAAGATAATTACAAAGTTAACAGGGTTTGCTCATTTAAGCCAATATCCACATAAAATCAAATCTGCATGTTTTGATCTCCGCATCTCCCTAATGGTCGGATATCTTTTAATTACGCTCCACAAATAATTAGAATTCTGAGGAAACTTTCCAACTTTACAAACTTTCCTCTCTAATTGTGCAGAAAGGCAAACAAACTGCAAAACACAAAACCTACACATCTTATAAAGCAATGACTTTGGACTCCTTTGTCTCAACATATCTGTACGTACAGGACGCAGTGAACCGCCCCCCCCTGGACGTATGTCCGTACGCATCCATTAATCGTCCATCTGCTTGCATGTGGCTGCAGACGCGCGTCATCTTTATCGCAGCTGTGCAGAGCAATATCAGCCACAGGCATTATGTAAAACAATGGATTATGGTAAAGGTGTGTATGAATACTCTAGTGGGGAGCATTCGGAGGGGGTGTGGTGTGGTGTTGCTATATAGGGTCTGAATGCGTGTTGCTGTCTCTCCATATGTCCATCCATCACGCCTTCTATAGGTCTATCAGCCCGGCGCTCAGGCGAGCGAGGGGGAAAATAAATTTAGCCCCACTTTAAAAATGCACATACATTTCCATACATTGAGGCGTAGGGGGGTGACTTAAAGGGGCTTAAACCTATTTTCCCCCAGCCAAGCCAAAAACACCAACAGAGGGAAGATAAATGCGGCTGTCCCTTTTTCTCAGTCGCTGCTGAAAATCTCCCCATCGCAAAATTTATCTTAATAAGAGGGGTGCGGTGACAGGGCCTGCTATTACATACACAACCTCACCTGCGCATTTTTTTAATCCTCAGATGCATTATGATAACATCCGGATGCGTCCCAAACGAAGAAGCATCTGCTTTACTGCGGATTAAAGTGCATCTTGCATATCATCAGTGTAAACAAAACCGTACAAAACCTCAGAAATGCAAACTTTATATGAGATGGCTAAATATCTTTTTCTTTTTTTCACTCCTTTTCATTCTTCCTCATTTTGGAGGGATTCATCATAAACACTGTAAAGGGTATCTGGTGTGTAAATGATGTAAAAAAAAAAAAAAAAAGCTGGAGAAAGCATTTGCCTATGTTATAACGTATGGATATATAAAACATACATAAGGATGCTACAAAGGCTTGTTTAAGCGATGCCTTAGAAGAACCACATTGTTTCCATAAAGAACCATGTTTGTAAAAGAGATGAGTTTCATGTACAGTTTCTTTATTTCCATTTAAATTAAGATTTTCCCCCAAACAACCATTTTGGAGATATGTGGTTTTTGTGTGATAGTGACAAAATGTATTTATTATGAGTGTTACAATTCACAATCCAGTTGTATACAATATGGTAGTTCCCCCTGTATGAGACTTTTATGATTCAGGTTAAAAAACAAAGGGTGTAACCTATGTTAACATTATATATATATATATATATATAATTATACAGTTGTATAGCAAATGTGAAAATGACAATGGAAAGGCTCCTTATCTGGACAGTAAGCGTTTATTTACTCAGTAAAGCATTAATACTAGAATAAATACACATAATGTTCATATAAATCATAGTGGTTTTATTTTTATCACTATGTTTCATTTACTATTTTTAAAAATTTCTTCATGACAGCTCACTACTCATGGACACCATGTCACCAATCTGAATTTTGTTTTTCAGTCTAGAGCTCAATTACTTTCTTCAAAATGTGTGTATGTATGTTTACCTGCCTCTGTTCAAGTCAAGTCAAGTCAAGTCAAGTGGGTTTTATTGTCATTTCAACTACATACAGAGTACACAGTGAAACGAAACAACGTTCCTCCAGGACCATGGTGCAACATAGACAGTGCATACAAGACACAAGTGCAACACAGTACAAGTGCAGACAGACAACACAACACAGTACAGACATGTTCTATAATGTAATCCGGAGGTAGTACAGTAAAAACACTCCTACTGCTGAGATGTTAATGCTTTATATATACACAGCACTGCCCATCGCTTCTGTTTACAGTTCACTGAGTTACAGGTCTTTGTTTTTCATACAACAGTAATATACTTTCAGTTCATCCATGTGTCCTGTGTTAGTCCCTAATTTTCACACTCAAACCTTTCAGCTGGGTGGTTTTCTCTCCACTGTGCTTTAGTTTGTTTGTCTAAAGTACAAGTCTAGAGCTTCACCTTAACACTGCAAGCCGCACACACACACACACACGCCAGCCTAACAGCTCAAAATAATGAACAAGTACCATCTCCAGCCGCTATGAGCTACTAATAGACAAAACAAACTTCTTTTTTTTTTTTAACTCAAAGTGCCTGGCTTTAAAAAGTTCCATTTTGTTCTCCCCAGGGCTCCACACCGGCTCCCCTGGGGACAGCATGCTTTAAGATTTTTTTTTTTTTTTTTTTTAAATATCCCGACTAAGCTGTCTCCAACAGAGAAAGCTCTCGCTCTCATTAGAATTGCATCGGAAGGGTGTGAAAAAGTGATGCACATACACAAAAAGGGGGCTCCTATCTTTCCACAGCATCTCTTCTACACTAAGAGGAGGGAAAGAGGTAAGAGAGAGAGCTAGAGGCATAGTGAGAAAGAGAGAGGCAGGGAAAGAGAGAGAGAGAGAGTGAGAGAGAGGCATAGAGAGAGAAAGAGAGATAGCACGCATCACATGGCGAGAGAGCATGACGGAGTGGGCTGCCATCCTGCCACCTCAACCTCCAAACACGGAGACTATCAAGCCCCACTGCCTCACTGCCCACTGCATCACTCACTCTCACACACACACACACACACACACACACAAGCTGCATTTCACCCACTCAGGCTTTACTTATAAATTCAGATTCTCTTTTTTTAACTCTTTTAGGAAAACTTTTCAACCCAGCTGTGCGCCGCTCTTCTGTATTTAGACTGTTGTGAAAGAAATAAACATTACGTGAATGATTTACATTTATGAGTTGGTACAGCCCATGGGCATTTGTTTTAGAAATTACTACCAGCTGTAAACAGCAGTTCTTTGGGAATTTTTCATGTGCAAGAGAAACTCCAGAGCCAGAGAAGAAGGACTCTTTCTGTAAACTAAGCAGGGCTGCACGATATGGTCAGCTATACTGTGATTACACCACCACACACTGCCATTTAAAAATGCCTTACAGTATACTAAAACACGTTACTACAGTACTACAGGATATATTACTCCCGCTGGTGTAGGGTGTAGGATTTAGCCAAACCCTCACAGAAACACCCATCTACAATCATATGCACAAGATTGGACAACCCGGGTCAAATGACAGCTAAAGTAAAAAATCAGTGAACATATCCTCTACAGGAAATAAATGATAATATGCCATTTTTCTGTATGTTTTAGAGCACAATTTGTATTTTTTTTATTTAGCATATTTGACAACAATTAAAAATATACAACTGTGCTTACAAAGCTTACACGTCAGCTTTTGTATTGTTTTTATTTTTCTAATATTCACTTATTTTCACTTCTAAATCAAAAAGATACAGTCACTTGACCAAGGGTGCCCAAACCTGCATGTAACTGCATATTCAAGGTGGATTATGAGATTTTTATTCTCATAGAACACAATACAACCACTGTGACTTTCTAGAAACCTCATTTCTGCATTGTAGCCTATGTTGACATCAGTAGTGAGTATATAAGTATATTCATATATAAGTATACTTTACTACAATATTGATTTATAGCTTTAGTGGTATAGATATTTTATAACCTGTAATACTCCAAATACCACCAGAATGATCTAAATGTTAGTAAGTTTCCTTAACAGTTATACTTAAGATAGTAAGTTTAACTAAAACGAGGTGAGTGCAAACCTCAAAACTAACCCTGTAGGCAGGGTGAAATATAAAACATAGAGGGGTGAGCTGAAACAGTTCCTAAAATGCCTAATAAAGGAATGTAAACTTGATTCAAAGTTCATTTGTATTTGAACCAGACAAGATCTCCAGACTAAATGTGTTCATTGAAATAAATGTGATTATGTCACAGAACAATGTCATAGAAAAATATGATCAAACAGTAGAACACCACATTTCAGCATGATACCACTGAAATACGATTTACCTACATGACATCAAAGCGTTATTGATTAATCTAGGAAGGTAAAACTAAAAATTGACTGTACTTATTTTCAATAATAATTTTCTCATTCTGTGCATTAGGAGGCTTAGTTGTGACTAACCCTGCTGTGTGGTGGCTGTAGTTTAAGCCTGGCTAGCCCTCACTGTGAGTTATCCATATGCTTCAGAATGGTGCTATATTAAAGCCAACAAGTACTGAAAGCAATGTCAAAGTGAATTCTGGGACACACAACACAGCAATGAGAAACATTTAACAGTATGATAAAAGTGATAATGATAAAAGTTTTACAGTACCAAAAACAGCCTGAAGAGTTCATCTCAAGGGAAGTCTGTCCGGCAGACGACAAAGCCATTGGAATACCAGACAAAGAATGTTCCGTTTGCTTGTTCATCTGCTTAAACCCATGAATATCTTGTGTTACATTTCCCCCTGCATCAGGCTGTCCCTGCTCTTACACTGCTGTGTGTAAGGTTCACAGGAAGAACCTAACCTAACATTTCAATCCAAACAAGCTGTGTTAGAGATGAACATTTGCAGCAGATTAACATAGAGCAGCAGCCTTCCAGCATGTGTTCAGTACCTTTAATCATAATCTCTATCATAACACATCTATTGTAAAATCATAAACAGTGATAACTACTAACAATCCATTTACTGTTCAGCACTTAAGCCTAACTGACCCAACAGCTAGTACACAACACATAGCTTCACTGCTAAAGCTTCTGCATCGTCCCTGTCTGGGCAGCAGTCACCCGCTCCGTTCCCACAGGCCCTCAGCACAGATGCGTTGTCCATCAGCACCCTGGGCATGATGATAAATTAGTGTTAATGGTCTTATGATACACTATACTGTATTCTGATCCACCATATTTACATCTGCACCGTGTGAATGGATAAGCGCGTTTCTGGACACTCCAAAGAAAACACTGGCAACTGGAGCCGATAAGACAGCAAAGGACCTGGAGACATTCTCTGGATGTGATTTCATCCAAGCAAGGGTGAGAGAGAGAGAGAGAGAGAGAGATGTGGGCCACTTTCTTTTTTGGGTGATTTTTACAGCTTGTGTGTGTGTGTGTGGATGGTACAGTACCCTTTCATTACAGCAATGGAGAGAGAGATCTTATTACCTGGAGCTGTATACAGACATGTGTTTCTCATGAAGGGCCATACCGAATCAAATTAATTCTCTGAAGTTCCATGGTGAGAGCTACCCTTCTCTTTGAAATTGGGCATACCGCCTTCCATAATCAATAAGTCAAGCTATCACAAGCTACATGCAACAAACCCTGTGGCATTTCAGATGAAAAAAAGCCTTCAATTTACTCCTAAATTCCGGCTCGCGTTGTAAATTTGGGCAGGACTGAAGGAAAAAAAAAAAGCATTAGAATATGTTGAATCAAGTGAGCTTTTTGAAAGGGCCGACGCTGGACATGATTCCAATGGGGGGGAGGTTGGTGAGTTCGGATGAAATATTTACATGTTGAATTAGGCTGCCGACAGCGAGCAAAGTGAACAGACGTTCATGCTCCAGGCCTCTTTGGCTACATCCAAAAACAGGCACCGTTTGGTTACAGAAGAAGGTGGAACGGTTTAAAGGGGCAGTGTCATGGAAAACCAAATTGTCCTCGCTCTTTTTTTTTTTTTTATGAAAGAGTTTGATATACTATGTAAACACTGTTAAACTGAAATACACCGTCCACTCTCCAGTCTGTACAACCTGCTTTGAATTCATTATTTTTGTGATGTTACATAAATGAACACATTTGCATCTATATATCGTACCCAGTTATTCTGAAGTTATGTTTCAGCTCAGGCTGCTTTTTAATGAGGAAAATAAACATAATCTACAAAAAAAACCCAGCCCAGTTAAAATGGACTGTTTTTGTTTCTGTCACAGGTTACAGAAGTTAGGTCCACCCATTTGTGTTGATGTTATAAGGGTTTCAACCTGGAATGCTTTGACAACAATGCAAAATACAGAGGAAACTATCAGAACAAGTCATTTACATATGTCATTCTTAAATGTACAGTAACAAAAAAAGCCTATTTACATCTGGAGGTTGGAAATGGTCATGATGGTCAAAAATAATGTACAGCTTTTTTGGTTAATAAACTTCAACAGGGAAAAGGAAGAGATTGGCCCTTTATAAGATGATTCATGTACAGATTTCATCTCATAACTATAAAAACAGGATCAAGATTATTTTCATCTCTTGAAGATAAATCGATTAGAAGGAAATTCACTAAGATGACTGTAAAACTGCAGTGTGTGTGTGCGTGAGTGGCGGATGGGCAAAAAGGTTAATGGTTAAAACGTGCTGGGAGTGTAATGCAACATGGCACCATGAACACTAGTGGGTGCAAACTCTTGGCAGAGGACACTTTGATTTTCAAATCGGCTGCTTCGCTCAAGACATTTATATGCTCTCGATGAAAAATGACATATGCTGCCCAGACAACTGTGATGGCTGTGCACCATGACAACAAAAGCAAAACACTGGCAGGCCTAGAGAAATGCTGCAGGAAGCAGTGGGCCCGACGCTCTCCACTGGAGAACAAATGTTTAAAAGCATGATAAGACAAAGCAGCAGGCGACGGGGCTGCTTAAGATCCACTAATTCCAAACCTGTTACTAGCGTTTAGCGGAAGACACTCTAAGTGCAATAATCTATAAAGATTAAAGCGAAGTGAAGTAACCTGAGCTCCAGGATCGAACAGCAGCAATTAAGACGTCAAAATGGTGGGCTAATTGTGTTCAGACTCATCAACAGATCAGTAGAGGGGGATAACAGGGATACAGCGAGGGGGGGGGGTGCAGTTCAAAGGGAGCCTTAAGTGTTACCATAAAGTCAATCTCTCATTACATGAGACCTTAATTAACTCTAGAATAATGAAGGAGGGAGGAAAAAAAAACAGTGCTAACAAGAAAAGACGCTAGCTTAAGGTGGCATTAGTTTCTGTATCCCGTGTGAAAATCCCTTTGTGGATACTGAGAAGACTGTACTGTAAGAACATTTTCCCATGCAGGCTGATGCTAATGTAGCTAGCAAGGAATAAATGTTTACATCCTGCAATTAGCCTGCCTAAATCATCACACGCTTTATTCAATCCGTGTACAGTTTTAGGCCATCTCAAACAGACTTGCTTGTGGTTTCTGGTTTGTGTGACACAGTTATCTATAAAAACTGAAAGATAACACAGCTAAACACAGAAGTTAAAACACAGCTAAATGCTGTAGCAGCCATTGCGAAGCCTGACTTTTGTTTGTTGTCCATTTTTATGTCATTTATTTATATAAAAATACTTATTACTGATTAGTGGTGAGTCAGGCATGCAGTTTGCAAAATACTCAAGTACTAAGTGACTAAGCATTGTAGCTAAATTACAATCTAAAGAAGCAAACTTTAGATACCAAACTCAGCTTATTACCTACATTTGAGTAAGAGGGCACTTGCATAATTTGTGAAATTAGACCAAATTAGACCCAAAAATAACATTCACATTGTGTTTTTGTATTTTGTGTTTAGGCTTCACTTGGAGGGACAAATGGGCACTCTCTATTCAGTCAAATTTGGTATAGAGGAGGGTAGGTACTCCCACATTTGCTTATAAGGGGTCTAGACCCCTGTTTTGCTGGAAAGCTACCATGGGACAATGTCAGTTGTAAAAGCCATTATACATAGGGTTGCCAGGTGCCTGGGTTTAGGCTGCACAGTCTGGTTTTGAGCTTTTGTCAGGTTTGAACTGTGGACTGCATGTTAAAATGTCCACCGATGTATAATCCACCAATCAAAAGTAATCAGATCACTGTAGTTGTTTTTAATTTTCAACTATTTAGTGTGGAAGAATGAGGACTGAGGCACAGCCTTTGTGTGGGGTAGCAAAGTTAGGCTACATTATGGTGGAGTTCAGTATAGGAGGGTAGGTAAATACCAGAAGAAGAAATCAAATAAGCATCTTCATCTGTTTCAGGCATCAATTAGCCTACAGAAGGTTTTCAAGGTTTGGTGATACACAATATCAGAACAATAATGTTTGAACAGAATTCTGTAAAATTAATTTGAACAGAACTAGGAGTGCAATCTTAAATATCTATTACAGAATATATCAATAAAATGTGAAAACAAACTAACAAATAAACCATATTAGCTTTAAGTAGCGTTATGTATTACCTGCAGTATATGAAATGACTCATTTTATACAATCTTATCATAAAGTCTGTATGCTAATACTGTGTGCATGCAATTAGCTGCGAACTTGTCTTTCCTCATCAATTTCGAAATCTTCCTTCCAAAGACACTGCGAGAAGGCCGGAACATTGAGCAAAGTCATGCCCCGTCACCCTATAAATAAAGTGCTTCGTCAGAGCCACGCTTCTGCCATCCAGAGAGGGCGAATGTGTCTAAAGAACAGGACAGGAGATGCACTCTTTTTCGGGTAGTGTCACGGACGTTGCTATTTTGGCTCACAGCTCCGATTTCACGTTAAAAGCAGCACAAATTGCAGCCTTAGCATTAATGACACCATTGGAATGCTAATGGCTTTGAATTTTTTGCGTGGCAAAATCGTTTCCCCTCTCTCCGTCCTGTTGATTCGGTGGAGTTTTTTTTCCTTTCTTTTTTTCAAGGCCCTGCCAGGGTTTGAGTTACGGCGGGCTCGGTCGTGCATCGCCGATCCCCTAATCCGCCAGGAACAAAGAGACTTATTCCAGAGCTCCGCGAGACGGCGGCGATGAATAAATTAAACAGCTGTGAAAGAAAAAAGAGGGGTTTTGCTGATGCGGGCGAAGCAGAAAGTAACCCAAAGTGGCACCTGTAATGAAGGGAGTGGAGGAATTACCTTCTGCATGGAGCCGGGATCAAACAAATACAGTAATCGCCCCTCAAACATCTCCCTCTCTAGCCCCATGTGGCATCCCTCTCTCTCTTTCTCTCTCCCACTCACTCTCTCCACAGCTCCCTCGCCCTCCCTCCTTCTCACTTTCTCTCCTGCTCTCTCGCCCTCAGACTCTCCCTCTTCTCCTTTTCCTTTTTTCCCCCTACTTTTCTGAAAGACTTTGTTGCTTTCCTGCGCCGCTGTTTTTCAGGCCCGACAGCGGGTTTTGTTCCGCTGTGGGCCCGGACTACGCCAGAGCAAAAGAAAGGGCCGTGAGTTTGGATCCACATGAAACAGAGAGGGATTACTCTGACAGGGCTTCTGGCACTCAGTGAGATACCTTACCTTTATTTCACTCAGGCCCTGCACTAGTTCTGGATGATATATTGGCTATACCGATATATCAGCATGGGTATCAAAATACGAAGCTCTTTTTTTTTTTACAAACATTGGTAGGCAGTCCACTATGTACACTACCAGTCAAAAGATTTTTAAGTAAGTAATCAGATTATATGACATTAAAATAGTAATGCCGGTCTGTAACCTGTACTGACTGTGTGTTTATACTTGTAGTTCTGTTCCCTTTGTCTGAACCAAGCAAGAAAACTACACATTGTTACATTATATAGTAGACAGTAGGCTGTAAGTTGACGTCCGCACAAACAATACATTTCCGGGAAACAAGTAAAATCTAACCTGTAAACCTGGCTTACTTACTTACTTATGCCGACTTAACAAAAAAGTTGGCGTTACTGTGGCTGGATTGCAACTCGCACATGCCTTTACTTTACCGGGTAACTACACTAATAAATGCAGGTCAGTATTTTTTTGTATTCGAATCACACCAAAGTTTCTTAAGAAACGGATCTAGACTCACCTGCTCAGGCAGTCTTTGTCTGTTTGTTTTTTGCGTGAGTTTGAAAGGGAGTGTTCACACCTGCTCTAATGAACCAAAGCTGGCAAGTAGCTGGCAAGTAAAACCACCCCCTAACTCTGTCCATTATCATTAACTTGTGGTATATTTGAAATGTATTGGAATATACTGATATACTTTATCAGTACCATCCAGCATTACCCCCCCCCCCACACACACACACATGCTCACGTTTAAACAACGCAGCCTCCAGATTCTCCCGCTCTGACCTCAGACCGTCGCATTTTACATCAATCACTTCCACATGTTCCTGCACATGTTCCAGCACAGCCACGGTCCCAATTAACACCACTCTGTTAATTCTGTCTCCATGTAAGACGGACGGACGTTGAGGAAGGTTGAAGGTCAGCCAGGAGCAGGTTGAGCTCATGATTAAAAGTGCTGTGGGAGAACTGTATCTTTGATCGCTGGTGTCACAGTGGCCATGTGCAATAATAACGCTGGAGCAGGCCGCACTGATCACAGCGCTGACGGCGGTGAGGGGGGAAGCATATCTAATACACATTCAGCTCCAGTCACGGCAATCAGCAATTACAGAGAAGGTTTTAGTGACTGCAAATTAAATTACCATTTAAGAGAAGAGAGGGGGGAAAATTACATCCAACCAAAAGAGACCCAACTCAGAGTGTGAGATCAGGTTTCAGGTATTGATTTTTAAACTGATACATTAGTGAACTTAATGCTTTCATAATTCCAAATAAACTGTCCTGTAGCAAAGTCTCAACAAGATGCAGTAACGGACTAACAAAGTTACAAACTCATCTCAAATGAACGTCTTTTACATTACACTGTACAGTAATAAGTCTGAAAAATATGAAAAAGGTCAAAGGTGCTCTCCAAAAGAGTTAATATAGAAAAATAAAATCATTTGAATAGCTCTGGATTACTTGATTTGATACACAGCTAATGGCAAGTTTGCTAAATTTCTCAATGAATCAGAAATTACTAGCTAGCAGTTCTGCATGATAACAATAAATAATTCTCCAACTGATATCTTATTTATTTATTTACTAACTTATTTACTTACTTAATTAATATCAAGTCACACTTTATACTGAGATTTTCTACAGATGCTGAAATTACTGCTGAACTTTTAATGGGTAAGTTTAAGAATGAATTAGGTGTAGATTTCCTGCAGTCTATCACATTTAGTTTAGCATTCCATTTATTTACATTTATAAATAGACTGAATTTATTAATTAAATGTGACTAATCTCAACACCAGATTAAGTGCTCAAAATATTTAATGATGTTTAGCTCAACATAGGTTATGACAAGGTGACAATAAAGCATCTACTCTCAAAACGAAGTCTCCTCATTTGTTTTGCCTGTATTTTGGATGGCCTTGGATGATTTATCATTATTATGGCTTTAACAATAAATAAATAAATAACATTTTCCTTTACTTTATTTATTTATTTACAATAACAAGGCACAATAACAACAATCAGCATTTCATTTTGCAATGTAAATGTGCCAGATGTAGGTGAATGCCTAGTTTGCTGTGTCTGTTGAAGGTCGGGCTTAAGAATATGAACAATTCTTATGATAATCATTTAATAACCAGCAGATTGCTAATCAGTAGTGTTGGACTGCATTGTGGCCCATTTTGAGGTAGGATAAAAAAAAACACAAAGAAAAAACACATAAGAACATAAGTTAACATAAGTTAAAATTATTACATATCACAGAACCACAGAGAATTTTAGTTCAGTTAATGGCAAATCAATAAAAAAAAATATTTTTATTTTTTATGATCAACACTGTTGATTTATGGCTACAGTCTTAGATTAAATTTACTTTATAACACAAGCTTATACTGTTTTATACACTAGATGTTCTTGTTTGCTCTTAGGGGCCTTGAAGCACATAAAACATGGTGCCATTCTTTATTCATGATCTAAAGTATTCTTATAATAATCAGTAGAAAGTAAAATTTTAGTGATAGACCGTGCTGTGGTCAGTTTTAAAGTAGGATAATTAAGCAATAGCATAAACAATCAGTATTTTAGGTTAAACCCCACATGTTTTCTGAGTTCATGCTCAGAGAGGATAAAAACTGTTTACTCCAGAAGATTTTGGGGAGCAATGCAAAGAAAAAAAATTCACACTTTTTTTTTTCTTCTTCTGCTTGGGTTGTATTGCTTGTTTCCCTAAAGCTTAAGTGGTGTAAAATGACAGATTTGTGTAACAGACCAACGACAAACAAAAAAAACCTCCCTGAACTAACCGAAGAGGAGGAAAAAAACAGACTGTGGGTGTTTTAGATGAGACACAGTATAGACTCGGTCTCTCTCTCTCTCTCTTGCTTTGTCTCTCTCTCCCTCTATCTCTCTCACTCTCTCGCCACAAACCGCAGGCTGTTCAAGGCAGCTTAGAAATCTCTTACATCTGGAGGAGCCATAAGTCATGGGATTTGGCTTGACAGCCATGACAGGCAGAGGGGCAGCCAGAAACAACTGTCTTCCTATGTAGTGCTATTTGCACGGAGGCAGGAGAGGAGGAGCAGGCGCAGGAGCACATCCTTCTGCAGCAGATGCGAGCAGCGGAAGCCCTTTTATTCTCCGCCAGCTGCTCCATGAATAGGCCCCCTAAATATTATATAGACAGTAGCTATCACTTCCAAACAGAAATTCCTGGCCCGTCCGCTAAGCTGCCGAGCGCATGAGGGCCCATTGTTCGGGTACAGGGGGGTCACCGGGCGCTCCCGGCCCACTTACTCATCTGAAGATTTCTCACATGTTGGCCTGAGATTTATGACAGCGGGGCCTGCACCCTGCTGCGTGCGAATATGATACCATCTTCGGCCAGGGGCGTTTTTGGGCTTCTTTTCTCTTTTTTTGGATGGGGGTGAAATTTATACAGGGATCAGACTGTGTGACTTTTAATGGGCAGGCTGGGAAAGATGGAGGAGAAGTGGTTAGAATGTACAGCAGCAGCGGCCAAGGGCAGTATAAAGCACGTCCCGTGGACTTCTTGACCACTGTCCGCAGAAACTGAGATAAACAGGTTTGCATTAATAATTATTTACATGAATGATTAACATATCAGGGAAATATGTGCAGTCTATTCAGAGTTGTGTGAAGTTGTTGTATCATTATACATAGCACTGTCTTAAGAAAAATATTTGGACTCACTGATATTACATTTGCAAATATACATGTCTCACTGATAGGGGAATTAATATTTCTTTAATAATTCTAACCAACATGCTTGCTTTACTTTCTCTCCCCTTGTTTCCACCACTATTTAATGCACTACAATTAGTCAAAACCATCATATATCATAATAGAGCATTATAAAGCACTTTGTTTAGTAAACAGCACGTCAATTATAAAAATACAGGTCTGTTTTTCATGATCAACACCATAAACGTTTCGCTGCAGTCTTTGGTTTGATTGCATTATTTTATTACCACTGTGGGCATTTGTTTCTGTAAAAAAATGCCCAATTAAACTATAACTGTTTAATTACAGCTATATACTAGCTTAGGAACAGGTTGTTATACATGTGCCTGTTTGCTCCTGAGGCCTTAAATCACACCCTACACACCTTAATGGTGCTATTCTTTACGTGCAGGTGGCTGCACGGGACCCCCAATGCTGGGGATGAGCCAGAGGTGGCCTGTTGGACCCCTGATGGAATGATTGGAGGGAGTTAGCGGGACTTACTTCACTCCCCTGTCACCTCTCCCATCCGCTCACTCTCCACCCCTCCCCTTTCCAGCCACAACCCAGACGCTGACCCTCAGGCCACCAGAGAGTCCAGAAAGAACAAGGACAACACACAGTAGCACTGACCGAGCCTTCAGCAGGGCAAACATTACAGCACAGAAACAGACAGAGAGAGAGAGAGAGAGAGAGAGAGAGAGAAAGAAACAGACAGAGAGAGAGAGAGAAAGAGAGAGAGAGATAGAGAGAGAGAGAAGCAAAAGCAGGCTCAAGTTTCAGACAGTGCAAACCCTTTTTTTGATGAACATTAAACATATGTAACCTATTTATCCATAATCTAGACATTTCTATTGTAACTTACAACCTACCTACATATTGATTATACCTGTTACACATAGCTAAACATAGCTAACATGACATAGACATATATATTTATGTCGATATACACTGATTAGCCATAACACTAAAACCACTGACAGTGAACAGTCAATAACTGATGGCTAGGCAACTTAACAAACAGCAGCTCTTGTGATGTTGCTGTTATGCAGTGGTCAGTACCTACCAAAAATGATCCCAGGAAGGACAACCGGCAACAGGACCATGATTTAAAGTATCTGCTGCTAATACTAATGTTGTTGTGCCAGATCCCACAGAACGCTTTCAGAGGTATGGCAGAGTCTATGCCTCGACAGGTGGGAGCTGTTTTGGCAGCCCGAGTGGGACCTACACAACATTAAGCAAGTAGTTTTAATGCTATAGCTAATTGGTGTATGCATACAGGGTTAAATATAGGCTATATTGTTGCTGTTGTATCAAAACTATGTGTGTACAGTTGTTTTTATGCCATTTTATGAATATTTAATGAATGGACCAAAATAAATTTTTGGCAGGTTCAATATAATATTATTTAATATTATTTATATGCGATAAATTATGTTTGCTACTGATAACTGCTTTATTGTTTTTTTCTTGCTAGGATAAATGTTTTTTTTTTTTTTGCCAAAATCCAAAACTACAAAAATCCAAAACTCTTTATTTGTATTTTTATTGTTTGCATTTCCATTCATTATCCAGCAAATGAGTTTCCATCTTTATCATATACATTTTTTTATCAATTCTTTGTAACATGTTTGCCACCTGAAGTACATAAATGCACATTTCTTTTAATTATCTCCAGTTTACAACAAGTCTTTCTCATTTTATATGATAGCAAAGGAAATACATGGACAGCCTACTACTGTCACAAAAGCTGTCACAAATATTTACATACTATGTGCGTTATGGCTTTTCTCAAAATAAACCTGGTTAGTCATAAATATGTAAAGTTACAAACCAACATAGTAGCTGCTCATTTACAAACTTTTGATGAAAAAGGAAAGCTCTTCAACCTTCTGCAAAAGTGCCATGCTTTTAGAAAGTAGATATTCCTGCCAAACAGATATTTTCAATCATTTATTTAATGTTGATGTTTCTGTCAACAAGTGCTGTGTGAGCAGTGCTGACAGACAGTTTATATGAGATTTGTAAAATCTGTGAATTGGAGTATGTTTTATACATTGCGTTATTTGCACCTATGCTTCTCGACAGTACCTGATCCAGAGACCCCGCTGAGCAGACGTTATTGATCGCTGTGCTTTATGTATGCTCATGATTCTTAGCTCGCATGTGCGTTTCCACCTTTTCCATTCACACCTGTCAGGAGCATCAGCCTTTTTCCGTTTGAAACACAGAAGGATCGTATTATATAATCCAATGCTACCTGTTCTCTTGCGTTTTTGATGTAGGACCTCAGCTTGATGCAGTGCGGAGGAAAGACTGAAGGAACTGAAGCACTAAGATCAAATGTGAAGTGAAATAATGAGTATGACAACACCGAACAAACACGTCCTCCTCACACGTCCTCCTCACATGTTTCCTATTTACTGATATTCCAAAATACAAAGTGAGTAAAGGAATCCAGCACTCTTTAAATAATGTGACAGGTACAAACAGGGCGGCTCTGTTGTCCTCAGATGATGTTACTTTTGTCAAATGGGAAGAGACACTACCAAAGATAAGAGAATGAGATGAAAAGTGGAGACCTGTGATCGACACATGCTCGAAACTTTTTCCGACTTGTTTTTGGCATCTAGCTAATAGAAGATGAATCTTACACACACACACACACACACACACAAAAAAGAGCAATGGCCCATTTTTATCTATCTATCTATTTATCTATCTACATATATATATATATATATATATATATATATATATATATATATATATATATATATATATATATACACAGAGGAAGCTGGATCGGTGAGTCAGCAGACAGCACCTGCACTGCCGAGTGTTTCCATTTTCATAAAAGTGCTGTTTTTAAAGCTGCATGTTTGAGGTGTGATAAAGGAAAGGAGCAGGAGCACGCTTCTGAGGCTCTTCTGAAAGCTAAAGTGGAAATCTCCAGTGTATTTTTAATTTTAATCGCTCCCTCTTTGCATATGTTCTTCTTTATGGCTTGTTCTATGTAGGTCCGGCTGGTAAATTATGTAAGATAACGTGCTTCATAAAACCTGCTTTAATTTTGCATCAGATATGCTAACAGCCACAGCCTCGCGGAGGACCGTCTGCTGATTTATGTTTGATACGGAGCATTTTTCCCGCTCAGATACAGACTGCATGTCATGATCAGAACAGCTGCCGGCTGGAAGGGCAAATATTCAGCTCCTACTGCACCTCTCTTTCTCTGTCTCTCCCTCAACCCTCCTGAGTTTAATATGTTGGCTCACGTCACACAAATGCACTGTGTACGCCATAACTCTGCTTGGGCCCCTCCATCTTCCACCCTGCGCCAGGATATTAACTGTGGCATTTCCAAGAAAGATTCCTTCTAATAAAATGACTCGAGTAAATAAATAAACAAATCGGTGAAATATTTATGCAGCACGCCATGTCGGAAAACTGCGCCAGCCGAGCCGGGCTGATCCGCAGGGATTGGACTTATCAGTAATATCTAGCCTGATCTCCTGCAGATAGAGGCCGAAAAAGCTCAGGCCACTTTCAGCCACACTGCTTTCAGAATCTGAAAGCATCAGGCGCATGTATGCAATCTGATATGAGAGGAAACCAAGGCCTCTTCAGCATTCCATGCTCTTCAACAGCGACGGCAATGTTTATTTGTATATATATAGATACCCAAACTCTATCTTAGTATTCATTTAACTGGATATGTGCATTTGAGAATAAGTATTAGCCACAAACTGTGTGTGACCAGCAAAAAATGAGGACACAAGCATGGGGCATTACATCTCATGCTAAAAAAACATTGTATACTCTTTTGCTTCTTTGTCAGGTGTATGTATCAAAGCAGTCACAGTAATAATAAAAATAACGGTCATTTTATTTGGCACTGTAAGGAAAAATAGTCCCCAATTCAACATTATGTTTTTAGATTTACTACTATTTTATATTTTGTCAATATTTAGTAAGTATACGTCTCTCTCTGGCCGCCAAAACAGCACTGACCCATTAAGACATGGACCTCTGAAGGTGTCCTGTGGCACCAAAACATTAGCAACAGAACATTTAAGTCCTTTAAGCTGGGCGGTTGGACTTCCATGAATCACATCAGTAAGTCTTGGGCGTCCTTGACCCTGACACTGGTTCACTGGTTGTCCATCCTAGGTTGGCCCAGTTGTGAGTGTGTGAGTGAATGGGTGAATGGGTCCTGGGGACACTCCAGACTTGTGCTATTCGTTCCCATCTATGAATATATACACCAGCGCGTGGCAGTGTTCCTACTTTGTACTCACTCACAGTACTCAGATTGTCCTTGTTTTAGCATAAGCTGGATATTGTGAAAGGAGGTTTTATAGCTACTGCTACTGCTAGCAAACTAAAAAACACGTACCAAATGACCTGGCCTCCAAAATTCACTACAAAGCAGATTTTCAAAGGTTCCTCCCATCTTTAAGATATGCTGAGGGGGATTTTCTGGCACGATAGTCCCTTTAATTATGGCTACATAGTAACATTATTATAAAAAATGAAGCATTATCTATTATGTTAAATACTGAAAATTTCAATTCCATTAAAAAAGGAAACTGAAATATCAAAAACTAAAACATAATAATGTGAATGTTTGGCTCTGTTTTTGAGTAGGTTTTTTCATATAATACTGAATATATGAAGCAGTTAAAATGTCAGTGCTTCATAAAACCTTACTATTTCAGGCAGAGACAGAAGTATGGATCGTCTGTCTATCGGCATCGGCAAAAAATTAAAGTACATTTCATCTTGAGGGACAATGCACAAAGCATTGCAAAAGCCCTGCACGATTGCATTACCAAGTTTGCCTGGGGAGGTTAATGTGGCATCCAGCCCAGCCCTCGATAGGTATCGGCGATTGACCGATCATGCTGAACAATTGGCCCCCTAAAAACACAGATCAGTCCATCACTTATTTCAGGAAACTAACAGTCATTGTTGTTGGGCTTCTTTAAATACTATTTATGAACAAATGTGACTATTCAAATAGCAGACGTCGTCCAGAAGATGACCAGGTCTAAAATTCAAGGGATCCAACCCTGTTGGCTAAACACATGCAGGCTAAAAAAACTCTGTCTTGTGACCACAAAACGAAAGCTGGCTGAGTTCAACCCGAGTGAGTAAAACAATGGTGGGGGTTCCTGCTGTTCGGAGGGGAGTGGGACAGAGTGTTGCGGAGCGGTTAGATGAGGGTGTGATTGAGAGAGCTGGGGGAGTAATAGTGTGCGGCCCAGCAGGAGGGCGCACACAGTCGGTCCACTGAAGGTGCCATTAGGACAAAATCACACCGATGAAAAGAGTCGATTCTGCATACACATCTCCATCCTCCCAGGCCGTGCCTGCTATTCCCAGCTGCCGAACTGTTGTGTGTTATAATAATGCCGAGTACTTTTCTCTAGCCTCCATTTGATTGCGATATTTATTTGCTGAATTATGTTTATTATTATGTATGCCTGGCTGGAAAAACAGAAGGAAATGGCAGGAGGCAATAGGTGAGCGGGAAGAAAGCAGCCATGCTAATGTAATAGCAGCACAGGGAGAAGAATAGCTAGCATTACAAAGTTAAGGCTGGGCCATGACAATCAGGACAGATCGGGAGAGGGGTCATAAAATAACGCCTCTCATATTCCACACAGCCCCCACACACACACACATACTGCTCATCAGAAGTCTAGGGAACGCTTGGCTCGAATTTTTTCTTATAATGATTCATTTTCATTGTTAGTGTCTTCTTGAAATTAATATGAAAAAATAAATGTTTGTTAATGCAGTTATCATCCACATATAAACCAATAATACTTCAGGGTTTAAATGATGTGTTTTACTGTCCTTTATTCCTCTGAGAAAAACAGCTCATTTCGAGGGTGTTGATTTTGTACATTAAAGACTGCTGTTCTCATTGGCTAGAGGGGGCAGGGTAGGGGTGTGGCTTTGTATGGCAGAGAAGAAAAGCCAACAATGGCTGCCGCTCACACAGACTTTGCATGTTTAGCTTTTCAAGCTTATTTGTACTAAAAGTGCAAACACTCTATGTTAGCCCAAGTGCTAGAGTGCTAATTTTATATATATGTACATGTAGTTCTAAAATCTGATTGGTGGAGCCACTACAAACATATACATACATTCAATATTAATGCAGCAATTATTCTAATCTGAATTATTGTTTATTATTAATAGTTGTATAATTATATATAAACATTAAGCTTGAACCCAACAAGTGTATAGGTGTATCCACATGCACATAATCAGTTCAGCACTTTTCCAGTCAGTGCTATGACACCAGCTTGCACAGGCCACATGAAAGCCTGCAGTGCAGCAGGACCTAACAAGCTGCTGGACTGTCTGGAGCAGATCCAGAGGCTATGCTCCTCCTCACTATCAGAAATCTAATGCATTTTTAGTATGTCCTGTAGAGCGGCCTCACTGCGTGGCTAAGACAGTCGGGGGATAGCCCAGATTAAGATGCTCTCCCCCTCTCACTATACTGAGCCGTGGCTTGCGGCCCATACAGAGCCACACAGATCTCTCCGTCTCCATCAGAAGCATCGGAGGTGAGGGGCAGGTAGAGGAGGACTGTGAAAGGAGCTAATGAAGGGCAAGCTGACAGCATCCAGGCACCTTAAAGGCCACGCTCTCAGCATGCAGCACACACTGACCGGCTGCAGGGTCACTGCAGAGAGCCACCCACATCTTACAGCAGCCAGTCACACAAAGCCTACGAATCACACACAAGCCTCTGCACAGATCCACATGCACATCCTTTTATCTCCAACCTGAAACTGAAAGAGCAGGATTGTGACTAAGACTGTTTTTCAACCTGAAAATACAACCAGAAATTCAACCAGAAATAAACCCAGACTGTCATACAGTATATGAAGTGTCCCAAGCCCATATATCACTGTGTATTATTTATACTGTATATATCTTTTTTTTTTTAATAATTATAATAATTTTGTAAGACGTCAGCCCACTATCCCCAAATAAGTATTGGTTCTATCATGTGGAGAGTGCAAGTTCAAACCATAGCAATGCCAGAGCCAAACATAGCCAAGAAGGCCTTGCTCTTTCTGAGTGGGTAGGATGGCCTTTTCTCTTTCCATCACTTTGTATAATGACAGCCAATGCGGGCGTCTGTTAGTTAGTTAGTTAGTTAGTTAGTTAGTGTTCTCTTCCATGCACAGTTAAGTTGTCCAATGACATTGCACATGGCTTGGTGGATGCAAGTGTTAGCTTCCCAGCTTGGAAGTGTCATGAGGGCTAGTTAGTGGTGGACGTTTAGAGCATTTTACTCTACATAATAGATATAATATGATGCTGAGCTGTTGAATGACACTGCGTTTATTGACGCTAAAACAGACGAGGTAATCCTTCATACCTGAAGACTGAATTTTGCTTTTAAATGTATGAATGTATTTCCAAAACAAATACGCCAACCCAAGCGAGTTTTTTTTCTTTTTCTAATGAATTCCATGATTCTTTTTTTTCCACTTGTGCCCTTCTCCTGAATCAATTGATAATGCTTCAGGGACATAACACTGTTTATTGTACAGTGCTTTTGTCCTCATTAATGATTTGGACTGTTTGTTCATTAATAATTTTGACTGAGGTGACTCTTGGAGGCAATCAATACTTGCGATCATACTTGAGTTTCAACCTTGGCTTGGAAGCGAGTGCTGTGAGCAGCTGTTTGTGCGTCAATAACACTGTGCACCTCCATTTGAAGGGCGTCTCTTTCAAATGCCATACGAAATAGGGCAAACACAACATATTCACACTTAATTCTTTTATACAGAGCAGAAAATAAATAAATAAATAAATAAATAAATATATAAATGAATTCTGTATGCACTAGGCAAATAGTAATTCTTGCTGTGCTGCTGGAAATATCAATGGGCTTCAAGTAATTCAATTACAAGACTGCTTTCTACAACAACAGGCAATAAGGAAGATCCATTTGCCGTCTCCATCTTTGATTAACATAATTAAAAGACAAAAAAGCTCGGGCCATTATTAGCGCTCTAAAAGCATGTTTGAAAAAAACACTCACACTGTAATCCAAGAACTTTCAGTCACTCTGACTCCAATTGATTGGACTGTAACTGAGAACTTGTTTATGGCACACAAGGCAATACTTAACAGAAATGTTGACATTAACCCTCCGCAACGATTGTATTGATGAGCATAGCGGCGTGATGTCAATTCCTCTGAATGGAACTGATGAGAGAACACTTGACCAGCAAGAACACCGTAAACACTCCTGCCAGTACAATATTTCTGCATGGTTGCGCTCACAACCCAATCAGACGCATCTGCATAAAGTGAAGGATCGCGTTTCCTGAGCCCGCCGCATGTGCAAAGGGAAGGATCACTTCATTGCAGATAATAAGAGATTCTTTTCTTTTTTGCGCATGATGGGCTGTCCCAAATGAGATATTCGGGTGAATCACTAAGTGCACCCATCTCGATTACTCCGGCAAGCTGTTTTCCATTGGCTTCTGACCCTCCAGAACATGCCAGAGAATCTGTAGCCCGCCGCTGATTACAGTTCCATGAGACCGTAAATTAAACAAACAGGATCCATATCTCTACGCCGTAATTTTCAGGAATCCACATTTCAGAGACACCTCAGGACTAGCACCAAAAGATACATCACTCCGTAGCGGAGGAGTCGCCCTGCGGTGAACACAGACATATGCGCTGCTTATGTGCTATTTTCCACTAATATATTTCCATTATGAGGTAATGGGCCTAATAGTCATTGTGCTATGTAGTTTTCGCAAAGCAATGTTGTGTTTGGCTTTGTAACCTTTCGGCCTCCTCAAATAAACTTTAACATTCAAAAAATGGAGACCACTTTGGCTAATCACTATGATGAAACCACTCATAAATCCAGCATTTTTTGGGCATGACCCCGGAGGACTTCAACAGTCTTCTCGGTTATTGCTCATTTTTGAAGGGCGCGTGGCCCATCTGGTGGTTTTCTTGCTGGAAAAGTCGCCTATAGACTTTATGTCTGCAAATACGAAAAACCATTAACCGAGACACTTTTGAACAAAATGTCTTCTTGGGGAGTGGACTGTACCATACAATTATAGATCAGAAAATGAATAAAAATGTGAAACATGCCTGTTCTGTCCTGCAGGCAGGTTATGATGCATCGTGCGCCGCTCATGAACAAAACAAATGAGACACTTACGGCGAGACAAAAGCATTATAGAGTGTGGTAAGAGTTCAATCAATAGGAATAAGACACTCACCAGATATTTTAACAGGGGCATGGCAAGGGGGGGGAAATAAATGAGCCTGGTAGTAAAGCAGAGGCTACAGACTGCTGTTTGAGAGTAGCCTTCATTATGCCACAAGAGGAGAAGAGAGAGAATCAGCAAGAGAAAATTCACAAAGGAACTGAAAAATCTCGCCTGAAATTTCGAAATATTAAAATACTGAATCAAATTCTCGCTGCAAAATATGTAGCAGCCTGTCACAATCCTTACCTTTCAGTCCCATCAGGGGCCAGTAGTTGGATTTTGGCAGACATTTTAAATCCATGTAACCTCTGATAGTTTTTCAATTGTTACTCCATCTGGGTAGAAGTGCCACCTGCTCTTTCCATAACTCTTAAAAATAAAGATGTTTCAAATGGTTGCTTTAAGTGATGCCAATGAACATGTAATAGAGATGCTTGAGTTTGAAGAACCTTTAAATTGGTGAAGAACCTTCAAGTACTTTGAGTGATGGTTCTTTAGACCTTTTAAAAGGTTCTTTACACACATTTATTTATTTACATAATTCTTTATGGAACCAAAAATCTATGGCATCCAATAATAAATAATAATAAAATAATAAAATGATAATAAAGTGATTTCAGTTGCAATGCGCACAAACCTGGCAACCCAACCAGCAAAGCACAATGTACAAAGGAGCTCATAACGTGGAAGTGAATCATCCAAAATGCATGACATTTTGGTTCAAATCTATGACATCCTTCAAAGAAACATCTTGATGTAAACCAGAGTCTTTAGGACCTCTGTTTGCTTGGCTAACATTAACTTCGACTTGGTAGTCATGACTCAAAAGAACTTGATTGATCATAAATCAGTAACACCACTTCAACATCCAACTTCTCCTGTCACTACAAAACCCACAACAAAAGGTATGTGACTGTGTCTTTTTAGCTAACCTACTGGCTAGTAGAATATTAGCAAGAAAGCTAATGTTAACTTTAATTAAGTTATGACATGCTGTTAATATTTTGATCAGACTTCTTAGCTGAGTTCTAGCTATATTTACCTATGACTGCACTGACTTGCAGGTAGCGTTTCTGCTGTATGACAAACAGCACGCATAAAGCCTGTGTTGTAGATTGAACCTGCGTGACTGCATTTCCATTTAAGGCAATCTCCTTCCATGAGTTTTCAGCCATGTGACTACTTCTGTGCCCTCTCATATAGGGATCGCACAAATGCTTGTAGAGCTGTTACTCCTACAAATATCCATTTGGAATAAAGCACCAAGTTCGAGGTGCATGACCACGCTGCAACACACCCTTTTTATTAACAGTAAGGCTTTGGTATGATTTGGCTTGAGTCTTGCTTGACTTACAGCAGGGGCTCTACTTGACTTGCTTAAATTCTATCATGACAACTTGTGACTTGCTTAAGACGTAAAGAGAATATTCAGCTTTAAACTATACTTTGCCAACACTGTACCTGATACAGTCACACCAATAAAGTCTCCCTGAAGAAACAGTATCAAAGTCTATTAGCACCTTTTTAACCATTTAAAAACAACAGACCAATATAGAAACCGCTTAAATGACTTAAATGACTGTTACTTGCATTACATTATGTGTTTTGCATGCAACTATTTTACCATGTCTTAGTGTCTTATTTGTCAGGATGGCGAAGACATTTCTTGTTGGTCTGTTTATTAATATCCATTAATTTATTTACTGTTGTTTTCTTTAATACCAGTCATTAACTTTATAATTGCTATAGAGTCATAGCAATAAAGTCAAACTAAATGAAGAGGGAAAGAGAGAGAGAGAGAGAGAGAGAGAGAGATAGATGCACATTATTAATAGTGAAACGAACTGAAAAATACACAAGAAATATAATAATAACCTCCTGAGACCCGGACTTTAGCTTGGTGTGCATTTTACATTTCTCCTATTTGGGATAAGTAGGACCAAACAAGTATAAAAACTAAACCTAGTCTTTGTACAGGAAGTCAGAACTATTGCAGTCAAACCAGTAAAGCTGCTGTGAATTGAACTGAATAGAGAGAGAAAGGGTGTGGGTGTGTGTGTGTGTGTGGGGGGGGGGGGGTGACAGTCAGACAGTAGACTTCCTGAAAGTCCAAACCCTGGCAAGACCCTCACTTTTGATGGCCAGGGCAGGAGCGCGAGGCTCTTTGCAGCAGTGGGTCGGCGCGGGCTGAGGAGAGATGAGGAGTAGAATGTTTATAGAGTACTTTTATCTCCTCTCTCCTGCTATAATCTCTCCCAGGGTATCAAAGCAGAGCATCATCTCCAGCAGCAACACAGCACCCAAATCCTGCCAGACAGCCCAGGCTTTGTAGGTGGCTTTCTCCTTCATCCACAGCCTTTGTCACACACACACATACACACGCCCTTCCACTGAGCCCTCTCTTCGGGGGCCAAGCTCCAAGCTCCTTGCTCCTGGCCCCTCGTTCTCTGCCTCTGAGCTTCAGCTACTTGATCCAGGCTTCATCTTCTTCATAGGCCTCGACATTTGCCGGGCCTATTAGCCCAGCGGGGGCCTTATCATATTCCCCCCATCACAAGTCGCTGGAGATGGGCAGGAGATGGAAGTGCTCTGGACTCCCCTGTGCTTCTTCACCACACTGGCCTAACCCCCACTGAGTCACTCACACAGACCCTCCATCCATCCCGACGGTCACACCAGACTAGGGGGAGGAAATCTCTGATCTTGATTCGATTCAGTAACGATTATTTAGGAAATTATTCAAAGCACAGTTAATTCTCAAATTTCACCTCAATTCTAGTACACTTTTTAAAGAAATGAAATCCTGAATTAATGTTACAACATATTGCAATTCACAGGTGGTGCCACAACTATAGAAGCGGTGGGGTAAAAAAAGACAACGGGGTCCCCAGTTGAATTTTCAGTGGAAGAAGTACTGCCAAAAGAATAGAACTCTGGAGCAGAAAAACATGAACCTATTACCAGTGGTGGGCTAGAGGGGTATAAGGAACTCCCGGAATTGAGATCTGGAGCAGTGGGAAATGGAAAAATCCAACTAATACTTAGTTAGGGAATCCTCACAGCAATGCTCCATAACTAGAGAAAGCCTTCCCTGGACAGTTACTCCAACAAAATCTCATTTTAATACCCAGAATAATTTAGAAGAAACAATTAATGAGCAGGTGTCCCAATACTTTTGTCCATGTAGTGTAAAACAATGTCATAATAAACCTTTACATAAACATAATTAACCCCTGTGGGGTTTTCATATGGTACCACAGAGAACAATCTTTTCTAGCTAACTTTTCTGAAGAACATAAAATCCTATCTTAGCAGGTACGGCAAGAAATACTGCAACTGACATTTAACAAATATCCCATAGCGCTGTAACAAACTGTGACCAAGTGCATCAGTTCAGCACAGCGGTAAAAACACTGATCGGAATAGCAAGCTGATGGAATTTCTCACACATAGGTTTCACTGATTAAGAAATGTCCCACCTCCCTGTCTGAAATGGAGATTTTGATTGGTTCCCCTGTTGAGTTTGACTACCCCCCAAATTCTGACTGGCTCTGCCACTGAGTTTGAATGTCTGATGGTTCATGTCTATAGGTCAGCACTACATGCAGTGTAGCGACAGTGAAGGTTTCTTCTGTCCTTAACAGTCTGCTCCCAGTTAAAAGTGGTTGGTCAAAAGCTCATTCACCCCCATGGCTCCAGTGATCATGATTCAACATGATCTGACTCTTCAGAAAACAATTCGACACATCATTGTGCACTGCATCATGAAACCTCATATTTCACAATGATTCAGTCTGATTCAGCTCTTTAAGAAGTCATTGAGAATGTTACCATTTCTGGATTTGATTATGATTCCTAAGTAAATCTCATATTTCACCATGATTCATACTTGATTCATTGCATCACTGAACTCCAGATTTCACCACAATTTAATTCAGCTACAATGTTTTAGCTTAATAAAGCCTCACCATGATTTGAGTGTGATTCTTTAAGAAAATGTTCGATACATCATGTAACCTTAGATATCTCCATGATCCCGGACCCACTGCTAATGAATTTGGGCTGACTCATTAAGCCTGTGGGGATTTAATCAAACCGACATGTAAGGCCGAGACTCTTTCCATCTCTCAATCCTGTCCTGAAAATGTTCACAAAAGCTACAAGAAAGTGATACTGATACTAACCTTTAGAAGTGACAGTTATCGTCCCAAATAACAAATGCATGTTGTAACTGTATATGAATACCTTCTCATTCACAGCTCACAGAAACACGCTAAGAATTTCAGTTCATAGTACAAAATCTAAACTTTCAGTCGTTACCACCTTTTCAGAACTGAAAGAGGGAGTATTTAGTTATGATGTGAATTTGATGAAAGCGTTTTATTGGCTATAATAAAATGCATTAAGAATTCAGAATGAACTACACACTTCCTTCTGCTATGATGGCGCTTGCCTTGAGATTCAACTCCAGGCCTCTAAAGGTAACAAAAAAGAACAAAACTAAACTAAACAAAATGTAGTTATTATAAGACGGGGGAGAAGGCTGAGAATAAAATGAATACATACTGGCTTACAGCCACCTTTCATCACGTCAATGACGTACATTTGATGAATAGAAAACGCTTCTGCCGACGTTTTTCATTTCATATTGAAAAGCAAGGTAAATCTTTACATTTAATGATAGAGCCATGTCCTGCTAAAGCCTATGCATGTGTTATTGATTTTCCCATCTATCCACAGTAGATGCCTTCTATCTCCACAATGTTCATTATCTCATGTTAGACATTACTGGCGGAGATAAGACCTACTCCTCACGACTAAAGCTCTCTCTGTCTCTCTCTCTATTTCTCAAAATCTCTCTCTCTCTCTCTCTCAATGACACTTTCCTTTTCTATTTGTTGCTCTCCCTTTCTCTAAGTCTCTCTCTTCCTCTTCATTGCTGTCTGTCTTCCTTTAGTTTTCTGTCTCTGTCTCTCTTTCTGCATCTTTCTTTTTCTCCCTATCTCTATTTGTCCCTTTCTCTACGTCTCACTCTCTTCTTCTGTCTATCTGTCTTTTCCCTCTGTCTCTCTGTCCCGCTGTCTTTCGTTATTTTTCTGTCTCTGTCTTGCTCTCTATCTGTAGCTTCCTTTTTCTCCCCATCTCTATTAGTTGCTCTTCCTTTCTCTAAGTCTCTCTTCCTCTTCATTTCTGTCTGTCGTCCTTTAGCTTTGTCTCTGTCTTTCTTTCTGTAGCTCTTTCTTCCTCTCCATTTCTCTCTCTCTCTCTAGCTCTTTCATTTGCTCTCTATCTCTATTTGTCCCTGTCTCCTGCCCGCTCTCGTCCTCTCCCTTTCCATCACTCTCTCTTCCTTTTCTCTCTTTCTCCATTTTTTACTCTGTCTCTCTTCCACTGTTTCTTTCTCTCCCTCTCTCCAAGTCTTTCTTTCTCTCGTTTTCTCTCTCTCGACAGTAGGTGTACAGCTTAAACCTACACCTGTCTCATGTATATGTCACAAAGGCAATAAGAGCTTTGACCTTCATTTCACACCCACCCAAACACGCACACACACACACACAAACACACGCATTAGTTGTCAATTAGTGCCAGATGTTTGGACACTAATAGCACCAGGTGTAATTATACTAAAAACACACACTTGCTCACACCATACACACACAAACTATGCACCCTGTCAGTTGAGGCGTGAGTATGTGTGTGTGCATGTGTGTGTGTGTTTGTGTGCACGCAATGAGGGCTGAGACCACTGAAGCGAACAGAAATGCATGTCTGTGCTCAAACACACAGCATCCACCTCGGGAATCACCGCTGCATTCTGCCTGCTGCAATAAACGCCTCATATTCCTATTTATTGCCTATCTAATGCACCCAGCCGACTCCAGCCTTATTGGGGGCAGTCTCATGAATACAGGAGAGAATGAGAGAGAAGATTCTGGGGGATGGGAGAAAGAGACAAAGTGTAGACGCATCATTATAATATTACACTGTTAGTGTGAATGGGCTCGAGTTCAAATAGCACACATTCTAAACCACAAACAGCTAATGTCTGTGAGGGGATACATATATTCATATTATTGGGTCAATACTTTCAACAGGTCAAGTTTAAAATAGTAAAAATAAGAGTCTCTATTAGCAATTGTTCAAACATTAAGAATGTTTGTACACAAACTCAAATTAAAATGTTAGATTAAGTAAATTTCATGTTTTTTCATCCAGATAATTTGGCCATGGCCATACCAAATTTCCATGTGGTGTAATTTATCTTAAAATTAATCCATTTTTCTAACATTCTTTACATTTATTTTTAGTAATATAACATTTATTTAAGTTTAAAAAACACCATTAACTTAAACATACCGTATTACCATTTTTTATTTTGAATTTAATACAGTTGCTGCTGTTATTGGTCGCACCACATGACATGAAAAGATCAATAAACAATAAATTCCACACAAAAAAAATACATTTCAACAAAATGTATTAACATTTCACAGAAATGTCATGAACACAAATGTTTTAAAATCTCATCACAAACATTTATAAGGGGAGCACATATCCATGTTTATGGCAAGTTGTTTTCACCTTACTTACAGTGACATCTGGTAAACTAGATTAAAAGAGATAAATAAATACATAAATAAACAATAAAAGATAAATAAAAAATGCATACTTTTGAAAACAGCAATCATGGCCGGGTGGTTAAAGTGAGTACATATATGCGAGGGGTTTAATTTTTATTATTGCAGTCTTTTTATTCATTTAAACCTTTTTTTTTACTGCAAATAAAGCCTCTACTGTAAAAACAATCCAATTGAATGAGATTATTGAGAGCGGGAGAGTAAAAGGCAATAATAGTGGAGAGAAGTTCCATTGACTGTATGTATGATATACGGTCACTGTTGCTGTCACTGGATGCTGTCTATAAACATTGGAAACAGTGGAAATCACAGAATTTTCATATGAAGGTTCATGTGAAGTTCACATTCAAAATAATGTTACTGGATTTATAAAAGTAATTAATACAGTGTGGTAAAGCTTTTTTTGTTCACTCATATATAAATGCCCTGCGCCTTTATTAAGAGAAAAATACCTGTCCGTAGGGTCAAATCTTAGAAAATGAAGAAATATGATTAATCATGATTAACTACACAAAATAACTGAAAGCATTATTTCAATAGATTAACAATCCTAAAACATAATGACAGAAAACAGCATAAATAAATATGATAATAATACTAAGCAGTAAAGTTTAATACAGATTGATATGTAGCAGAACAAGTACTTACTATTGTTGATGTTTACAGGCTTGATGTACTTAGTCTGCCTTTTTTATGATACATACAGCTGTTAAGTGTTCTAGGAATACTGATGATACCCACTATATACTCAGAACAGTATACTGTACTGTACTTTATAACGATAACCATAAAATATCTTCATATTGCCCACCTCTAATGTCTACGGACCATTAGAGACTGCTGCATTTAATTTTAATTGCATAGCCTAAAGTCATTAGTGACTAGCTCATTATCCAAGCAGCCAATATGAAAAGAATAAGAGTTATAAAATGCAGCTTATTTCAGTGGAGGTGCACATAAGTGTAATTATAGATATTTAATTCATGAGTGTGGCTGAGGCTGGGGATTAGGCTGGGATGAGACGAGGCTGGAGATGGGTAGTCATCTCTGGGAGGATGACAGGTCAGTGACTGATACCACCATTACAGGGTGATGGGGAAGAGAGGGAGAGCAAGGAGCCTTTTCAGAGGACAGCGCACACAAGTGCAGCCAGACTGGACCCTATAGACACCTTAAAAATGGAGGAGAAATCCTTGAGCCGAGCCTTATTTCATCTATATGTTTGTTCAACACTTGGAAATGGGTAGAGAATTAGCATAGACATTTTGAAGAGACTTCATTTGAGTGGGAATAGAGCTCCAGAACAAGAGCATGGGTGTCGTTTCGCAACCTTCCACTTGTTAAGACTTCTTACCTCCCCATTTCAAGACTGGTTTCGTCTCCAATTAGGGTACAAGATGAGGACAGAATGTGTGCGGAGGTGAGGAGAGAGTGAGTAGGCAGGTTTCCACTCAGCTGTCGAATTAAATTCCTAGAGTTTCCATCAAGTTCTGAGAAGTACAGAGTTTACAGATACTTTTTTCCTTTGCTGACAAATATTCTGGCTCGAGATTTTCTGTGCAAGCATCTTACATCTGTTCACAGATAAAGAAATGTTTTATTTTGAAATTACTCTACTACAAAATAAATTTGCTATTGAAATTCTGTAGGAATTTGCTAGTGTACCAAATGCACCAAAAGTTATGCATTGTAATTTATAAACAATATATAATATAATATATATAACAATATATGTTATATATTATATTATAAGAATAATATTAAGAGAAAGAGAGAGAGAGAGAGAAAACGAGGGGGTGAGAGATAGAGAGACAAAAACAGATAGATGTAGTAAGAGAGAGAAAGCGAGTACCAGTAAATCAGACACAGCAGTGCTGCTAGAGTTCATAAACATCTTAGCATCACTGCTGGACTGAGAACAACCAACCAAAAATATCCAGCCAACAGCGTTCTGTGGGCAGCGTCCTGTGACCACTGATGAAGGACTAGAGGATGACCAACACAAACTGTGCAGCAACAGATGAGCTTCTGACTCTAGGTAGGGGTGTCTAACAGAGTGGACAGTAAGTGGACACAGTGTTTAAAAACGACTGATTTACTGATCCACTCGTACCAGCGCAGCACACACTAACACGCCACCACCATGTGCTGAGAATGACCCACCTTCCAAATAAACCCTGTGGTGGCAGGCCTATAGGGTCCAGGACCCATTGTTGAACAAGGTGAAAGGAGGCTTGGACAGTAAGAGAGAAAGATATATAGATGGACAGAGAGAGAGAGAGACAGACAGACAGACAGACAGACTGACACAGAAACAGACACTGACAGAAAGAAACAGACGTAGTGAGTAAGAGAAAGAGAGAAAAACAGAAAGAGACAGATGGAGAGACAGACACAGAGAGACAGAGAGAGAGACAGAGAAAGCGATTTAGAGAGACAGAAAGAGTCAAAGATACAGACAGAGAGACAGACGTGCAGATACAGACAGAGAGAACGAGAGACAGCCGGAGATACAGAGAGACAGACAGAGAGACAGGCAGAGATACAGACAGAGAGAGGAAGAGAGACTGGATTGTAATATGGTCGTCGTCTTTGAACAAAAATGTAACAAAAAAAAAACCCTGCAACCCCCTGGTTTACGGTCTTGGTGGTGCTGGTGGGCTGGCATCTGCACTGGAAGGAGATTGATGTGCTCAATCGCCAGATTTATCCAGCAATGTTTACAAAGAGATCCCAGTGCCAGGGCCCTCTTGGCCGCATCACATTCAGAAAAAAGGCCGTCTGGCATGCTTGGGTAATTTGTTGTGATGTAGTAAATAACTGGGCATAATGAAAATACCCCTGATGTATTCAGAAGGCCTGATTGATGCCGGGCCGGGGAAGAGAAATCTGCGCCCATTTAACATGCACAATCCAAAAGAGGCTAGCTGGAGCCGCAGCACAAGCACAGCCCCACTGACAGCTGCTGGGGCTGCACACAATCTTAAAGCAGTTATGAATTACTGCTGACCCCCACCCTGCCCCCACACACGGCTAGTGCGCGAGACACAAGCATATTGAAAGTCATCAGTCTGTGGCAGTCATTCTTTTTAGCATGATGTGCTAGAAGGGGTGATGGTGGTGGTGGTGGGGGGGATTGGTTTCAATCACTGGGGGGAAAAGGAAGGGGGGTTGGTGGTGGTGATGGCGGGGTGTGTGGGGGGGAGAGGGTGTTCAACAACAACAAAATCCACCGAGTGCACCAGCATGATATTCATAGTGCACAGTGAAGCAAGTCCCATAAACGAGAAAAAGCCTCGGCTACAGCTCACAGATAATGCCCCGTTTTTTCCATACTGCATATATTTCCCCCATTGGAAACCGAATAATACACTAGCCACTTCCGCTACATTTTGCGCCACTGTGTTGCCACCATTCTTCCCTGGTCACCAATTAACGTGCAGAACGCCGAGCAGCCTGACATTCTAATGTCAGCCATACATTCTCCATTATGGTCAAAACAGTCAGTCTGAGATCTGCAGAGTGCTTTTTTGTTTCCATTCCACACTAATCCACATTCCTTGCCATTACGTGTAATTGCATGCCTCTGCTCCTCTGGATGAAATTATACACTGAATATCAAGAGCCCACATCTTTGCACAAAGTGCTTCGCTCACCCATAAGCAATAAGCTCTCCATTTCTAGCCCCTTTTCCTGCATGGTGGCTAGGCTAATTTTCAAGCAAAAAAGGTATTATGCTAACGATTTTTCAATCAACAGCGTAGCCAGACACCGTATTAAAAGGTATGCAAAGTTCAGTGACATTAGGCCATCTAATCAGACCTAATCATCAAAGCTTGGGCTTCAGGTTACCTCGGCCAGGTCCTTTATTAGCCACACTGACTGGCCAACGCGAGGGGAGAAAAAAGGACAGCGGAAAGGTTAGAAGGATGAAAGCCACAATGCTATTCACTCATGTCGCCCTTCCACATCTCTTCAATAATTAACCAAGGGGCTTTGCTTTGGCCTTTCTAGACCTTTGAAATGCATATCTAACATAATCTTCGCTCTCCATCTCCACCAACATCATTTTGTCTTTCTGTGTTTATATGCATGTTGTCTATACTAATGACAGTGGGAAAATACACAGAGCAAAGCGGTGTCTAGTGGATGGGGGGTCAGAGCAGGTAGGGACCTTTTACATTCAGGTAATGGATAATAAACATGGATGAGACAATGGTTGCAAGTTAACCCTGTAGTGACAATCTCAGATCAGGGTCGGCTGACCTTATTCTTTTTTTTTCACCTTTCCTGGTGAAGCTTGCTGACCAAAACCTGTTAACCTGGTCAACAAAATTAAGGATGGAAAAAATGGCATCATCACTATTTTATAATATATTTACTTTATATATTATAAAATATGAGGAAATAACAAATAAGGAAATATGAGACTGTCCACTGTAAATGCTGTAATCATCTTACAGAGAAAATAGACTAAAATGAATCAAAAGGATTAATCCCGTGACCCACTCTCTTTGGGTGAGTACGATGACCTTCCCTCCTCTACCCTTAACACTCAGCACATTGCTAACCAACGCAAGCATCTGTTAGTTGACATAACAGAACTATAGGTTGGTGTTCTCTTCCAAACATGTTCAGGCGTCCAAAGACACTGCACTATCAGCAGCTCACGAAGACGCAGTAACTTCCTTCATGTGACTTGGAGGAAGTGTATGCTAGCATTGACCCTCGTTGCACTGTATGATGGGGGGGGGTGGTCTGAGCTAGCGTAGTGAAATGACTAGATTATAGAAACAATATGGGGAGAAACACACACAAAAAAAATAATTTGTGGACGGAATAACACGTCTGAATTATACTGCTACATAGTGCCGTACCAAAAGAACTGTGATTGGTCAGGATGCTCATGGTACATGACCAAAAATCCTGTCCTTCTATGATATCACTATTGCAAAAAATACAAAACAGCAATAAATATTAACAACATACTATGTTGGTAATTTCAATGTTATGAAATCACCTAAGCTTTGTAGCATTCACATGTTGGTCACTGCGCAATGCAAACCTACATAGCTTCCACTATCCATGTCATCTGTGAGAGTCAGTTGTAGTCAGTGTGTGTTGCTGTTTGTTCAGATTTTACTGGAGAGGATAGCAGATAGACAGAGCACAGCAGCAGATTGCAGACTCTGTGATGGAAAATGGAGAATGACAACGCAGGAGGAAGTCAGCATCTGCAGTCTGGCATGATTGTCGGGGTCCAGTCGGAGACAATCAGGTAATGTATCATTCATATTGCTGCAGTGCTGCTGTTGCAGCCTTCATTCTCTCCGCCCGCACTCGTCCGTGAATGAGAAGCCGGCAAACACTCCCCATCGTCACATTCCGAAGCCATCACTCTCCCAACACCGCTGTCCCCCAATTTGTCACCCGGTGGAAGTGCTTTCTGACTGACTAACTGACATACGTGGACGCACACATTTAGGCATTTTCTTTAACCGCAAAGGCGAATGCAACTTCACAAACTTCACTTTAGGTGGCCTTCTGCAGGGCACGTAGCAGTATGCCGATGAGAAAACAGGGGTACAAACATGCATCAGGAGGGAATAATCAGGTACTTTGGCCTAATCAACATTAGAGTAGAGCGAAGTCATTTTTGGAGCAACAAAGTTGAACTATTAATTGAAATGCAACTCGCTACACGACACAGCCCAAAGGGAAAAAAGGGAATATATCTCTGAATTATTTGACCTCTATTTTGGCTAATGAATGCAGGGTACAATGGTTACACAAGGTTACAGGGTACACAAGGTTTTCTTTTTTACCCCCTCTAAACGGACGAAAATGATCCTTCATTTTAAAACCTAATCACCAGCGACCATTAAAGCTAGGTGCTGGATGTTGTCTGTGCTTGGGCTGATTATCATTCTGAATGAAAGAACTGTTTGGCGACGTCCCAAGGGGCAAGGAGTCATTCTTCAAGGTGAAGCATCTCACCAGAGGAATACATTTGCAATTTGCAATTGAAAGGAGTCAAATATACATGGATTTCCTCCACGAGTCAGGACCAAGAGACCCCATGTATATTCACCACTGCCCAGACTGACTATTGCCTTTATCTTGGAAGGCCAAACATGGATATGGTTGGCCGAGTTTCTGTTTGCAGCTTTCATATGACAGGAATATTAGCAACGGCAAGAGCACACAAAGGGAGCAGGAGACAAATGAACTCAAAAGGAATGAATTGCAGCTATTGCTAAAAGCGGGCTGCAGGTCTGCCGAGGCAAAAGGCCATAGTCACGTGTGAAATTAACGAGTCAACTGAAATCTCATTTCAGTGTAGGAAATGTGATAGACATGCCAAACTTCGGCTGAGTTCGGGGTTAGAGGAGAAAACTTTGTGCGATGAGTTGAATGAGGAAATCCTATTTCAGTCTACACTGAGGCTCTGGCTGGGAGAAATTGGCAAACCATACAGTAATCACCTTATCCATCATGGTAATCCCGCAGATACACAAGGGGCTTTGGGCCGCAAGATCCTTCTCCTCGTTTTCATGAGGAACGTGAAGTCATTCTCTCTCAGCAGCCCAGGTATTCACGATTGGCTTTTCGTTTTTTTTTCTGCCATGGAACATCTGAAGACTGCGGAAAGCTTCTTTCAAGAATCTGAGGTAACATGATTAGCTGAAAGCTAAATACACAGGCTCTGCCTTCCCAAAAGTGAGTGTAGATGCATTCACAAGAATCATGAGATCCCTGAAAGACAGCAGGGTAATAGCTACAAATGTTCATTAGAACTACAAACCTTTCAGAAGACTGGGTCCTAAAGTTACCACTTAATCGCAGACAAAAAAGCCAGAAAAGGCAATTGCAGGGAGGAACCTGAACGAAGATAGGTGATCCCATCCATCCCAAATGCTGTTACTCTTATCACCATGACCAAATGAGCTTTGCTTGAGAAGCTCTTCTGGCCAGACACATCAGCAGAATCCAGTCGAGTGGCTGGGCCCAACCATGTCCAGTCTAACGCCCAGGTGGGTCACCTTGCAGAGCATGCTGGGGCTCCCCACATGGATAATCATGCTCCTTTAAGCCAAACCGGGCTTAGCCACGGGTCCTTATCCCCCAACCAGAGCCGGGCAGAGAAACACAGTTGTGAAAATAAGTGAGAGGCCAGCTGACTTAGCAGCTTGCTGCATTAATGTGTCATAAATTATGGCGGTGGGTGGAATCACAATCAAGTCAAGCATCTTTCAGACCCCCCACCCCACCACCCCTCCTTCAAACACAAAATCAGATTCTTGCACAAATGAAACCTCTAAATCCATCATCCCAAATCAGAAGCATCAGATACTGGGTGGTGCTCCTGCTAGATGCAGTATAGGACAACATTTTCAATGATGCTACTTTCAGAATGATGCTAGAAAACTCTGGCAGCTGACCCTGATCAAAATGTAAGAATACATTTAGCTTAAGATGTGATGCTGTTTACACCAGATTTGGTCTACTGCAGCATACAGTACTCTGCCATTTACACACACAACACCCAATTCTAATTGCTGGACTACATGTTTATTTCTTTTTACTTATTAGTGTAGTAACTTAGTTCACACAATAATCACCCTGCCCTCATGCACACACAGCACAGGTTTGTATTAAATGTCTATGCACTTGTCTCGTATTTAGTTTATTGTCCTTGCACTACTGTCCCACATTTTTACCTATTACTAAACCAGAGACTTAGCCTAACAGTGGTTCATTGTACTGTACAACCCTGCATTAGTATAATAACAAGAAGGTTGAATTGACTTGATTGAACTGAAGATTAAAATAAAGCACAAACTCTTTTCAAATTGCTTGAATGAAAATGACAACATGAAAATGCTTCGGAGATTTCTGTGTTAATCTGTTGAGGTCTGGTTATCTGCACGTAAATATATTTAGTTGCTTTTTCGCACGAAATAATCCAGCACAAAGCAGTGCACATGAAAAATCAATAGGTAAAATGGGGTAATGCTTTTCTGGGTCACGTTTGAATATATTTTTTGGAGGTATTGATTTGTTTCTTGTATGACCCGGCTCTGACCATTCTTTGTAATTAACACAGAGGGAAAATTAAATTCGGAGGGGGATCTATTACACATGTGGCCAGTTTTATTGGCTGGATAAATGAGGTAGTGCTTTGATAAAGAGGGGGAGGAGTCTTTCATAAGTAAGATTTATAATCTGACTGGAGGAATCAAGTAAATTAATTTTGCAATATTAAACTCAACCTTTAACCCACTCTGCCTCTGATTACTATTCCGCTCCTGGCTGCCTCACCAGAGCAGACAAAGGAGGCTATGATGGGCGGCGGTGTGGGGAGGGAATAAAAAAAAAAAGAGATTGAGAAACTGATGATATTTCTCCTGTGCGGCGCTCCACATATCTGCACCCCCATACACGATTTTTCAATTATTTCAGTTCATGCAGGTGTGCAGGGTAGAACCGAGGCTCCTATATGAGCAAAGTGTTATCACACGTACATCTTCCCTTTAAATATTCCAAAGTGGGTTTCATCAAGTCTGTCGTCATCACGCTTTCTCTGAAGTTTTTATGCCGGGGTTCACCTTCCATATTCCTGCCAGCTGGAAAAAAAGTGGACCTTCTTCTAGCAGGGCCAGGGCGACAGCATATAAATACAACAGCACATGTTTAATATTCACCATAAAGCATGGAAGCCAGGCCACTTGGTTTTACACATTCCCTCACCTTTCTAGTGCAGAGTGCTGGACCAGGGCTTCAAATACACACACACGTGCACACACAAATACACACACCCCGCACACACCGGCAGAATAAAGTGTTAGGTTACTCAGACATGAGAGCTTGCTCCAGTAAGGGCCTCTGAAGTTGACAAAGATGGAAACGGTGCTTGAAATTCAGAGGATTTCCGAAACCTTCAAGCTTTCAATAATTCATTTTATATCTGTAAGAGAAAAAAGAAAGGAAAGGGGCATGGGGGGTGGGGGGGTGGGGGGATAGACCCAAAAACTGGTCTGAAGCAGAGAGCCGTGAGGTGTTTGAGCCGTTACCTCCACTCCATTAAGCAGAAACACAGCCAGCAATAAATAGCTCATTATTTGGTCCTGCAGATTATGCTAGCATTCAAGCTCAGGTTTTTCGGCGGTCAAGCAGGAAGACTGTCTGAGGATTTAATTACAGAGAAGGGTTCATGGAGAAGCAATGCTTACTACAGTAAATAACACCACCCATTGACGTGCAATATGGAGCTTCATTTATAATGACTGATGCAATCACAGTGTCTAGACAAGTCATGCTTGCTCCACAGTTCAAGCCTTTCCAGTGCTGGTGCTTTTCAAGAACGCTTCATGCAGACCTACATTCTTAAAACGCTTTCTAAAAGGTTTTGGACAAAAGGTTTTACAAAATCCTTTAATTGGTGCAGAACCTTTATATTATGGAAAAGTTCTTTAAGACAGTGGTTTTTAAATTGGTCCTCAGAGACCCCATGGATAGTCCACATCTTTGCTCTATTCCTAGGTATTACGAGCTGGTTGGGAGGAAAAACCTGGGGTTCCTACAAACGTAACATGAAAGTTCTTTACACTCAAATCATTAACGAAAATGGTTCCTTAAAGAAAACAACAGAGGAACAATTCTTTAGTGAACAAACAGTGTTTCTTTAAGGCATCTTTATTTTTAAGAGTGTGCAGTACAAGGATAGATTTTTGATATATGAATAATCACAAGAGTCAATATTCATATATATATAGTTAATCGCTGGAAAGCACAGTTACAAGTTATAACAAAACATGCAAAAATAAAAATAAAAAGTTTGGCCAAAAGAGTAGGGAAGCTTTACTCTGTGCATGCCAGCACTGGTTTTAGAAAGCAAAAATGTGGAAAATGTGAAAAATGTATTACTCAAATATAGCATGTTATGCAAAAAATGTCCTTGCCAATGCCAGGCACGCTACCTCTGACTTTTCAGTGACGTCGTTTAAGAGACGTCGCAAACAGATATCAGAAAGCATTTTCTTTCTTAAATTGACATCCTTCCAAGAGAAACAGGACCTGTGGTGTGAATGGGAAATTATTGTGGGCAGGACATGATTTTATCTATGAGGATTTGACTGAATGGTGAAAAGCAGGCACTTCTAAACAGACACTTAGTTAAAGTCGGGCACAATTCTAAGCAGATGCTGCAGTCAACAGAGGATGAGAACTCGTCTCAGGTAACATCACATTGGCCCCTGGACTGGACGAGGGGGGAAGCATGCTGTTATTGTATTACTGGTTAAAATCACAGGTTAATGTAGATGTGCCGACCCCCTTTGTGATCATCTACATCAACCAGATGTCATGTATTTAGAGACACTTTTTTGAATGCAATGATAATGTGATCATGCTTCATATGATCAAAAACTTCAGCTAGCACAGTAATATATACTTTTATTGTTATTTCAGGTTGACTTTACTAACACGTGGTTAGCTTCACTCTCACGTTAAGGCTTCTTTCTTAGTAAACGTATCATGTAATAAACTTGCAAATATTAGCAAATACAAGCAAAGTGGAGTTTCATTGTTTCATTGGACTGTTATGTTAATGTCTCCAGTATTCAAAAACTGTTGCTTCAAATGGTTAGCCAAGAACTCACATAGCGGTGTAGATCCCTAGTACAGTAATGGTTAAAAGTCTGGACATGTCTTATGAGTAGTTTTCCACACTAAAACAATAATAACATCATAAGACATCAAACCTATGACATAACACATATGGAACTATGTCATGACAAACTCTTCTTTTATTTAGGATTCTTCAGAGGAGTCCCTGTCTGCCTTGATGTGGCTTTGTACACTCTTGGATTCTCTTGAACAACTTCACAAGAAGCCACCTCAGATGCTTTTCCAACAGACTTGAAGACGTTCCTCACATACTGAGACCTTGAATACTGCTGCAACTAATAAAACAGAAAACTTCTGTGCTCAGAAATGAGCATTTTAGTAAAAGTGTTAAGATAAAAAAAACATTTAATCACTTTTTATTATTTAATCATGTTTAAAAATGTAATTACTTAGTAGTGATAACCCAGTAATCCACAAAAACATTAGTCCTTTCATAAATAAAACAGTGAAAACGCATAGTGACCACTGCTCAGTCAGAGACCACACAGCAGTGATCTTTCTACAGTAGGAATGGACTTAACAGAACGTGCTTTGAAACAAGTCAAAATATCGACAGCATGCCCACAGCCAATATGGATCACACCAGGCCCCTCGCTGTGGCCCCTGTTTGAAATAGCTATTAGCGTGAACAGCAAATCAAAGCCTTCAGTCACTTCTTATCTCATCCATCTGCCCTTCTAGAATATTCATAAATGATTTTGCAAAACTTGTTTGCAATTGCACATCGGGAGAAAAGGGAACAAACTCATCCTGGCCTTTAAAAGAAATAATTCTGTCTCTCTGTTTTTTTTGTGACGTGCTCAGTCGATAGCATTCATAATTGATAGCTCTCTGGAACGCTTCAGGCCACATTAAGTTTTATTCCACGCTGTTCGTCAATATCCCTGACCAGGTAGATTTCATTATTGACAAGCGCTGCCCACATTGTGTTGTATAATTAAGTCCAACTTCAAAACTTCAAACTGTTTTCTTTTTTCTCCCTCTCCTGCCTCCTCCCTCGAATGGTTCAACAGGAAGTGTTTGAAATGACCGCTTGGTGCTCTTAATTTAAACTGCTGTTTCATTTCTCTCTGTAGGTGTCTATTTTATTGGTAAAGGTCACCCTCATTTGTCCGAGCCAACAAAGGCGGCCCTTAAAGTTGCCGTGCCTTTTTTTTTTTTTTTTTTGACAGACAGTGGTCCTGTGTAAGTGCTGGCCTTAAGGACAGGCGTGCCACTGTGAGGCTCCCTCTATCCCTCTCTTCCCGCGGCCAGCCGATAACAAATCATGCCCCGTTTTTCCCTCCTGGCATGATTGACGACTTCACAGAGGGCACAACTTTTCAATGTCCTCAGATTAAAAAACGTTCAAACAAATGAGAGCTAAAAATACTCTCCCAGGGTGCCAACAATGGGGGGTGCAGGATTCATACCTTTAAGAAATGGAGAAAAACAGAAGAGAAAAAAGGAAACCAAAGGAGCCAAAGACAACGGTGTATTTATTCAGCCCTTTAGATCCCATTTGCAGAAAAAACAGAAAAAAATAGATTTACGTGATTGGTCCAAGTCATTCTCAGGTCTTTTTTGAGAACACCTGTCTTGCATTGCAAAACTGACCCATTGCTTTAGGATGCACTACACAACGCAGGGTGGTGGGGTATGATATATAGCCAGTTATTTAAAAAGTTTGATTTTATAGGTATCACGTGACCTCCGCGTATATGACCTCTATTTTCACAAATGGCACAGGTCTCTTTTTTAATAGAGTCATGGTGCGCTATATATCAGCCAGTTGCCCTCATAAAGCACACCAACAGCCTGACTAATATCTACACATTTTCAACATGCTCAGAATTTTTCACTTGCCTCCGAACGATACAGAGCAAATAAAGCGAATAAATGATAGCTAGATAAACCCGCACAAACAAACTTTTAAAACAAGCCAGCGGGCTTTTAGACAGCTGCGCTGAATTATATCTGCTTTTTTGGCTCCATCTTGATGTAAGAAAAAAAATCTGTAAATGTCAGTGATGTTCCCTTGTGCTGGATATCCACTGCTGTTTTTTCTTTAAAGGTTTCCGCTGGCGCTGGCTGCTATATAGGCAGATGCTTAATGTATTTAGCACGTTTGAGTAGAAGGAAGGCCTACATGCCTTTACTAATTATATTACATTTTACAGACTCACAATAAAGGAACAATGAACGATGGTTCACAATTTGAAACATGCTTCTCAGGCAAAATGATAAAAATGACTCAATGTGCCAAATTCATATGAAAGCAGTATAATACACGCTCATGTCCAGTAATTGAAAATGACAGAGACACATAGAGCATCAATCACAGCTGACCTTTCACTGCTTTATTAGTCTTGCCTCCTCAGGACGGGCTGAGAGATCTGAAAGCTCTCCACTCCATCACGGCCAGCCGCAGACAAACAGTCAAATCAAAGGCCCTCTTCTCCCACAGTCGAAAAGGACCAACCTCTTTCAGGACATATCTCTAAACAAAGGAATAGCAAAAAACAACAATAACAACAACAACAGATTTTTATTCAATTAAAAACATCATTTTTTCTTTTAAGGAATCAAAAAAAAAAAAATTAAATATATGTTGATTTTGACCCAAAGACTGTATGTTGAGTCTTATGACACCATTGCTATGGTTACCAAACAACACTGTAGCACACACACACACACACACACACACACACACACATATATATATATATATATATATATATATATATATATATATATATATATATATATATCTGTGTATATAAATATACACAAACAAATGAATGCATGTTTGTTGTTTGCAATGTCATGACATGGGGTTATATACCCATATACATGCTCCGTATGATTTATGTGTGTAAGGTACACTTTATGAAATATAGTGGCATGCAAAAGGGTGGATAAGGAAAATACCACGTGATTTTGAAAAGGTGAAACCTTTTTTAACTTTTTAAGCAGATTACTTTATTTATTTTTATTTTTTACAGTTTCATAAAGCCAAAGTTTGGTCAGCCTGCACGGTCAGTACCACCCCCTTTGGTAAGTACTGTACTTTCAGAGCAGATAAGTGCACCTTTCATTTCTCCTTTGGGGAATTTTTGCCCATTCTTCCTTGCAAAGGGCTTCTAGTTCTGTGAGCTTTTTGGGCTGTCTTGCTGCACTGTTCTTTTGAGGTCTATCCACAGATTTCTGATGATGTTTAGATCAGGGGTACTGTGAAGGCTATCGCAAAACCTTCAGATTGAGGTAGTCTGTAGTCTGTGGTGTGTTTAGGATTATTATCCTGCTGTAGAAGCCATCCTATTTTCCTTTTTCAGCGTATTTTTTACGATGGGATGTTTGCTTCCCGAATTTGCTGGGTTTTCAGTTAGTTTACTCTTTTCTATACCAAGGAAAATTTCCCCATTGCAACTGGCTGCAACACAAGCCCAAAGCATGATCAATCCACACCCATGCTTAACAGTTGGAGAGGTGTTCTTTTCATTAATGATGCAGACATTTTTCTTTCAACACATCTTTGCTAATTCCAGCCAAACACTTCTATTGTATTTTCATCAGTCCACTGCATTTGTATTCAAAATGCATCAGACATATTACATATTCTTTTGAAAAACTTTAAATTTTGTGTAGTGAATAGTTTTCTTCTGATGACTCCATGACGTCCATGAAGGTCATATTTGTGTAGATGTCGCTGAATAGTATAACAGTGCATTAACACTCTGCTAAAAGTCTGCTAAATCATCCAAGTCTTTTTTTTTTAGTCAAACAGAGGTTATAATTCTCCTTTCAAGCCATCTAATGAGCATGTCCACTATATTATATTTTGCTCTGTATGTATTATGTTCTGTATACAAACATTGCAACTTCAATTCAGTTATCTGTAGAAGCTTTATATAAAGGATATATATATATCTTCAAATAACCTTGTTTTGTTTTGTTTAGTTTTTTAAATAATACGTCATTGGCAGATGTTTTTCACAATGACCCTAAACCCAACCGTAATCTTATCTTTAGCAACCTTAAAAAATTTATTTTGCTTTTTCAGTTTGCTTTAAAAAAAACCCCTAATCACTGAGCCTTTGTAAAAAAAAAGCACATTACAAAGTCATTACTGTTCTAAAGATGTCTAAAATCAAGAAAACACACAGACACGTTTAATCCACAGTGCCAGAAATAAAAGAAAACAGTGCAGGGTTCAGGGAAAGTTGGCTTCTTTGGAGTGTGTGTAGTGTGTGTCTGTATCACACACATTTTGTCTTTTTAGGCACATAGTTTATAGGCTGCTCTCTTCTCTCCTTACTGCACTTTGATTAAACCGACCGGGTGCTGCAGCTCCGGCCAGCGCTGCAGGCAGCACATCTGGACTCGCATTTAATTTCACATCAGAGCAGGACAGGAAGCACCTGTCTAGAGGAAACCGTTTGGAAAGAAAAAAAAAAACACAGCGTACATCCATCTGTTGTGGAAATGTGTCACAGTTGTCACATTAAAAGCTATGTCAACAAACAGAGTAAAGGCTAAATTGCTTTGGAAAAGCCAGTCTTGCAAAATGAACACAAATCTCATTTAGCCAAATGTTATCACACTCGTCCGATTCGGGCCTGAATGAAATCCATTCTTGTCATGGGTTGGTGGGGAGGGGGGCTGCAGTGGTCCCACAATTACTGTGCAGTAAAACTTCCAGATGTTGAGTCATTCTTCCCAACATTAGCAGATTAAATGCTCTAATTCTGACCCCCATCAGACACCTGCAGTAGGAGCTGACATCCAGCAAGGGTGAACACAAAGCACAGCTGTGCATCATCCACAGGAATCAAAGACACGGCCTGTTAATGCAGGCCTGCTACTGATATAGAGCATGAACATGTAGCCATGGAAGGCCACAAACTGTGTATAGTACAATATCATCCAGATATACTATTTGGTTTATTTTAGGATAGAGTTCTACTGGTATAATAACACTGATACATGCTGCACATCGTTTTTTAAATGTAGTTCAACAGTATCATGCTTCTGGTCATCTTCTTGTAGCTCCACAGCTTTTTTTCACTAATGTCAGATGGATATTTCTCAAAATCCGCTCCTATATTATTTCATACTTCCTCTTAGTGGCTGCAATTTAGCACTAATTTGAAGTTTATAAGTAACTCAGAGAGCTAACCGACCTTAAGGGCAGACTCCACACAACATGGTTAACTAAGCCTCCTGTAGTAAACAACAAAAACAGTCCATATCTGCTCCTAAATGAGACACTTAAATCAGTTTCATTACGCATCCCCTGTATTCCCTATCCATTCACACCATCCTGATCACTGGATGTTACGCAGTATTTGTTATAAAACTCTGTAACTAAACTTTTAAATGCAAAACAGTTGTCATATTATATATATATATATATATATATATATATATATATATATATATATATATATATATATATATAGCATGATGTTCTGCTTCATGCATCCAAAATTAAATTTGCAAGTGATTGAAAGAGACACTTTTCACTAATTTTAGTCATATTTTGCGGCAGATATTTTAATATATTTAGAGTGACAAGCTCACGCACCCTGGGTGGTCCAGTGGGCTAAGGCCCTGTCACTATGATCAGAGGGTTGCTGGTTCAAATCCCAGTCATGCTGTTAGGTGGGTAGATGGCCCCGCTCCAGTAATTCAGTGGTGGCTCAGAGGTTAGAGCTCTGGGATATTGGTGACAGGGTTATGGGTTCAATACCCAGGCTCAGCAAGCTGCCACTGCTGTGCCCTTGAGCAAGGCCTCTCACACACTTTGAGTTGGCTACCCACCACTCTGGGTGTGTGTGTTCACTACCACAAATAGGCAATTTTTATTTCTGTTTATATAACAAATGCAATGCAAGTTTACTGACAGAATCCTACTTGAGTAAGAATACAACTAATTAGTCTATTTTGAAAGGCGTGTTGAAGACTTATCAAGTTGTGACAATGTTACTGACAGTACATGTAACAATTTTACCTTAGAAATAATGCCAAAGCCAACATATTTGATCTTCTTGATGCCAGAACTCAGTATTGAAATGTGTTTAACAATAGTGAAATAATTATTTAGGCAAAACCTGCTGACATATTGACGTACATGAAAATACAAGCTGCAAAATACACTTAATTACCAACAGACATGTAACATAACAAAAGACAAAAATGTTCCTAAACTAGGAAGACAAGGTTCAGAACATGAAGGCCCAACCTGACCTCTCTCTGTGCAGATAGACCTGTGGGTCTAGTCAAGGGCTCTTTTTGCCAAACCCTGTTACTTTCACCCCTCCAACATACCTAACACAGAAAGCTGGCCTGTCCAAAGGTCAATGCCTTCTGCTCAAAAATTTATTATTACTTTATTTCTTTGTCACTCCTATATACTGCCCACATGTTTTTGGGGCAGACAGAATCTGGGCCTGCAAACATGAGTGATTTCATTTAGCCTTTGAAATTTAAATAGCTAGCAACAGCCAAGCAGACGTAAACAAAGCAGAGTAGACCAACAGAACTAAAGAGAGGGAAGGTGAATCAGAAGTTGAATGCAAACTACTGGTTAGAGGAAGTGCTTTGCAGGTGGGGGTTTTATGACTGGAATTCTGGAGAAATTATGTTGAATCATCTCTAAAGGGGGTAATAGAGGTGCGGATCAGAGCCCAAAGGATACATCATCTGGCCGATAAAATCTGTCCAGGGTTTCCCCTACTTCCCCCTTTTTTTCTCTACAGGTTAGGAGATAGACTACTGCTATGAGTGTTATTGTGTGGACGTGCTGTAAACCAAATGTGGTTTATATTGCCTACATATATTTTTCCAAGAAGTGCAACTATGACTGATTAGGATTGTTTAGTCATTACATTCTCTACTTACTTAAATATTTACTTATTATAATAAATAATATTTAATATGTATTTATTAAATTATTTACTTATCCAGTTAATTACTTAAATGTAGAGGAAAGATTGCAATCAATATGTATGTTAATGTACATATTGTAATAAATGTAATAAATGTAATAAACACCATAATAAGACAATCACTGTACATATGGTTGTGCATTTAAATAGCTTCCTGCTTTTCTGTGGATGCTTACAATGCCTACTAACCTGCCAGTAATGAACTGCTTTCCTTTTTTACAACACCACAGCCTGAAATGGTACATTTAAATAACAAAACATTGTTGTGGTATAAATAACAGTCACCTGGCCTTTATCGTGAAGAACATGCTATAATTCAAAACTCTTAAGGTGAAGAGAAATGATAAAAAATAATAATGGTCCAAATCTCATAGTTTAGAGCTGAAGCTATGAGGAGAACACTTCTAACAATCACTAGAAATCATCAGTCACTCAGATCTTTTCTTATTTACATGATACAGAGGTAAAGAGATGCAACATTCACAAACTGGTCTGTTGTTTTTATTTAATCTGTATGCCGAACACCTGACAGTGTTTAGTTTTATTTTCAAAGTTTCTATGCCACCAGGACGTGCATGCCTGCAAAGACAGAATTTGGCACAACACCTGTTGTTTGAAATGATTGTCCTATGTGTACACACATGTGATCTGTTCATTTTTAAAGTTTACAGCAAGTCATACTGTGTCATAAACCACATCCACAAGTCTGCGGGACCTCAATGAGGACTTGGTTGTGGTCTAGGAAGGCTGAGGAAAGTGTGTGGGAGATTTGGGTGACTACTGACTTCTAGTATTTGTTAGCAACATTAACGGCACAGTTGCAGTTAACATTTTTGGCATCCAGAGTGACGTAACATTAGGAGTCCTGTTCAAAGACTCTTATTGGTGTACATGTACATGTACATTTAAGACATTTAGCAGGCTTACAAAAGTGCTTCACTGTTTACTCAAAAAATACCCTTAGCTGGTTTGTAAAGACTAGGATCCAAAGAGACCTCTAAGCTTAGTTACTACTAAATACAAAAGTCAAAATGGAGGCCACAAGACTCAACACTTCACTCGGAAAAGGTGTAGCATGGTGGGCTTGCCTGACCAGGAAATCAAAATGCTACAGGAAAGAGGTGTTGTTATCCTTTCTGCTACAAAAACCTACAGTTAATTTCACATGCCTTAAAATATATTTTTTTACTTAACTTTTCCAGTACAAAATGTGACAGTCATTTTAGTTAGCAAAGCACTGATTGAATATGATTTTAGCTCGTTAAAATCTGTACAGGTATTAGTAGCAGATTTTTTGTATCAGTCTGGCCAGAAAGCTTGTGTAAGTGTTTCCAGTATCTTCCAGCTAAATTAAAAAAATAAATAAATAAGGCCCTAGACTTCAAACTTCTCCATTACAGTTGAGGGATGTATAATCAAACTGGGCGTAATTATCTTTCAGTGAGGTGTGTTTGTAGAGAGAAAACGGCACAAACGAGTGCTATAAACGAGCAGTGTAACTGCAGTACTACTGCTAGTGAACCACATAAAAAGAGAGAGAGAGGGAGGTAGATGGGTAGCTAGAGAGAGAAAGGGAGAGAGAGAGGTGATTCATGGTTTGAACCTCAGTGATGACTCAACAGCAGAGTTGTGTCTGCTCCTAGCTCAGACGTGCATCAGGCCTCCAGCATGATTAATACTCAGCAAAGGAAATAAATAAACACCCCTTCCTCTCCTCATCTCCACACTCCATGTCTGCACCCTCTGCCTGCTGATCAATAAATTAAAGGCTGCTTTTAATGGCCCGCTTATCTGAATCCCTCAATGCTGAGCCCACACTCCCTGAATCTACTACACCACTTATGTGCTGCCAGGGAAATCGAGGAGATACACGCAAGAGGAGGGTTTATGTGGAGCGTATACTCTCTCTGAATGGGACAGGTTAGGTGATGACTGGTTAACAAAATCACTGGAACTATCTAGAATTAGACCATGCAAGAGGCAATATGACTTGTATTGTTTCCCTGCAAACAAAACACATATACATAAACCTTTAAATGAGTGTCAAAGCGACAAAGGGGGAATGCACACACCCTTAAGTGGAGAAACTGAAGTTACAAAGGAACCTTCTTTGGGTATGTAAAGTGCTGATTCTCAAACTGGTTCTCAAGATCATAGTGATAGAGCACAAATCCAGACCATGTGGGGGTCCTTAAGCGCCAGTTTTGAGAATCTTTGCTCTAAAGCCAGAGACTCGTTCCTGTGTGAAATTATGTTACACTACAATCCAATAGTTCATGTTCTAAGCAAATATGTACTACCGTATTTTCTTGATGGGAGCAAGAGCTCTTCTTCAGTGACACACTGCATTAACTTTTAACCTCTCAGCTGCTGACAGTGTCCAGACTCACTATTTCCTTTTTCTGCAGATTGTACTCCTCCTTCATAGGCTTGAAAAGTGTAGTAGGTGTAATTATGGCGCTTTGTAAAAAGATGTAGCTTGGTTAGCTTCATGTCTTTGTTTGCTAGAACCTTGAGATGGATTATGTCTAGGTCTACTGTCACAGATCTCTCTAAACCCAGACTAGATGTATTTGTTATTGCAGTTGAAATGTGGATGACTGTAGTTGAGTTACAGAGTTATAAGCATAGTAACGTGGTGATATATCATGTTTCCCTTGGCTTATTTCAAAATTCATAACTGCTTAAACAGAAAATCAACAGAAACTCAAAAAACAACAACTCATAGCTCTAAAGATGATATGTGGGAGCGTGAAGAAGCTTGTTAAAGTTTGAAGTGCCCCCACATTATGTAAAAGCTACATACTAATAAAAAGCTTGGTCTAATAACTGTGTAATTATACATTAAGAACCCATCTAATTATGGTTGACGCATTCACCGTTACAGATGGATTACAGTGGTACAGCTCATGTAATCACACAAGTGAATCTAGAAAACTGTAAGAGGACATTCACTCATATGTAGTTACACATGTGCAACACACACAAGTCACCTGTAACAGCGCATTCATCACCAGTAGTTACACTGTGGTTGCAGGTATTGTTAATGTGCAACTGTGTAACTACACAGTTATTAGAGACAGCTGACATAAAGTAAGACCAAAGCATTTTTTCCTAGACACCTCATATTACATGGAAGTGTTTTAAACATGAAAAGGTTTATTCATAATTACACATTTCAATAAAAAAAAGGTTCTTTGTAGACTTGCCCATTGAAAGGTTCTTCAGGCAATTGTTCTTCTGCGGCCAAGAATCTTTTTGGCACCTTTATTTTGAAGAGGGAATGGCAGCCAAACAAAACATGTCGAAAGTTACGGGAAGAAAAAACAGCAGTGGGAGGATGAACTGTGGGATCGATTCTCCTCCACTTCACGTGGTATCAGCAGGTTTCCTCCACACCTACATTAGCAAGGTTCTTTTTTTAAACCACCATGCTTTTCTGGCAGCACCTGCTGTTCCAACATAGGCAGGGTGGTAACATCTCCCTCAAGGTCAGCCTTCAGTAGGCGACTGGGTGTCACCGTGCTTTTGTCTATTTAGATAAAACCGCTGCATTTGTTGCGTGTCAGATAAAGTTTAGCGAGAGAGGGAGAGAGAGAGAGAGAGAGAGAGAGAGTGGAAATACTGGCACGTCCTCCAGATCGGCTGCCATGCGCTTTATCTGACTGTGATGAATTCTACGGCGTGTTCGCTTCTTCCCGTGTTTTCTCTTTTGCTTATCTACCGTCTCCCTGCTGTGCGCTTCACCACTTTAGAGTGACGTGCCACATCTATTACGACGGTGCCTTTGTCGGGCCCTTTGTGTTTTAGCCCCTCATCCAGTGAAATATGAACATGAGCATGCCTTTGTATATCAGCTCCATATAACGGCGAAATGAAGGAGAGTTTCTGAACAGAGCTCCAAAGCCGCCGTATTTGTACATGAGCTAGAAATACACCTTTAGCTTGATCTCACACTGCCTTTGATCTGCAGGAGCCAGCCTCCATCATCCGAAAATGGAGGAATAAAGACGCTCTAGCATGAAAGAAGACGTGACCGAAATGAACCGCAGATACGCTTATTAACAACACTGTTTTCCCCCTTATGATTAAGAACTATCAAATTACAATTAGCCAAGCTAATCTTGCTATCCTGCTTTCTGTAGTGGCAGGGACTAATAGCCCCTGCTTTGATCTGTTTATGATATTTGATAATCCATGCATTATTACAGCCCATGTTACAAACACATTTTCTCTGAAAGGTAAGCCGAGAGTGGGCAAAAAAATGAACAAAGAAATGAAAAGATCCATCTGATACCTCAGAAAAGAGAGAACATGAGCAGTGCTAATCCAAACAGCGTCAGAGCAATCAGATGCGCAGACAATAAATGACTGTAATGAACTGCTGACAAATATAAAGATCTCTCGCTTTCATATTGACCTCATAGAAAACACTGAGACAAAGTGTCGGAGCCATGTTCCTCAAAAATCCATATCAATAACACCATTTCGGAAATGAGGACGCGTCTAGAACAGGATCACAAGACTACTACAGTGTCCACGAGTAAAAATTACCAACAGCCACCTTAAAAGAGACCACAGTGACATGCTTCATAGAGCCGTGCTCAATAAAGGTACGATACGGCAATCTTATTTTGAAAGGCCATATTAACAACGCAGACAAATAACTGCATTGACAGAACTAAGCCATAGACCAGGTTAAGGGCAGAATGACACAGATGCTCTAGTTTTCAAACATCCTTCCTGTCTCCTCCACTCCTGAAAAGTTTACCACCACGGAGCATGCTGAAGATTATTCAGAAATAAAGACAATTGATGGATACAATGGTCAGTAACTGTTGCATACTGTATTATAGCGTATTATCACGGTCATAAATCCCTGTATCTCCATTTCTGAATTTAAATGTGGCTTCTGTTCTTTATATTGTGTCAAAAAATCATGGTAAGTGAAAACATGACCAATAGAAAAGCTCCAAAAATGATTTTTTATATAAAACCTTTTTATAAAGTTAAAGGTGCACATATTTGTCACTGTACAATGTCCACTGTACAGCGGAATGTGTCCTCCGCATTTAACCCATCTGTGGTAGTGAACACACACTCACACACACACTAGTGAACTAGGGGCAGTGAGTACACACACACACCCAGAGCGGTGGGCAGCCAACTCCAGCGCCCGGGGAGTGGAGAGGGTAAAGGGCCTTGCTCAAGGGCCCAACAGTGGCAGCTTGCCGAGGCCGGGAATCGAACCCACAACCCTGTTATATTGACTTCCACTGAAAGTTTTCCTTCCTTTTTCTTCTTCTGTAAAGTTGCTACTTTGGAGACTCAAGGTTTTCACATGGCAGCAATGACAGGCATGGTAGATATGTAAAGGTTCACACACATTTGCACCACTATGTAAAGTAAAGAATCACTATTTCAACATTTGGAATCAGTGGGCCTTTTTCTTCAATAACTTCCTTAAGAATTTTCTTAAACATGTTCTTGAGAAACATTCTAACAAAAAGTCTACATCAGATTCGTGATATGTTTTCAAAGTGCAGAAGTGTTCACAGCCCTGTGCTTTTAATGATGGGTCCTCATAAACTGAACAAATCCCAAATATGGTCAACGTCAAAATCTTTATATAAAATGTGTAAGTGAGCTTTAAGAAAAGAAAAAAAACTTCTTAATGGTTGGTGAATAAGGCCCACTGTTTTAAATAAACTCAATACAATTGAAATAATGAATATAATATGGCTATCCTATGCATGTTCATAAAGGCCCAATGTTTAGAGGAATATTAGATGTGGTTATTATGAATAACAGAGCTGCAGATATTGTAATAGCAGCTGTAAAATGACTGAGAAAGCTGTACTACGATTTTGAGGAATAAATAAATTAATAAATAAATAAGTATTTAGTATTTATGTAATATCCAGAATGACTTATATTTAAAACAGATAACCCTGTATTGTTTCACATTTCATTTAATTTCACATTTCTTGTTTTTCAAAATATTTAAAATATAAAAACATCTACAATATATTTAAACTTAATGCTGTGTCTTCATTATGATATTTTAACATAATATAATAACAAAAATATTTATATGACATAGACTTTCGAATATTTTAAAAGGCAAGTCTGACAATAAATACTAGTACTGTAAGCATATTCCTACATAATGCAAATTTCATTTTAAAAACTTAATTTTTTTATTTAAAAAACACTGATAAACAATAATATTCTATAAAATGAACAATGTCTTTCATAAAAACACACCTAACCATTAGTCTAAATATAATTTCACATGTGAATTTTGTATTTTATTTGTTAAAATTTCACCAGATACATGTCTAAATCAAAATCATTATGTCAGGTAAATATAGTGATTACAATTATCAAACAAGAAATTGTGCCTTAACTAAAAAATGCATCTCCTTTGCTGCCTTTGAAAAACCTCCATTGCGTCTGTTAAAAATCAAGACATAGTCCTTGCCCTCGTTCACCTTGTTCAAACTGTAACTCCGCAGATAAGACAGATTGGAGGATTTAAGAGTTAAAAGATATCACCTCTTTCACAGTCCTGTTAAATCTACCAGTTTGAAAGTTTTCCCAGAGTAAGTTCAGAGTCCAATTCCACATATAGACCTTACAGAAACAGGTCCAAGCTCACTTGCATATTTTTCCCAAAAAACTCACTGTTTGGAAGTTGGCAATTTTATTATTTTTTTATGAAAATACTGCTGTTTCTCTAGAACACCAATTTGACATTAAAAGATTCTGAATGACTTTACCTACATCTTAATGGTTTCAGAATTTGTGCAAAATCTGAGGAAATTCCCCTTGTTTGAGAACCGTTACTCCTGTTTCCACTGATTCCACTGTTTCTTGCTTTGTTTTCGTCCGTTAAATAACACAATGCACAGTGTAGTCGTACCAATGTGGCAACAAGGAGATATTATAGGTAACACAAAAAAGGTTCATACTCCATATGATTTATCTTACTTAAATTCTTCTCCCAAATGTTACAATATCTTGAATAACGAAATTGATAACTTGAAAATATGTAACTTTTGCTACATGTAGGCAAACACTGCAGCACACTAAACCAATACCGGAAGACAGCACACCCTATCAGTATAACTTAAACAAACCAGCCTGCTTTTTCAAATGAGGTTAGTTATATTCACGCTTGGCAAAATTATAGTGATGTAGGTGATGTTTTATATTAAATAACAGGGTTAAAGTTTAGTAGTCATCTCTGTTTGGTCAATTTAATGCTCAAGAGTGTTAGCCTGCTTGTATATAATATAATACAACAATATTATGGCTCGTTATTGACTGCAATTCAGAGGACCCAGTGACATTTGAGAGAAAACATGTACACAGTACAAAGTGTGTCATGTTTGGAATACTTTTGTCTACTAAGACGAAATAGTAGAGATTTTTGAAAGTCCTATTCATGTTTGACACAAAGAAGCCTAGCATTCCTAAAATGAGTGTGAAGGCCACTGCAGAATGACACAACTTTAAAGGTCTACTCAATTCTAAAACTTAAACGCAGTACAGTTGTTTGCCACCAGTATTGGTATATTGGTATAAACAAGAAATCACTGTAGTTGGGGTCACACAGTGACAATGGCCAGAAAAGCATGGTTTTACTTTGCCAATACACATCCAAACATATACAAATCAAATAGTGTTTTACACACAAAACTGTTTTACTTCTGTTTATTGTTATTGCTCTTTTTTTTTTAGATCTGATTCATATTGTCTGATTAACAATTGGTTCCTGTCGTAATCCTACAATAAACCAGCTTGTCAGAAGACCCTTTCCATAAATAGTCAGACACTGCTGGTTTGAATCACAGCGCTGTATTCTTGTTTTCTCTACAAGGCAATTTAGTCTTGCTTCATAAGGAAAGACAAGAACAAAAGCCTTGTTCCAGTTGCTTTGTGTTTTTGCATTTCTTCCTTTTTTAACGTCCAAGTAACTGTCTTTTAATTTAATAAGCATCTGTCCAGCTCGGTGACCAGCACCATGTGAGGAAAAGCCATCTCTTAAGCCTCCATCAGACTGCTCCAATAAAACCAGATTCTTCAATAGGACTGGGGAGATTGAGTTTCATATAAAGATCATGCAATTACCAGAAAATAAAACACATTCTTGTTCCATAAGAGAAAAAAATCCATTTGGCAAACTCTTCAAATGGCTGCCACTATTCAGCGCAATGACGAGATGGCTCTAAGCAGAGCCTACAAAAGAGAATGCAGGCCGTCTACTGATACTTTTGTGAACATTTCTCTTAGAATTTGAAAGCATACCAAGGACTGTACCAGTGCCTTATCAAACATAAAGGTGCATAATGTGTTTTACATGTTGCGGTAAAAATGCTATGCTGAAAGAATTCACAGGAATGTAAAGTCTTGGACTGCAACAAAAATATAGATATATTGCCAGGAATCCTTGACATTATAAACACACCATAAGACACACACCTCAGTTAGATGGTTTGAATGAGCCAAATAATGTCTCTGCTAGCAACACTGTAAGGAACAAATTAATCATTTCACAAACTCTGTAAACCAGATAAGGAACTTTTAATAGATGTTGAGGATAAGATAACTTGGATGGCTTTTCTCCAGTGTCTGATACCCATTTTCCCTCAAAATGAAAAACATATTTACAGGCAAAACAAAAGCCCCAAGCTTTAGTGATAGCATGGGAAAATGAACCTTGCTAGCGCACAGCATTATTATGCTAGACTAATGCGATGGGAAAGATAAGAATCTCGACAATCAGCATCTATTTTTTTTTTTTTTATGCAATTGTTCTATTGCTATGGCTGCCTTAAAGGTAGTGCCTCTACTCCAAAGAGGGGTGGTGGGGGGGGAGTGGTACTGGACAGCATGATAAAGACACACTCTCGCTCTATCTATCATTTACCACAGTTCTCCTTCTGGTTACTTTCATTTATACAGCTATATATTTCTAATACGGTCCGTGCCACACAATTAAAGTGTAATATCAGAGGCCAAAGCCGAACGCTAGTTAGAAAAGGAGTCTGGAGCAAAACAAATGGAGTTTCTAAAAATGCGAAACATCATCAGCCAGTACATGCTCTCGCAGGGCCTGGGGTAAAGTGGAACAACATGTTAGATGGACCACTTCAATTTTCCATCAATCAAATTACAGTTTATTGTCCAGGCCCTGCGACCCCAGGCTACGCAAACCCAAGACTGTCAGCTATGAAAGATTGTATTTCTGCTGTCACATTGCACCCCAGAAACAGCCATTAAAATGGGACATCACATCACTGATGACTTTAATATTCCCTCATTTAGGCAGGGGCTAGCGCTGGGTCTTTCATGCACCGGCTCCTATTTTAGGCTCATAATGATATTAGGTTACACTAATTGTATTAAACCACGGCAAGTTAATTTATTATTTCCAATGTAATGGTTTCCCAAAATGAAATTTGTTAAAGGAAATTGCATAATAGTGTTTTAATGGGTCTGCTCTAAATGACCTCTCCATTAATATTTCATTTTATCCTTTAGATAACCTTCATTTGCCAATGAGTCTAATAGAATTATAAAGGTGATGTCAAGAACCAAAGTCAAAGCTTTCATTTCATCAGGCAGTGATCCAGTCATTTTTGAGTCTACTGTACAACGTGAAGTCCTGCTGAAAGACACACAGCGCAAGCACTGGCGATTAAAACACTGATTATAACATAATGGAGTGATCCTTAGGCTAACTTTTACAGAGGTGTAGTTTTTTGTAATTAGCTTTTTGGTATCTTTACCTCTCCTATTGATTGCAGCTCATAGCTTTTTAGTAGTTGCAAAGGAAACAAACTGAACACTTCAGTGTTCCCACTTGAACAGTAATTTCTGATGGTCCAAACATGCATGTCAACAAAGCATAAAGGCAGCAGCTCATAGTTATCTAGTGTTAAACTGCACAGAATGAAGAGTTCTTGGGCGATGGTTTCCATGTTGAAACCTTTCTTCTCTATAATAGAAAACCTGTTAAAGGTTCTGCCATTGATACCGAGTCCAGAAAACCTCTTTGTACAATACAAAACCCATTTTTCTAAGAGCAAACACGTTAGATAGATACTCAGAAGGAATCTTTAAATTTTATTAGTCTGATTTTTCAGTCGCAGAGCTTTTGCTTCAGACAGTTTATGGCAGGTCTTCCATGAAACCCATACTGAAACCCATACTGAAAGACTATACGACTGCAGGATCTGCAGCTGCATTTCTACTGAGATATACCTATCCAGCAACAATCTATTGTAAAAATACATAAAGCCACAAAAGCTACTCCTACTACTTTATATAACCACTTATATGTCCTTTCAAAAACGCTTTAGAGAAGAGACAGCCAAAGCAATACCAGGCCTACATACAAGCCAGAGTGCGTAGGCTTGTGCGTGCACACATGCGCACGTTGTGGTGAACATACTTTTGCATAGTTTGTTTCTCTGTCCTTTTTCATTACCTTTGTTACTGATGACATGGCTAAGTTTGTTTAACATTAGACTGTCTTCCCCTCCCTTTTCAGTAAGACATTTTGTTTATGGGCACTGCCTAGGCTTGTTTCAGTATTACATTCGTCTCTTTTCTACAGGGAGTTCTTCAGGGTTCTTTTGTAAAAGCAACAGGTCTAGTCATAACCATAAACCCCCCTTTAAGAACCACGTGAATGCTTAGATGGCTTTTAAAACATTGGCTATGTGTAGCACCAAAAAAGGGTTTCACTCTTGTTATCCCAACAAAGATCAAATATCAAGTCAAAGATCCCTTTTCTATTTAGAACCTTGTTTTATCTTATGTGTTATTTAAGGACCTTTTCACTAACATTTTGACATTTGGCTCAATTGGCTCTATCATTGTAACTATAAGCAATTTTGCAGTTTAAAAACACATCATGAATCTACCATAGATTTTTTTGTTAGGACTTTTGTAAGGAAAGGATTCTAAGAAAGACACTAGTAAATTCGTAGGAACATATTTTAAGATTTTAAGGAAGCCATTGGTAAATAAAGGCATTTCTCATGGGGGTTTTGGTTGGTCTCCCCCATTTTGTAAAAGTTAATGAACCAATAAACTACAATTAACAACATTTCTATGAATCCATTTCACATTCTCATTCTCTTTACCACCTTATCATTCCATAGTTTTAGGCTCTCACACCTAGCTAAACACTGCAAATGCCTTTTTAACACAGACAGTTGGACGGGTACCGCAAAAAGCAAAAAACTGCTTTAATTCCAAACGAGGTAGGTGCTGTATGTCGAAGCAACGAGGAAATCATATTTGTAGGAAAATGAGATAAAAGTACAAAAAAAGGGAAAACATTTGGTTATTCCTCGTATTCCCATGGTATGTTTATATAATTAATATCTTAAGCCCAGTGCATCTGAACTGAGCCAGTGTGTATCAGCATCAAAATGCAGCAAAAGTCATTTGTGCCAGCTGTCTGGTAAAAGTTAATCTCAACATGTGAAGCAAAAAAAGCCATTCCCAGGGCCAAAACGCGAGTTGCAGAGAGATCTGATGACTCAGGATTTCCCATGGAGTTGGCCCAAGCTGCTCCAAGCCCCTGTGCCACCCTCAGCTGGAGTGACCAATCTGTGCCAGCGCTGCGCTGTCTTCCACGTGGGCAAGCCTGGGAGGTGTGAGCACAGTCACACTGCTGCCAGCCACACCTCCTGCAATGTTCCCATGAGGAAGCAATGGAGGAAGAGTAGGAAGGGTGGGGGGTGACCTGTCAGGGACTTGTCATAACGTTCCCCAACATGATCCCCCAAGATCGCAGGTGTTCCCTCGCATCACGTCTTCCTGTACCTGCCTCCCCCTCCCTTCCTCTACTTCCCCAGCCATCTCGCACACACATGTAAATCCGCTTGTTTAACAAGCTGCTGTTTATTCCAGACTCTCACGAGCGTCTGCATATATGCAAAGCAGGAATGGGCGGAGAGGCTTGTGAGGCTAGAGATTGCGCACACACACCACTCGCCCGAGAACGAGACAGAAAGGATTTTCCCATTGCCACGCGTACGGAGTCGCGTCGCGCCAAGAGAAGGACGACATCGCCAGCATCGCGTGCTAATCCACCATCGCTTGATTTTTAACCGCTCGCTAATTGCCTTACTCCTCCTCCTCCTCCTCGAGTGCCCTTGTTTTTCTTCATCTTTTTTACATAAAAAACGCGTATATTAATCCGCAGTGTGGCTAGCTGGAGAATCGGTGGCAGGACAAAGACAGGCTGAAGTTTTTGTTCGTTTTGTCTCTACCTCCTCCTTCCCAGTCCGCGCTGGTTATCTGGGTAGAGAAATGAGTGCTTCATTATAATTGCCCGTTGTCATCATGCATATGACATGCTCTGCATGCTGAATATCATTAGCGGCGAGCGTTTCCCTCCAGTTTCCGCGCACGTTGGCAAGTCTCAGTGTGCCCGGCGACGGTAATTATCAATCGTAGAGGACTCCATCAGTATGCACCGATTGTTGTAACAGGGTTGACGCTGCATAATTGATTGCGTTTTTTTCCTCCTTGGGTGAAAAAAAAAAATCTGCGGAATCCTTTCAGATATCCTCTTGTGATCTTTTTTTGTGTTGCGTCACGAAGACACTCAGTTGCCTCCTTCGTTGCAGACTGCTATTCCCTCTCACCTTCTCCTGCTCGACAAATAAAGTGCTTTGCGTGCATAATAGCCGCTAATTCTTCCCAGCATGGCTGGCTTTCTGATCCATAAAAAGGCGGTGAGCACAATTTGCATAGCCACATTCAAATGAGCTCCATTGTGCAGGGCGGCGTAATTAGCTTGGCTTGCTGCGGCTGGGTTAAACTCTCGTTTGCCAGCCGTCCTCATTTTAAAAAAAGAGCCATTGTCTTCAAGAAAACTAGCATTAATTCCGTGAAGGGGATGGGGGGAGGAAACGGCGATCTTGATGAGGCATTAGTTTATTCCGTAGCGCTGTTCTGTTTGCAGGCTAATTTACGCCGCGGTCCCTGTCATCGTTTTCCTTAAGCTATCCTTTGTCTCGCCTTTGAAATTTACAAAATCTTACAAGAAATCAATACTTAATTGATTATTCACTTTTCCGCAGCTTCAAACAGCTCGCGCATGCGATAGATCCCAGAGTGTTCCCTCCTTTTCCCAGGCAGGAGGAAGGCAGGCAGGCAGGGCTGGCTGGCTGGAAGAAAGCTTGGTGGCAGAGCTCGAGGAGGTAAGAAGCAAGCAACGGCAGCAGCAGCAGGCACCCCAGCAGGGAGAACGGTGGTGGTTGCGTGTAAAGGTGCCAGCATCCCTGACAGGAAAACCTCACTGGTTCTTTGCAGGCAGGGGAAAAAAACAGGGATCCAGTGTGAGCAGGACCTATCTACCTCTGCACTTAAAGAGAGAGAGAGAAGAAAGAGGCTGAAGACTGGACATCAACTAAGGAACAGGGTGGAAAAAATAAAAACAAGAGGCTTCGTGAGAATGTGGAACCTTGATGATACCAGGAGATATTTCTGAATGAATGGGTTTTTATGTGTGAGTGTGATGCCGTGTTATACATTTGGCACGGAAGTGGTGCTGGCACAGTGCCACCTGGCCCCTGGAGAGCCCCTTATCACGACCGAGGGGGGGGGGTTGGCAAGATACACGCCTCTCACGCGCCGCAGGGACGTCGGGCGCGGAACGTTCGGAACGTGTGGCCAAGTGGCGAGAGGGGAGCGAACATGTGGCAAAGGCAGATGGCAAATCTGGCACCGTGCCAAAGCCAGCAGAATGGCTGTGCACCACCGGCTATGCCACTTGTTGCCCGGTGGAAAGGAACCCCCGCACCCACCCAACCGCCAACATGCTCACGTGACATCCATGCCCGAGAATGTAAGCGCCACCCGCTCTGTGAATTCCTCCAGCACACACGCGACACTGGCAAAGATCCGCTCCACCAGGGGAGGCGTGTGCGCAAGGGGAGGAAGGGGGCGGGGTGGCAATAGCGCAGACGCGGGCCCCCTCTTTTGCCTAATGAGGGGTGGAAAGCTGGCATTCAAGGCTGAGATATGCACCGCATGCTAAATACGTTCTGAGTTAGACAGCCTCCTCCTGTCTTCACTGGACTGTGCCACGGACATGGAGTCTTCTAGGGAGCCGCCAAGTGAAGGGAATTCCAGCAAAGGGAATGATGCCAGCACACCAAAACTCCAGCACAGGGCGCAGGAAACTCGCCCGTGTTCAGCTCAAGGATAAGACAAAACACGGCCCAGGGCGAACGCATCGTTTTGGGGAGGGATCTTCTTGGAGGCAGCCGAGGACTTCTGTCAGAACAGACTGTCCAATAAACGCCTCATGGTTTGGATAAAGGGAGACATTATTGGGATGCCTGGGGGGGTGGGGGGGGGGTGGTCTAGTGAACGCAATGTTTGAACTAGAACAATTTCGAGGTACATTACAGGGAGAAGGCAATTTGAATTGCCAATGTGGTGATGCATATCTGCATGTTAATTAGAGCGGTGGCAGGCTCAAGCATGCAAGGCTGTTACAGAAGGGCTGGGATGCGCTGTGAGCTCGGCTGAGGGAATCCGCGCTCGTTCTGAATAAATTACCCTCTTTTTTTGTTCTAGCGATTTACTTTCCGCTAAACAAACATCAGACGAGGAGGGGGGCGTCCGAAATTAAAATTATTGATCGAGCCGCTGGTCCATTTGAGGAGCTATTTAGATGAGACAAGGACAAAAGCTGATATTATAATAGATCGTCTCTTGGCTGGCAGTCAGGTTGTGATGGGACCGCAATTTGTCTTCCTTAGCGCAACTTGGATATTAAAAATTGTAATTAGAACAATGAGACGAGATGAAGAGAGAATGTCCTTCGGAATGCTGCTGTTTGATGGGGTTTTAATATAAGTGTACTGCAGTAAAACAAAGGTAGGTTTCATAATCACAAGAGCTTTTCTAACCTGCATGAGCAATGCGATTTGGATGCTGTATGTCATAGTTTCATTTTATTGAGGTCTGTTGTGTTTTGCAAGCTACATCTTTCTAAAGACTTGTTTTCCAGAGCAAAAATAAACCCTTGTTATAAATCCAATTTCAGTGTGTGTGTGTGCTGTTTCGTTTATTTTAATGATCGTCGGCATTGTGTGCACTGCAGGCGAATGGATATACGGTTGCCACGTGAACATAAACTGCTTATTTATGACTGGTGTATACATTGAGATGCTTGTCATTAGCGCTTAGCCGTCATTACTGTAACTGCGGAACATGAGTCAGTGGGTAGATATGTCCTCATTTGGAGAGGATCGGACAAGCGAGGCAGAAAACTGTCAATATAACTATAGATATGTTAACAGGTCTTGTGCATAGCTAATTAAAGGCATTACGGCTTGTATTCAAATAAACTTGCAGCTGCATTGATTGTTATGATTGTCATGTATTTAATACAATGTTGTGCTAATTAGAGACCCAAGTTCCACTCCTGCACCCCTCAGGGGAAAGTGACACAGGTGGGCTCCAATCAGAGAACGGACATCTAGAAAATGGACCTCTATTCGTCATGCTGATGTGAGAAGGAAAATGTACTAGCACAAAAACATCCACAACGGGGACACATCTCTGCAATTGCAAAACAAAAGGGAGGAAAATGTATATATTTCACCTTAATACAACATGTGTACTCATTAAGTGTTTGCCTCTGTGCTCACTCAGAGAATAAGAAAACATTAAGGTCTCAGTAGCAGTGTCATTAGCGTAATGGGCTTTCATTCGGTGAGGTCATTAGGGGAGATATTAATGCCGACTCTTGCTTTTATATGCATAGCCAGGCAGTGGCTAGGTCACTGCATTGAACTCTCAACTCTCAACAAAGGGTGTTCTGCATAACGGCCCCATCCGCACACCTCACTAAAGTGCTCTTTTATGCATATGCACCCTCTCTGCCGAGATTGAGTGCAATATTTATGAGCTCTGCGAGACATGCATATTATTATTGTTATCTGTTTCAGGGAAATAACATTAGTCGCCGCACCGGCAATCATCAAATTGCCTGATTTATACATCAATAATGCTGTGGAACGTCCTTGCAGCAGAAGGGGGGCAGAAGGTTGTAAAAAATTTTTTAGCTGATTAATTAATCAGCCGGCATCAGGCGACGAGTCATGTTCAGGTCACGTTTTTGTTTTGATGATGACGTCAGCGATGTCCTAGGATTGGCTACTTGCTATGCTAAGGAGCATGGAGCTTCCCTGAACACCCTTGTATAGTCAGTGCACACACAGGAGCTACACCAAAAGCCGGGCCCTCCAGAGCCATCCTGCTGGTCTGATGCCACAGTCATAAAAGACACCTGCAATGGAGAATGTGTCATTGTTTCTGAACGTAGCTATGTTTGCTAACACATGTCTGCACTCTAAAGTCAATATCCATCAGCGCACAGAAAGAGGTTTGAACATTATCTTTTTTATTACACTGGGGATTTGCACACAGAAACTGTACCTCTACTAAATGTGCAAAGTAAACACATGGATTTGGATTCTTTAATAATGTGATAGCTGCAACATGGCTGCCACCAAAAGGTGACACCAAGCCATACATTTATATGCCAATCAGTATCAAGTACCCAAATCATCCACATCTGCCTGCCATAGACATGCAGTATATATAGTATATATAAAAAAGCAAAAAAGCAAATTGACACACTTTCCTCTTTACTCCAGGTGTACGCAGTCCAAATTCTGCTTCTTTTTCTATTAAACTACAGATGCTAAGCTAATGTTGATTAACTGTATCCTAAACCACATCAAGACGTCTGTGCGACCTTTAATGAAGATCTGGATGTAGTTTGTGTGGGCATGTACTTACAGAAAAGATTTGGGCGACTATTGACTTCTAGTGTTTCTTAGCAAGCGCACTTTGTAGCTCCGGTTTAAACCTAAAGAAGTCAAATTGGACCACAAACATGTCCTGCCTAATCAACTACCCCTGGGGTGAGTGGAAAATTGTGTAAATTAGATGTTTTTGCCAAACCACTTCTATAAAGCATTAACCATGTGTTTAAAGATCACTTATGTCTAGGTCTATTGCAAAACCACTAGAACCTAGGTCATCTTACAATGGATCTTCCAGGCAAAGAAGACAAATGAAGAACAGTAATTGTAGCGTGTTGCACACTGACTGTAGTTTATGAAGCAAAATGCAAAAGGCTGCTCACTACAAAGTCAATAGCCTCCTGCAGTGGAAAACAATGATTTCTTTCTGCCTTACATGGAACCCAGTCTGCTTCGAGCACACGAGACCTTCAACAAACATATATAACCGTCCACTCTCAGAACGCACTCCCCTATCACCAATGAGACCTTCAAAGCACAAAAGTGGGAAGAATACACAACAAATTATATTATCTGACTACAATGCACAGTCTTGTATAGTTTGAGGTTATACCGAATGTACGTCTTTCACAGGAAATAGAGGCATTTGTAAAGATACAAAAGGGCAACGGGACAATTGTACTTCTTCATGATAAATGAGAGTAAAGCCTTGAGCAAGCCTTGAGCACTATAGAAAGGCATTGCATACGAAAGGGACCAAATAGCTGAAGCTGACAAAGAAAATAAACTTGAATGTACAAGACATACGTTACTCTAAGGAAAAACACAATGCTAAGTGTTAATTTCAGCGCGAACCGCCAAAGATGAAGTGTGACTGTTAGACACAACTGACCACAGACAATAAAATATTTGTCCTTCTTGGTTTTCAAGACCTCAACGCACTGTCTATTACAAACAAGTCTCAAAATTATAGTCTTCAACAAAGGCTTCCATGTAGCATGATTTCTGGTCTGTCTCCAAACTGGGGGGCAATAAACACAGCTCAACAGTACTGCATATGCACACATGAACATTTTACTACAGATGTCCCAAACCTGGTTATTATGGATGATAATATGAATCAGAACGGATCCTATCTTGGTATCATCATATATATAACGCAATTGCACACGTGAGTAACCATGACCATTTTATTGTGTCTTTAATATTGACGATGATTCAGTTTCATGACTCTGCAGTAAAATATAGAAAACGTCTGGTGATTGGGGTCAATCCACATATATTTTAACGTTACAGGAGCTTTTTAAGCCCTATCAATATCCAAACCTTTGTTGGAAGAGAAAGTGTGCCGGATAGAGAGAAATTTAATCATAGCACATTCACAACACTGTAAAATAATTTCACATCAGTAGTCTACAAAAACTAAAACAATCTGTTTCTGTAACATCTGATACACACATTGCAAAAGAAGAGATTTCACTGCAGCATTTAAAGTATATGGTGGTCAAATGATGAATAAGGGCAGTAAAATTAAACACTATAACAATCATTTAGAAAATACAGTCTAAAAAAAACAAATGTAACAATGCAGAATGTCACATGGCAAAAATAATCTTATTTTAGGATTAATGGGCAGTACTTCTTGCCTACATTCTAAGGCTGTATATATATATGTAAATATTGGATACAAATATCGGCCAATATTCAACATTTAGTAAACTCAGATCCAGATTGTAAATCAACATACTGGATCAAGATATCACTAGTAAAATCACTTCAGCTTTGGTTTACAATCTTAAGATGTATCTTTTGGGTTCATTGAAACTTTTTATAATAACGTTGTGTTAGATACTGGCTTTAACCAAGACGCGGCATTATCACCTGTAAAACATTCCCTCTTTTTGCACAAAACACAGTAAGCTCAAATGCAGTGGGAATGCTGGGATTGCAGATATTACAACACTTTCAGATATGTACATTTCTTTTAAAGGTTGGGGAGAACGTCCATTTATGGCACATTTGCAACAGTGATGTGAATAGAGCATAAAAACAAATAAATAATTGAAAGTGGATTTATTGTACCTGATCCTAAATGCAATCATGTTTGAAGTCACATATTTCCTTGTCTTCTTGGCATCTATTTGGTCTTGTGCTGGAGCTTTGAGGCTAATGTAGCTAACAAGATGTCTGCTACATCTAGTTTTAGTAACATCCTCTTGTTGTTGTTTTTTTAATCATACACTGTTCCGCAGTGTCAGACACCACAAACCGAGTCCAGTTCAGTATACCTAACTCATTTGCACTCATTCTAAGTACATGTGTTGATTAAGTCATGCAGTTTGCACAGTGCTAAAACCTGGTGCTAACTTCAAACACATATTTAGACTAAGAGGAAAATTCTGTATGTTTTTCAGATGAATCAGTTCTTCAATGAATAAAAACTGAACAGAAAAGTCAAAGAACGCTTTCATTCTATACACCCAAAGACACGCTCACACACACACGCTGAGTTCTGATCGCGCTGTCACAGACCGAACCCTTCAGGCTGTACTGCAACAGTCCAATCCGACAAACAGACCTGGGGAAGCAGACCCTCATGAATTTAAACCAGCTCCCCTCCACGGCGCGCTGCAGAAAACGTGGCACAGCCCGCAATTGTAATGCAAATAAGGCCTATGATTTGTTATCATGAACATGGCTATGCTAGAGCAACCATAAACCTTTATCAGTGACGGAGTTCATTTAATTAAAGAGTAAGGCTGCGCAGAGGCAGTTACGGCCTGCACATCTCTGCATGCTGCTCACGCTCATGGAGATTATTGTAAATACGACCATTGTGAAGGAGTGCTCTTCAAGGGAGGAAAAACAAATATTTGGCTCCACCAGCGGCTGAGAATAGGTATGATGAGCTCCATTTTAATGCAGCGGCTGTGCACAGGATGCCTTTCTGCAGGGTCAGGCCTGCGCTCTGTGAGCTCGGCTGCTTTCGTTTGTGTTTTTTAATGTTCTCGGCTGTAAATCGAGAGGCTGAAATAACACAAAAGTGCCATACATACAGCAACAAAAAGCAGATTGCGCTGGCGGCCCGGGAAACAGCTCCAATTACAAGCGTAGTAAGCAGTGGGGAAATTCCGGATACATGTTTTGCAGACAAAGGAAGGAACGTGCACTTGTTTGTATACAGCTGAAATGTTCCCCACCTGCTTTTCTCCATTTTAGCAGTGGCAATAAAGGCAGGAATGGCTACACATGCAGCCGTACGGCAATGCGAGCGATGTGCTACATTTGAGCATTAAAAGTGTAACACAAATATTGATTCCATAGGTTTAATTTTAAAGGTAATGATTAGGCTACCTCCTTGGCGGCTTGATTAAACCCCATTGGTATTGATGGAAATGTTAGAAAGAGCTACTGAGCACCACAGAATCACAATCAGACTGATTGGAGGTTCTGCGTCTCATGCGCGCACAAGCTTTTGCCTACCTTAAGTCAACGCACCCTCCCCCCCACCTCAATCAATGAGAAGGCATCCAGTATATTAGCCCTGTCTGGGGTTGGAATTTCAAACAGACACGAGGATCCAACTAAACTTGCTTCAGATGTCTCAGCAGGAAGGGACGGTTTGCTTTGACAACGACCGCCTGAAAGACTCTTAAAGCTAATTGAAGAAAGAAGAGCAAAGTCTATCTGTAAGAACTGGAGATACCACTGGCATGATACCAACTTTTTTTCTGATACTGATGCAGATAAAATACCTTGAGTACAGTTACCCTTTAACAACTACTAAGCTTTAAAGTGAACTACTTGTAACTGAAGAACACAAGAGATCACTCTCTGAACCAGCACTTCTGAAAGTGTGAGACGTGGGACAGGAGTATTTAATAAAATATATTGTAATCACACAACACATTTTAACCACCTAGTTTTTATTAGGCTCTCAGACACCCCCCACGTCCCCCCCCCTTCATCAAACTCAAAACGTCAAACAAAAAAAGTTGGGCACTCCTGAACAAAACATATCATGCCAAAATCCTCAAACATACTATCTGTCTAATAGTCAATGGCATCTTGTGTTTTTTTTTTCACTTGTTTAACAACTAACAAAAAAGCCTTATGTGTAAAAAAAAAAAAGCAAATCAACAATAAAGTTTTATTTTTGTAGTTCCTAAAACATAATTTATTATTTGTTGAAAGGCAACTTTCAAACACCTGTTACCATTTTAGAATTGGCACTGCCATTGCTTTTCTTACTCCTTTATTGAAGTATTAAAAAAAAAAAATAAATTAAGAAATATTAAGAAAATTATTTAAAAAATCAAGAGTCAAGACCGGGACACACCATTCCACTATACATACTCTATATTAATAAATCATATATTTACTCAAATATTTTGCAAAACAACATTAAATAACCTCACCCAGACACCAAGACAAGACCGAGTCCAAGTGGCCTGTTTGTAGCCTGGTGTGTTTGTTTGTGCTGCACATCATCAGTTGATACGCCTCACAATAAGGGAGAAAACGGTTAAAACAAATGTCCCTCTTGTGTTAACATGAACATCTTTTCCAGCATAAACAAACTGAAATATCTGATGACTGGTGACTATTACAGAAAACTGAAGTGAAAGCCTGCCTTTCTGATCCTTATAGTTTCCTGATGCCAATACCGAGCAAATGATTGGTCCTATTCAGAACGATCCAGAATCCACACTTTATTCAGAGAAGTGCCAAACATGAGCTTAGGGCTTTTGCACATTTACTTAGAGTAATCAAGTTTGAAAGTTCAAGCAGAAATACTCATACCCAGAGCACAGATTGGTGTGTCAGTGCCAGAACCAGACAGCATGTATGACACATACCTCTTGAATTAACTTTCAGTGGCAGTGACCTGCTGCAGTTTGGGAGCATGTATTTCTGCAGAAGTTTTTTGGGAAGAAGGAACTGTCATTACAGTGGCTCACAAGTCCTTCAACTCTGAGCATTCTCAATTTTGGAGGATTTGGAGGAACACTCGGACAAAAAGTGTTCGCCTAAAGTAGACAAAATGTTCAAATTATCATTTGGCTGGAGGCCAGAAAGGAGAGCTGCTGTGTTAAGCTGTGGGCTTTGATCTTAAGTGAATTTAGGCAGGGCAATGCAATTTCACAATCCAAGTACACCAGCTGTTTAAAGTTAAACTTCCAAGGTAACCATGGCGCCCTGTGCCTGGACTACAGACGATAACATGTGGAATACGTTTAGATGCGTTCCTACAAACATACCCGCTGCCTCGGCTTTTAAGGAGCGCCACTGCTAAGACATTACTTCTATCAGGTAAACAGGATACAGGTCACTGATAAAACAATATATACAGTCCAGAAATGTATGGGGTTCTGGGCAAAAACACAGTCAGTAACCCTCCCATTACACTAATTTCAGACAGTTAGGGGTTACTTGCAAAGCCAACGCTAATTACCAACCGACGTGATTGTATTTACAAAAGCAATCGAGTCTTGGCTGGACGTGCATATTCATGTATGTCAATCAGAGCAACAGCATGACAAACAGATATCTATTACCTAATTATGGATAGTTAGTTCATTTGTGTGCCTTCTTTGTATCGCTGCAGAGAGAAGTTCAACATTTTTGCGGTCTGTCATTATAATCTAAAGTACACTGTACAGTGAAGCAATGCAAAGCAGACAGCCTGCAATAACATAAATATGCGGCTTGGAAAAAACAGGTATGAGTTGGCCAAGAAAAAGAAAAAAAAGGAAAAAAAATCAGACAGTGAAAGTGATGGAAAGCTATCCAACACAAATCTTGAACAGAGTTTCTCCAGTAGATGCCAGTAAATTTACAATACAATGGATTTGCAACGTATATGGTGGAGACGTAAACTCATATGTCTGAGGTCATTTTAGGCAATCCATGTCCAAGATGAACCTACAGTTACATTCCCAGCTCCAAGATACATAGCGGTAATACCTATTTGCATGCCTGGTTAGGATTCAGATGAAAATTCAATGTTGGGCATTTGGAGTCATTTGGTGGTTGAGTAGACTCATGTAAAAAAGTGAGCATTTAATGACAAAAAAAGAGATAAGTGAAAAGTCTGACACAAGTTAAACTGTGCTTGTCACAGCATTTAATAATAGAAACAGAGCTAAGCTGTGCCAACAATGCAATACATCTTATTTAAAATCTCGACATAGGAGAATAATTGTTGAATTAAAGAGAAAGGTTTTGTAAAGTTCACAGCATCCCATCCTATTTTACTTACAGAAGACGTGTCTGTTGTTTCATGTGGGTCTGTGTTTGCTGTAGCATTGTTTTGACAATCATTCGTCCCTACACATCATAAATATATGGTATGTCTAGTGGGCAATATGGGTAATATGATTATATTTTATCGTATCATGATAAAGATTTTGTTATTGTGATGACAATATGCTTTTCTAAGCATATTGAGGATACTGTTAGTGCTTAATAAACACAGATCAGCTGCAGGTTTCATCACAGTGTAACTAGACTGGTTTAATCAGACGAAGAGCAGCAGATGTTAAATAAAAATCACTGTACTCAGTACAGGAGAATATCTGAATAGTAGTTTATAAGAATCTGTTTTTAGTCTGTGATTACATGTATCGTGATAAATATTGTGCATTGTTAAGAAGGTCTTTAAATATTGTGATATAGTGTTTTTACCATATTGCCCAGCCCTAGGTATGTCTGTTAAATGTAACGTCCAGTAACTGCTTCTTGGCCATGTTAAGTTCTGAAAGGTACCAGGTCCATTTCAACCAGGATTACTAGTATGTAAGTTGATTGTGCTCATATTCTAAACACAGGGGAAAGCAGGGTACATTTACACTGTACAATGGATATTAAATGAACCTTTTTGGTCATATTCTCATTTTCCCACCATTATCTGCTAAATCTGTCATGGTTTTTGCTGTGTGTATATATATATATATATATATATATATATATATATATATATATATATATTTTTTTTTTTTTTTTTTTTTTTTTTTTTTTCATTTGTATGTATGCTGATATTTGATGATTTACTTTGTACTGAAATGTAAACATGCCAGTGTGTGACTTTTTGACACAAACTTATATATGTGTAAATAAGTGGAAAGCTCACCAGTTTCAAACACAAAACAACACAACTGTACAACTGCAACAACTGTACAGAATTAATTGTGTTTTCAGCTGAAATCTTCACAAATGGTAGATGTTCAAAACAAACTTTTATGGAAAATATTAATCTTTGTCTGATACTTGGGAAAATATTCAGCAAAAAACAAACTGTGTTGAGCCTCGCTCTCCTCTACCTTCTGAAAACATAAACAATGACATTATAATAATAAACATACTAAAATTAGTAGGAAAACAGTTAAAAACAAATCTAGACAATGCTTCTGCTTGTGCATCACAGGGCTGGAGGCAAGCCGTGTCTATAAAAAAGTAGTTTTCAGAAACTGCAGCTCACTCCAATAAAAACCCTTGTCCTGAACAGCTTTACAAAGTAGAGGGGTGTGTGTGTGCTCGTCTGTGTGCGGAAGTGGGTGTGTAGTAGTAAGGGGCTCCATAGGCAATAGTCAGCCTGTCCCATATGTAGGCAGGAGTGATGAATGTGCACTGGTGATCAGGATCCTCATTAAATAAAATGTAAATGAGGGGCGAGTGGGGGTGGGTGGGTGAATAAAGCAAGGTTGCTAGCATGGTGGGGATCTAATGGAAATCGCTGGTCATAAAGCAGCACCAGTGACAGTGCTCCAGGGCACAGCGGCATGCCTGGGGTGAGCTTCAAAATGAAGCACCCAGAAAATGAGAGCCCTGCGCGCGTGGAGAGAAAATGGATGGCGGCCACGGTCGCTAGCGCCGGAAAAAACTAGCGGGAGAGATCCTCCAGGAAAACAAAACAGCTTAAAGCAGCTGAATGTAACACGGGAGAAAATTAATAACGGCAAGCCGAGGAAAAGAGAAGGAAAAACAAGGAGGAGGAGGAGGAGGAGGAAGAAGAGGGGGGAGGAAGGAGACATCCCACACACCAGACAGCCATTATGGAGCTCAAAAAGGAGCCTGGCTTTTGTTAAGATTATTAAAACAAAGAGAAATATACAGAAATCGGCTGATTTATCGCACTGGTTGAGAACTGTTTGTGTTTCCCTACTGGCGGAATGTAGGGACTGGGCCTTGTCCAAATGTACAAGCATATCTCACTTTATAATTTCACCACTGTCTGTGATATTTTAAAAGAGAACAAGGATTCCTATCACACACACTTACTGTGAAATACTGGAATGGACAGTAAAATGGACTGTATGCAATATACTATGCTGAAATAATCCTGGTTAAAAAAGACCCACTCAATTTACACTCTAGGTTGCTATACAGTATACTAGTATACTGTCACTAACAGAAAACACAATGAGTTAAATTGACCCGGATCACTGGTTTATATGAATATCCCATAACACTGTAACTGAATCCTATATGCATTTATACAGTGTTTATTATGCATTTATAACTATTTATAATGACTGGTAGTAACAGTGTATTCAAAACATTGTATAAATTAAGAGTATATGTCTTTCTTAATGCAATCATATTTCATAAGTTCATAATGAAGAAGGAATCATGAATGTTGTAATGTACTGTAACCCACTATAAGGTTCTAAATACAAGGTTCATTCAATCTTTTCAGTATCATAACAGACTCTTTTGTACATTCAGGTAAACATTCGGTTTCCTACACACCTACAGCAGAAGTGAGATGCAATTGTAGTGTTTAAATTATAATACACCATACAAAACAATTATGGCTGTGCTCTCTAGCAATACACAGCTTTTTGGGCTATTTTCAAAAAATTGTCACTGTACCCAAACATCCGAAGTGAACTACTTAACAAAAAGAAAAATTGTCTAATAGAATAAAAAACAAACAAACAAAAAACATGTAAGCTTCATCTCAGCTGGGCACAGATACCTGTAAATAAAAGATGACAAACATTACACAAACTTACAGACACTCAACTGTGACAAATGACAAACACCTTGACCTAAAGTGATGTAGCATCTATAATGAAAAAAGAAAAAGGCAGAAATTCTAGCTAGTCTAATCACGTTTGGAAGCTAGGTTAGTATTAGTTAGTATTTCACTCATTTGATAGGCAAAAAACAGTTATTGCAAATACGATTCCCACACAGATACAATTCACTACTAGTCTAATGGTCTAATAAAACTGTCAAATAGAATATGAGCTACAATTATCACTGACCATCCAGTAACAGTAAAAACAAACATTATAGCGGGTTATAATGAGCAACTAGTCATCAATCCTATCTGCCGCACATCACAACCAGAATAATACAGTTTATAGTGTAGTTTTTACTTAAAGTAAAAACTACTACAATCATTTAATATGGGCAACCATCCCTACTAGCGTCAAATAGCTGCAAGTAGTAAGGCATTTTTAATATTTTATCTGTACTTACCAATTGCTGTCAGTCATGACCCTGCACTGCTACCTAATGAAAAGATTGTTAAACCATCTTCCTTATGCACTATTTTCAAAAACTGACCCATCGGTTTGGTTGTTGCTGTTAGGCAGTCACTAACCCAGCAGGGCTACCCACCAACCACCCAGCACGCCAACTGCAAACAGCCCAGCTATGTAAGGATCTGTATCGCACTCTAGATTTACATGATACATTATTTCACAACCGTGATTGCCTTTTCGGTACTGATATCACAGAATCAAATCAAATCAAATGCTTCACTGTGTGCTGTGAGCATTCTGACCAATCACAGATGTTCTTTTGGGGTGACTGCAGTAGTACTTAGTAGTAGCTTATCAGAGTCATTTTATTTTTCTTTTATTGCAATATACATAAAAATAATCGCCAATATGGAAGTGCAATTTTATTTGAAGTAATATCGTGCAGGCCTACTGTACAGACATAAAGAAGACACAATATATATTCTTGTGCTTTTTTAATGTAAAACCCTACAAACAGACACACACACACACACACATACACACACACAGAAGCTGCAACCGACAATACTGTCACAGCAATCAAAGCTCCAAGTGATCTGGAATTAAGTTCTTTGTAACCAAGCACCATGGCAACAGACATCATACTGATTGAGTCCACACATAGAGTGACACACACACACACACACACACACACATAGATATGGCTGGATTAATAAATGTCTGACAGAGCACTCACAGATCTCTTTTCCATCCCAGAAAACGGGGCAAAGTCAATTCCAGCCTGTGACAATCCTAACTGTGAAAAATGGGGACTCTGATTTCTTTTCTTTTGATTCTTTCCAATAGTTCAGGGGTGTTTGTTTCTTGCAATTACATTTCATATGTATTTTCTGAATGTCTGGACTGCCAACATACATGCCACCCCGTTATAAAGAAATCTGATGGGACAGAATAAATAGAACATGTAAACATCCTATTTAGTCTGCATTTGTTAGTGAAGAACAAATATACAGCAAAGATTTGAACATGCTGTGCTCATATGGGGTAACATATAGACCAGGTTGTTTCTCTGCATACTGTGGGTCATCTCTAACCTTTACAAACACCAAAAAAAAAAAAAAAAGTAGGGCTGCACAGATACTGAATATCCTAAAGCGGTTATTGTCTTGGATGTACACCTATAGCTTAATAAAAAATTATAGCTTAATGGGTATGGAACCTTCACATTATGTGAAGATGCTTCGCGTTCACATATCTCATTTATAACAGTGTTTCAGGGCTCAGCGTGATCCAGTGGACTAAGGTGCTGCCACTGTGATCGCTAGTTCGATTCCCAGGTCATACTGCTTCGCCATCAGCAGCCGGAATCTGAGAGAGCACAATTGGCCTTGTTCTTAAAGGGGGGGTTGACGGCACTTCCTGGTCAGCACAGGCGCCTGTTAGCTTGGGAGGTTTGCTTTCCTCCAAGTGTGGTGGTTTGAAAAGAGGCAAAGGCTGGCTTCACCAGTGTCAGCGCAAATATGACCTAGTCTTCATCCTCCTAGTGTTGGGGCATTGCTAGTGATAGGGGTAGTTCACATGAACTGGAATTGGCCTTTCAAATTGGGTAGAAAATGCAGGAAAATAAGAAATAAATATATTTTTAAAAAACTATCCATGATATCGCTACAAGAACGCCTAATGGCACCTTTATTTTTTAATAATGCTTAGCTGATTTATTTTAACATACAAGGCAAAGTGACAGGGTTGTTTCTCACATTCAAGTCACTCGCCCCCTCCTCCAGCACTGATACGATCACAATTACTAAATGAAAATTTGTCAAAAAGCAGACATGACATCAGAAAGCTAGTCAGACTGCAACCAAAATGTCCCCTGGCAGTGTGGCTTCAATCTGTCAGTCTGCGAATACTGTGCTCTCCCTGCAACTGCAGGTAAGTCTGCTTTTCAAACACATCTGAGGGATGCAGGCTACACACGCAGGCCAATTCTGTATCTTGTCTATATTACAACATTTCGTTTCCTAAAAACTCTGAACAGCTCCTTTGGCTTCGCGCTTTGATGTTCCTTTTTCCGAGAGGCAGCCTGCCCTTTCAGCTTTTAATAGGAAAGAATATTTTAAGGAGTGAGTCTCATTCTAAGCTCTACACTTCATTTCCTTCAAAAGAGCCAAAAAGCAGAATCAAACGCTCAAGCAGGCCAGAAAAGCTAGCTGAACAGTTCTCAATCCAGAGCAACACATTTCCCAAAACTCCAATGTAATAAAACAACAAGGAGATCAACTTAATGAATAGAGGCTGCTTTAATGCAACATTTTGATGGATTTTACATGCTTCAGCAATAATTTCACAAACTCCACACCTGCAAGTGTGTCCAAATTAATGAAAAAAATGTAAATGAATTTTCGTGATCGCTCTGTGAATTTATCAATATAAACACAGCTATTTTTCTTTCAGTTGCCACTGTTTTAAAGCAGCACGCACCTACAGACAGATTAACCAACAATTAGAGCTGATCAGAGCTAAAGGAAAACCCTTACAGACTGGAGTGAATGCGAAGAACAGAGCGTTGAAAACAGTCTCCTCTTCCCCCGCTGCCCCAGGCCGAGCTTTCGACAGGCTGCCCTAGTCCTTCGGCCCGACGCGGCTGGGATGAGTGAGTGATAAACAGAATGACTGGCGGCCATGTTGCCGAAAAAGCCACAGGACTGAGTGTGCTTTCATCAGAAATGTCCACATAGTGGCACTTCCATTCAGACCTTTGGGACCTGGAACCCTATACACAATGAAGGTACACAATACATACTCAATGTCCCTAAGTGCATCTGATTTGCAATGTGTTTTAATGTCATAAATAAGTCGGAATTCTGAACCATAATAAGTAAATAGAATCAAGGTGAAATGTAAGATTTCATAAAAAAAAACAAAAAAAAAAAACAGATAATAATAAAAATGTAAACTGAGACAGTGTCTGCAGGCATGGTCTGATAAACAATGTTTTCACCATTCAATTCAATTATAAAGAACCATATGTGAACCACCTGTCTTAGCCCATATCCTATAGTTACCTTGATGTTAATATAATTATCAGATAATTACAACCCGGGCTAGGCTCTAATATTTCTTTATAATTGATAGCTCTGCACAGATGCCATGGAAAACTGTTAACATCCATCAGTTCTAAATGGAAGGGTAGAGATTTACCTATTCTACATACAGAACACAGCAGCAGTTTTTCTTAAAGCTTTATAGTATTAACATCATGTGTTCAATGTTATGCTCATTCTAACATGTAGCAACAATCTTTGTACTAACTTTTAGAAAACCCAGCCCATAAAAACAGGATTTATGTATACAGATGAATATGAAAATGTAATAAATGAAATATTATTTAGAATGATAACCTCACATATTGTTTGCACATACAAATGCTATATATACTACAAACAACTACAAGAAAATCACAAATCAGTAGTTGTTATGCCACAAGTCTACAGATATTAAGATATTAGAGAGAGATATAAGCAAAGGTAAAGATTTATAGATTTATGGAACATATGTCATATTACAAAAAATACATGTAACCAGCATAAGACCCAATCTCCAGCAAAATAATGTCAATGTGCACAAGGATTTTCTGCTATTACTGAATACTTGATTCAGCTAAAATCAGACTGACAAGGGCAAAGCCCACTAAAAACATAAAGGTGCAGTGTATAATTCAATTCATTTTTAATCAGGGCTGAGGCACCAGGTCCATCCTCTCTGCTGTTTGACAAGTGTAATTCATCTGTGCCATCCGTTAGGGGAGTGTCACCGAAGGAGAAATTGACCGGCGACCCTCATGTTTCACCATTTACCTACAGCAGCAGGACCAGGGTTAGCTATCTCCTCTCCATCATCTTACCTTGCTCCAGGTTCCACCCATGTATCATCAGTCATTTAAAGCAATTAACCACAACAGAAACTACAGTATTCCACTGCAAGACAGAGAGGGCGATTCAGAGAGCCGTTTTCCTCTAAATCCCATTAGAAAGGTAAAAAAAAGGCCTACTCGGTGACATACAATGAAAGGATTTTGTTTAAGGACTGGAAGGTATTACTGAGCAGATTACTTGTGGCTTATTTTCTTTGTTGGAAAATTACCTTTTGAAGTACTCCCTCTGACAGCCACAACATCTTATCCTTTCTTGTAAAGTTCCAGAGTTTTAAAGTTTAGGATTGTGATCATCACGTAGAAGATACATGTCATGTCTTTACATACATCAGCATGTTATTAAACAATCATATACCACCAACAGGCCACCTTCTAAGGTTATGTAATTAAAAAAACTATTCTTAAGTCAAGGTCTTGCATCATTTCTATTATAATAATAATGCTGTGATGCACAAGGTATTGTTTCTAAATCACTAAGATACTACCTTTTGCAATATTGTTATTGCAAAAGGCTCCAATAGGCAAATAATCCCTCTAACCAATCACTACAGACCTCTGAGGTTGTGAGTCATTTTGTAGCCAGTATCAAATAAGGAGCTTGAATAAAAGTAATTATACTATTACATTTTATCACTATTACACGGCAACACCAGCTACTCACACTGTAGTCTAATACTGCCACAGCCACTTAACTGCCCCACTTGCTGGTTTGCATGTCAATGTTGCTAGGTTTATGACGGTAGCTTATATGTAGGATTATTTATAGTCATATATGACCTTGTAATTCAGAGGATCCAGTGAAAGAGGGCAAAAAAATCTAGGATATAATATCTGTATGCCTTTCTTCTTTCTTCTGCACATCTTTGTTTCTTGTGTTTCGGAGTTTGAAATAAATATGTAAGTGCAGAGAAAGCCGCAAAGCGGTCAGTGCAGGGAAACTCTGAGACAAGCACTTGGAAAGACAATACCCTTAATTTCCTAGAAGTACTTTAAATCTAGCTAACTCCAGCTGTCACTCAGGAGAGCCTAGCCTATATTAACAAGTTCTTCAAAAAGGTTTAGTGGAAGACTTTGTCCAGCTGGAATACATCATTTGTAAATACACTTTTAAAAATGAAGGTGCTACAAATGCTTCTTTGAGCGGTGCCACAGAAAAAACGCTTTTGGTTCCATTAAGAAGCATGTGTAATAGAGATGTGTGAGGGTGAAATGAGTAAAGAAAGGTTCTACAGATCTTAGATCTTCATACTCTCCTTTAAACTATTAATTATTATTTATGGAACCTAAAGTGTGTTCTTCTATGGCACCACTAAAATAATACTTTTTTTGTTGAGCTTTATTTTTAAGAGTGTATTATAAATTCTCTTCAATAATAATAATAATAATAATGGATTAAAATGGTAGATGCACCAGGATCATGCCTTAACCCTCTGTTTATTTTACTGCTTGTTTCTAATTTCTTAAGCGTTCTCATTTCCGAAAAATATAACCTGATGTACACAAAAGTATTGGCACCCCAAGCAGAATTTTAAATTTTGTTTATAAGATTATATTTAGTACTGAAAAAAAGTTCTTAGACTCGCAACAACAGAGAAACGCTGTTACACTATAGAGGAGAACCATTTAAGCATTCTGATGTTTTTTGAATTCTATAAAGAACATTGCCTTTATTGAAAATAAAAAAATCTTGAAGAACCCACATCAGCACAATTACTGCTACATTTAAGTTTGTGTTAACAGAGATGTTCAAACTGTTGCATACAGTATATCAGCTTTGTGTGTGTGAGGGCCTAATTAGACATGGATACAGGCTTAAAACAGTATTGCAAGATCATCTCGCTGTTGACGCTTTTGGATCCCGCTGAGTTGCTGTTTTGCTCCCGCTCCAGTCGACATGACATGATTTTATTGCCCTTCATGCCACAAAGTCAATAGAAAAGTCAATAAAACTTGAACTGCTATCTAATTTTGCTAGTCTCCCATAAAATGTGTGATCTTTTGAGGTCCTTGCAAAGTTTCCTTGCTTAGTTGATCCTATTATCTTCCAAACTCTGAACGGCAGAGCTAACTCTAACGTTTTATTTGCAGAGGGCAGGAATTACAGGAATGTGTGAGGACTCCTGTGGCGGGCTAAGTAAGATGACCTTTGGAAAGAGAACTCAGCTTACTTTTTCTTGACCAGTCCACGACCTCTCCCCCCCTCCCCCCTTGTCATTCATTACAGGCCAGTCCCTAACTACATGATCACCTTCACCTACACCTGTAACCTTGGCAAACTTCATGGCTGGCCTTTGCAGAAACAGGGCTGTATTTACCTTGTAGCGAGAGGAAAAACAATACAGGATAACATTACCTGAGGGATGGCTTACTGAAAGCCGACATAAACCAAACAGAGGCCAGCACACACACTAGCTATACAGTAATGCACACTGAGAGAGAGAGGGGGAGAGAGAGAGAGAGAGAGAGAGAAAGAGAGGGAGGGAGGTGGGAAGGGAACGAAAAATATTACTTTATTTTAATGTAACTTTACTGTAAATGTAGTTTAATCCATTAAAACTAAAAAATACAGCCGAGAGTATGAAGATGCTGTTTTCAATACAGCCCAGAGCATGAAGATCTTTAGGCAATTTCAACTGATAATTCAGTGACACACATACTGTACATACTGTAAAACACATGCAGTCCATATTGGGACAGAAATTTATCTTCCACTAAACTCATGCACAGCATCATGGATAACACCACCATCCCACACAAGGTTTAATTCCACATAAGCACACCAAATCTACATCAATCAGATAAATCCATAATAAAAAAAGACTCTGGCAGTGCTATGCTCACCTAATGTTGTGAATGGTATTTGATAAATAATGTACAATACTTACATAAAATAACATTTCTCTAAAAGCATGGCTACTAGTGGAACCATTCTCGCTGTTGGCTGAGGCAAGAGAGGGAACATGAGAAATTTGGGCTGGAGTTCTGGGCGGCGTTAGCTGTTGATCACCCCCGGTGAACTAAAACCAAGCATGAGTTGGAAAAGAAGGAGGAATTGGGGTGGTGGGGGTTATGAATTTTCGTCACAAGTAGGTGAGGGAAAAGGAGCATTTTATAGGGTGTGTCGTTATGGAGAGGAGGAGCTTATGATATCATACATTTGGATTCCAATGTAAGGACTGCTTAACTGGTTAATGATAACAGTATTGGTCAAAATACGGTTTACAGTTTCTGCTATTCCAGATACTGCCCAAGAAAAACAAGTACTATTGGTTGGCGACCTTGTGTTTGTGGAGAGAGTAAAGAAATAAGTCTGGAATTGTGAGATGAGCCCTTTCCAAAGAATAATGAGTAAGGTAATCCCACTGCAGTGTAAAAGAAGCAATTAGTCATGGATTACTTTTTTGAGTAACTACCCCAACACTGCCAGCTGGTTTAAAATCAGTTTTTCTCTCCTGATAGGGAAGGGGGAGAAGGGCTTCCAGATGCATGACCCCAATGAATAAGAAGGACAAGAATCAATAGACAACAGGGCTTAAGGTGTGGTAGAGGAAGTCTTTGTCATTCCGGGACACTCCAATATCTCAGCTCATTAATCTCATACAGGGACTCCGTGCCCGTTCCATGCTTAATTGAAAGCTTACTAAAGCAAGTTATTTAAATGACAAAATAGATACGAGCATGCAAGTCAATTAGAAGCATGTCGTCAGGTGACTTAAATGCCAGCTCCCACCGCCCCCCCCCCTCATCTGTGTTCCACTGCTAAGGGAATTGCAGGACTCCCCTGGCCTCCAGGCCAAGGAGGTTTCATTAGAGAGCACCTCCAATGCTAATACAAATGAATTATGGATCTCAAGCAAATGAGACCAGAAGGAACAATGCCCTGAGAGAGAGCGAGAGAAAGAGAGAGCGAGAGAGAGAGAAAGAGAGAGAGAGAGGAAGCATCATCTATAAAAACACATTATTTTGTGTAATGTCGTGTAGATGCAGTAGTTTTTTTTTTATTATTATCCTAAGGGCCTAGGGGTCTCCTCTATATCCGAATTCCTCTAGGTCACAGAGTTTTGCCAATATCCAGCCCACTCCCTGAACTAAAGGCTACAAGAGTAGCTAACAAGGGAGAATTCATTATACCTGAAACACGAGTTGAACCCAAATGACCGAAGCCTTCTGCCAGAATACTGTACATGTGGAGCGCAATACTATTTTCATCTCTTATGGGTGTAGTTGCTGCATAACCGGGGCTTTCATGTTCAGAATGACTTTTATATAGGTTTCCATCTGAAAGTCAAAGCCAGAGACATAAAGGCACTGTTCTTTTACACTGTGTGGCCACCACACAAAGGCAAGGCACAAATGATCCCCCTGTGACTGATCAAAGCCTCCATACTGCATTCAGAGTTACTTAAGACGCCGCAATTACAAAGGATTCCAATCCAGGTTATTATATCGTCTGCTAAAAAACAGCATAAAACATAATGCTCCCTTATTTTTTTATTTCTGTGCACACTGTCACTTAGCTTCACTTCAAATGAAATGAAAACGCGCTTTCGGCAAGCCGAAGAATCAATACGCAGAAAGGAAACACTGATTTCATGCTAGCATTTTAACATTTTTATGGATGGACATTTTATGATGGAAAGAAAAACATGATACAGACGCCTGGTCTTTACCAAACTTTATAGAACATGTTCACCTCCGAGAATCCATCACTTTATTTGTTTGCTAATCCACAAATACGTTGAGGTACCACTCAACTATGCCAGCACAATATATCTGTGCTGAAGCCAGATTTGAAAAATAGAAAAACAATTAAATCTTATGTATTTCCAAAAACCACCACCTCCTCCCTTGGATTCTTGCGAGGAATGAAATAACAAACCACACAGCCTAGTGGTTTATATGCAGCCCTGTATCTTTTTTATAGCGCATTTTCAAATACATTTTTTTATTTCAGTCTGTGGTTTGGATGGATTGTGTAGTCTGAAGCCATATTATGATACGCTCCACATATAGACTAGCTGACGGAGCCTCAAATGGGAATCCCTATGACTGCCCATGGTGTTTGGATTGTTTCAATGAAGAAATCAGCTCTCCGAGTTACAGTTTCTGATGCCAAAGGCTTTGGTCCATTATTGTGCTGTATATCTGTTCTAGTATCAGTTGGAAGCTCGGGTACATTCCTAAACAGTTTCTGGCTTATACTTAGTGGAAAAAAAAACATTTAATTGATCTATCAATGATTCACCCACAACTGCTTTCTTTTATAGCTGTTGTGAGCTGTGGTAATACTTATAAAACATTGGCCCAACATCTCATTCAACCTCATGATAAACCATAGCACATTTGTTAGCACATTTTAGTCAATACAGTAAATTTGAAGGTTAACATGCTATGCTACCCATGTGTAAAATGTTGCTCCAAAAGAACCCTTCGAGGCTCTTTTATTATTTTACCTTACTATATGGGGTCTATGGGGTCTATGAAGCAAGCATATGTCATTTTCCAAAGGCCTCTTTTTTGGCGCCTTTTTTAAAGTATAGATGTATAGCAAATGTGAGATACTCTACAAGCCTACTGGCCTCCATCTGACCCAGACTAAACCAGTCTGACTGCAGGACGCTACTGTGTGGCACAGCATTTCCCTCCAGAGGCCAGAAGTGAGCGAGACCGCTAAGCTGGCAGCCGGCGAACATCTGTCAGACACATTCACATTCGTCCCGCTTGCGTCCAGCCCTGCAATTTACATTACATACATATGGAGGGCCGGGGCCCATGGATACATATCACACGCAAATGAAAAACAAACGGTGCGACCATACAAAGTCTGCCGGTGCAACCTGTTTTCAGCAGGGGAGGCGTTGGATTTAAGCAGGGCCAACCACAGGAAGCCCTGCACGAGGGACCCTGACTTACAAGCATGCTGGGGATGCGTGGGGGCGCTTTGGAGGGTTTAGGTCCTTTGAGGTGTAGGGATATGTGCTCGAGTTTGGAGTGCAAGTTTATGCCCTTCGCTTTTCCCTCAGCCCTGAGACACAAAGGAGAATTCCTTTCTCTTTTTTTTGCCCATTCTGAAAAGAGCCAGATATAGAATGCTGCGTTAACTTCTGCTTTCTGTAGTCTCACAAAAAGGCAATATGGCATGTGTCGTGTGCTGTGTGCAGCCTTTAAGGTTTGTCAGGCTGTGTGTTTTTGTAGCGTCTAAACGAATCGAAGAAGCGGGATTTAAAATCTTCCATGGCTGCAGAGCTCGCTGCTCAATATTATAGATAAACCAGATGGTCTTTTTTTCCTTTTTTCCCCTGAAAGTGCGGAATTTGCATCCACTTATTTATAATGGTCTAAAACACTTTCCGGTGATTGTCTATATTGGGATTCAAGCTGAACGCAGAAGGGTTGGAAATGTGCTGGAAAACCACACACGCAGTCATGCCAAGTCAAGTTCATAAGGGAGTTCAGGGCTAAATCAATGCATATTTCCCTTTCAGTGAAATGAATCCAGCTCCACACACTTTTATTGGATTAGCGTTTTTACACTAGTAGTCTGCATGCAAAAGTTAAGAAACAGCCAAATGTCCCCTCAATTGATGTGATTTTGCTGCAGAGACTCTGTGTGAATGTTTTAAATCAATGACATAAATCCATTTTGATCTAATCTGTGCATTTTCGTACTTTAAATTAAAGAGCACATTCTGCAGCAGCCGGTGTGTTGGCTTTCATAAGGTGGAATAAACAAAGATCTTATAAGTAAATAAATCACTTTATTGACTGAAAGTTATTTTTGCTCCAGATGTGCGGAAATATGCGTTGCCTATGGACTTAAGAGAGAGTGAATGAGCCTTGACCATTATTTTCATAAAAAACAATAAAGACCTGTAATTGCACAAATGCCAATATTAATTTATCTTTCAAAAATCCATAAAGCTATTAAGGGGATAATTAAAAAGATCAGTTACGATGCCAGAGAAAATTGTATTTTTGCACAAGTGACTGTGAAACTTAATTCATGTTTGCTTTGCACAAAGTCTCGAACAAAAACATTAACTTTGAAATATTAATCCAATCTCTCTTATTGATAAAAATTCAACACGCTGGTACAGAGCCATGCTTCATACATACATGCATCATTACACCCTCCTGCAATTACACAGGTTCATTACCTTCCCAAGAGCATTAACACTACAGAGAAAGACAAAGGACACAAGTGCAACTGAGCAGAGAAGAGCTAATGGTACTCAGTCCTGGCCATGGGCTGAGGGAATGCCATAACGGCATCTGCAGTTACTGCTATCACTGCTTTGAACAGAAATACACAGAAGTGGATAGGTTTAAGTGCATCACATGGAAAAGGGATGGGCAGTTGTACCTTATCATAACAATGACGGAATATCATTATGTTGCCGCAGTATGATGATATTCTAGCATTTTTAAAATACATTATGTCAAAATACCATTTTCTGAGTGTACTGAGAGTATAATCAGCATCTGAAACTCTGAATAACTACATGTAACACAGAAGAGACAAATAAGGAGCAATTGAGTAGAGAGTTGAGTGTTCCATAGTGTTTTGTAACAGCATGGAAACTACCATCGGAAACAGTGGGATGTATATTTTTGTCCTCAAACAGGTTTCATCACACAGGTAAGTCATCAAAAAACTACACATGCTCTATAAACTATAAACACAATTTGTAAGCAAATTCAGATCTGTCTGAATTGAGCACCATGCAGCTTCCACTGCAGGAGTACATAAGGAGCAAGGCGCTTAATTCCAAAACACATAAAAAATATATATCAGTTGTATTATATATCTTATATAATGTTTATATACATAATGTATTTATTATTATACACAGTTTTTTAATATTCTACAAATACTGACCATCCTCACAACATACTATGAATAGCATTGTGTAGCATTTAGAATTGGCACTAAATAGACAACACAACAACACAAATATGTAATGTTTACTCTTTGTTTTTATTCACATACAGTGGCTAAAAAACATACACGGACATACACAACATTAAACCACCTACATAATATTGTAATATCTGTCTCTTTGGTAAGTCAAAAAAGACTGTCCATTTATCGTTGCATCCAAACGTTCTGATCCACAACTTATTTTAGCCCTGGACATTAAGCAATTTTCCAGGGCCTTTAATGGGATTTAAGTCCCTGGGGTCGAGACTCACAGAGATGGCCACTTCTTTACATTAGCCAGTCAGGTATGACACTCTCTACTCACATCCCTTCCCCTTGGCCTGCAGGGATTAATAATAAATGAAAGTGGTATTTGAGTCTTCAAATCATCCAAAGGGTCTTCAGCCCTTCCTCCTCTGCCTGAAGTTTGAAAGATGTGTAGTGCAACGTCCCCGTGCTAAAGGTTAGCCGTTCGGACAGGCACCGCGGCCCGAGATCGCGTGTGTGTTTCTCGTAGTTTATAAACTTCTTCCCAGCATGTCATTGAAGGACCTTTCATGGTGGACGCCTTTGGCTTTCTCTCCAGGGGCACGGCCGAGGTGAGGGAGGTGGAACACATAGAGGAAAAGTTAGCATTCTCTCAGAGCATATATCTGCAGATAAGCCGGTATTTTGTATTGATTTTCCCTGAAGCCTGTAATCTTGAAAGCTTGTAACAGAAGATGAGGTAAATATCATTTTATTTGCCCAAATGGGTTTTGACCGGATCAAGATAGAGGGGAAAACGTGGATGCAGGCAAATCTGGACATCAAGAATTGCACATAATTTTTTCAGCTATAACTAGAAACGCTCTCTCTACTGCACTGTTGCAAGGTAAATGAATATGGGTGTGACAATATTGTATGTTTTACTTTATCAAATTGTACCACAGTGAACTGACTTCCTTTATCTGACTAGCATGTTAGCTTGTGGCTAGTGTTTTAGCTTGGGGCTAACATATTAGCTTGAGCGTTAGCTCTGGATACTACATTTGAAATTTTTATAATGCTGAATTTTTAGTTTTGCTGTATCAAAAATGTATTGAATTAGGACACCACTGAACTGCTTCAAATCAAATTCTGAAAACTAATTAGGTGGAAAAAAACATTTCGCAATGATGACAAATAATTTTTGTGTATTAAAAGAATTGTCTTTTAGTCATTCTTAAAGAAATTATAAAAAAAAATCTAATCAAATCTAATCATGTTTATTGTCACATCACATTACAAAGGTGCAAAGTCTCTCACGGTTGTAAAAACACAAATATTTATATAATATATATACAATAACTTACACTATACATATTCTATACACATACACACACTATACACACTCTATGTACATTGTTGCACTGTTTAAGATGTACAGGTTTAAAATATAAGTATTTTTAGTAGTTTGTATGTAAATAATAATGTAAACATGATATATATATATCATGTTCATATCTATATCTCATGTTTACATTATTTACATACAAACTACTAAAAATACTAAAACTAATAAAAAAATAAAATGTTAAGGGTTTAAACACCTAAAAAAACAGCAGAAGTAACAAACCCACAAAAACAATCTATCTGAACAAACAAAACCACATTAGTAGTCAGATTTGATTAGAAAAGTTAATGTGCCCTGTAAAAGTATAATCAGTTAATTTAGTTAATTAGGTCTTAACATCTAATAGTATAATATTCAATATCTCTAAAATGACCAGCACATTGATTTTATATGGACCACATTTGAAAGAATCCATATTGTGATTTTCATTGGGACTGGCTCGAGCTGCCCAAGTCACCATTCTATGCTTTATCTTTCCTATTCTTTGCTATTCTAATTCAAATAGTCAAATGTCAGTGTTTGAATTTCTATAGTACAGTTTATCATCTTAGACTGGGTGCTGAAAAGGCACCATCAGAAATAACATTTCAGCACCACGATGTCCATTGACGCTGCCATACTGTGTCAGCCCCTTTTTCCACTGCTGTCTGTACAGTCCAGTGTTATTTTGGCAAAATCTTATTAGCTAGGGTCAACTAATTATTTGTGTGTTTAATTAAGGTCACTGTTGTAGTCAGTCTTCCCACAGAGAAGTATGTGATTGAGTTAAGTACCCTTGTTCGACCCGTTCTGTCATTTGTCTCTGGACTGGACAGAACAGAGGAGATTTGTATCTTGAAGTGGGACAATAGATGGCCTATTACCTTGCACACAGAGACAGGACAAATGATTTAATTTCAGTTGAGCTGTTATTTCAATGCAAAAAAAGAGCTAGAAGTAAGATAAAAGTGTTCTCCTTTCACAAGAAAAAAGTAAACTGTAGTAACAAATGTATTATTTCATGTGATTTTATATTTGGATATAACAAAAGACAGGCCATCAAAAGTTTGGGGAGCATGTCTTTTTGGAAAGCTTACATAAAAGCTTTTTAAAACTGCCATTAAATGTATATATTAGCTATTTACATATTGCTCTTATTCTTGTTCTAACTTACTGTTGTTAGTACCTTTTAGTTATTTTAGCTAATAGAGTTTCAGTGTGTGCTTTTAACAACATTAAAATAATAAAAAACATTAAATAGAAATATTATTTAGGTAAAAACAAAGAAAACACTTGAACTTGAAGCTAAGTGCAATAAGATTTTTACTTCCTTGATGGAAATTTACATGGGTATTTACAAGTACAGTCTAATATTTAGAGCCACTCTGTCAAAGTTTCAGCTTTTGGTGCAAGTTCCACTTCTGAAAGTAGCAACAGAGAGAAACTTTCACTCTCTGGGAATTCCAGCTCACACACTCACATGAAGAGTGCTGGGGATATCCTATGTTGTTGAAAGACTTCCTTGAAAATCTTTTTTTTTTTTTTTTGGTTGGTTGGGGGGTGGAGGTCTCATGCCGGCCTATGCTGTATTACTGGCAGAAGCTCTCTAAGTTGCATGGAAAACCCAGTTTATATTCCCACAGATGTCTAACAAGCAGCGGATATGGTGCGGGATTATAGACAGGGCCAGATCAATAGCCTGCTGTCTCAGAGGCATCAATATAGATTATGAATCACAGTGAGGAAGTAGTGGGTGATGGCTGTTGCTGGCAGCTCTGAAGCGTGTGTATGTGTGTGTGTGAGTGAGTGACTAACCCTGCTTTAATAGACTCTCTATTTGTCCAAAAAAAAAAAAAAAGCACCAAGCAGAGATCCCTACCTTCTTTGCATAATGCAACTACCATGCCCTGATTGTTAATGAAGGAGTACCGTAGAGCAGTCAATTACATTTAGGCTCGTCCTCTCTTTTCCCTCTCTCTTTTTCCTCTCACTCTGCTCGCTACCCTCATGACTCTTGCAAGGTCTCGTGTACAATTCAATACCACTTGACTTTCCCCAATCAATGGTCCGACGTAAAGCTCTGTCTCAAAACACCTGACATCAACATGCCAAATCCTGTGAAATCTCAATCAGGAGTCCAAGAATAACAATTCAGAAACAATCCACAACATAATATATTTACTCTGGGCTAGAATTCACATGCTCAATGCATATACGCAAGACGGTATTACTGAGTGGAGGGGCAATCTGAAAACAACAGAAACTCCACTGGACTGGAAGCATTAAGATGCTTGTAATAACAGTCAATAATAAAATAATACAGAGGTGTGCAGAGCATAGCGCAGCACACTGCAAATTAAAACACAATCAGCATCTAACATTTATAAACAATAAAGCTGGAAGTGAAGCACATAAAATTACATAAATTACCCATTTCCTTTATATACCCTTATAAAAAACAGCCTGGCAGGCTGGTTTAGCTGGTGTGTTTATGTTCTGAGTTTGATGGTTTTGTTGGTCTTGCAGCATGTCCCAGCTGGCAGAACAGCATATGGCAAGATGACCAACATGACCAAGCTAGTTGACAAGCATGAGCAAATTGGTGGACCAGCATGACCAGCTTTACTAAACTGGTCAACCAGCTTGACCAAACTTGTTTACCAGGATGACCACTTGATGTCTAGCTTGGTCAAGTTGTCTATGTTAATAGACCTCTAATCCATCAAACTCAGAGGAGAATCTACTCTTTGCTAGTCAAAAGCTAGGCTGTCAATCAGCTTACTCATCTCCACAGGGTATGTTTTCCCTTGGATGACCAGCTTTTCAACCATCCTACTGGCCTACTTTCTATTGGTTGATAAAATTAGTTTTCTTCAGAAAAAAAAAAAAACGCAATGTGATCGACCCCAACCCCATTCAACCCCATAGTATAATACTGCCTACCAACTATGGCAGTTCATCTGTTGCCCCAACATTTTTGTTCTTGTGTATTTACTCCCAGGATTTTGAGAATTACCAGCTGCAATTTGTTAGACCTAACAAAGCCTCTATATTAGCATCCTGCAAATGAAGGAAGATTAGATAGAAAGTTACTTTTGTACTTTTAAAAATACGTAAATGCACTCTGCTGACATACTGCCCTATATACACAGGTTTCCTGTTTACAAAACCTTACTGGGTGCTTGTAGCCAGGGGCAAAAGCACTTTGGGAACATAGCTAGTCAAAGGTTCTAAAGTTAGTAAACTGCTGTAATCAACGAAGGCTTCACAATGTGTGATTTGTAAATTCTTGTTGACTCAATAATAACAATCTATGTGATGATGTTGCACAGAAATTTGGTTATAGGGCTTCGTGGACTATCGAGTAAAGTAAGAACTTGGCTTTGTTTAAACTGATACTGACAAATAATTTTCTTAACAAGTGGTGCTAGGGCATTCAGTTTGGCTACAATACAGCTAACTAGGCTAAACTGTTCCTCCACTCAGAGTCAGTGTTATACTTTAAATGTACGTATTTCTTCAGTGATCTGCTGTAAGACTGCAATATTTGGTAGTCTGGTTAAATATGGCTCCAATAGTCTTAAACCTAGCTGCATCTCAAATGGTTGTGTACACTCTAGGTTCTAGTACACTAACGTTTTCCAAGAAATAGGCCATTAACCATCACTTGTACTGTTCTAGCAACTTGTATTACAAATCAAATAACTATTTCATATTGTTGGCTATCCTGCACTGTAAACAACTACATTCTATGGGCACAATGTTAGCATGTTTTTTTAGTTAATACTGTCACGTGTCTACATGCCAAAAAGCTGTGTGTCACGACAAGAGAGCACAAGGTTACTTAAGCACAAACTAAACATGACATCTTCCTCACTAGAGCAGCGGAGGAACAGCCAGCAGCACAGCGGCCCTCGGCTCGTTACCTGAAAGATTGCTATTGAATACCTGTCAAAGGTTACAGCGCCAGAGGTTGCCCTGCCGTAAGTTAGAAGGTGGGCATGAGGTCACCGAGACCAAACCCTAACAAAATAAACCATGCACACACAGTTGGAGCATGCTCACTGCAAAGTGTGCCAAGTTCAGATTAAATAATAAGAGTTGTTTGCAGATGTTTTTAAAAAAATCTTTGTAATTTAAATGCACATTAATGAAAGTAATTTCAGGCCATTTCTATTCATTCATTCATTAGGAAATGTTCACCTACTGTAAAGGGGAGTTGAATAAAAAATGAGTTGGGAGATAGACAGCAACAATATCATCTCTACTACTGTTGTTAATTCCTGGGCGTTATATTGTAGCATGCTGAAAAGCATGCATTTACTGATACACCATCTTTCCATTTCTCTGCTTTTTTCCAGAAGGTTCCAGAGCTGTCAAGGTCGGCAGGAACACAAGACGCTGGAAATGATTAATCTGTCAATCTACATCAAAGCTTCCTGCTGGGTGCCCTCCCTATAGCCTCTCCTGCTCAGCATCGAGAGAATGATAGGCTCTGTATTCCTGTCCTGCTGTACCTTCCCTGCTTTCCACTCTCTAGCAGCCTGTAATGTGATGACAGGCTAAAATGCAGCACATAAAAATTACTTGTTGGAGCCTATTTTACATCTCTGCTGCGCCCCAGCCTGAGCCTACCCCTTGCAGACATCCCCTATTGGCAGGGCCATTTTACCATATACAGTGATTACTGCTATTTTCAAAGCAGGCATAGCAAACCATCCCATTTCTACCTGCCACTCTGTCAGAGAATGCTAAGAAACAATAAACATTGCGCATAACATCCCCACAGAGGGCAAGAAACTCCAGGAATCAATATCAAATGAAGGTCTTGCATTTGAATTTGAGATACATATTTCCTTGTGTGAATAAACAAGAGAACAATTCTCTGGGAATAATCCACAGATAATGCACTAGTGCTGAATTCAAATAAAGCCTTGCATAATGCCAACATCAAAAACAATGCCAAATGTTATAGGATATGATACACAGTAAATGAGCCCACATAAAAAATATCTAGGCAAATCGTTATTTAGGATTAAGAGCAACACTTCATTGAAGAATAAATCAAAAATGTACCTTGACTGAAAAGAGCCAGTGATAGCCTCGTAATGGACCCACAAGAGCATCTCTGGTCACTCCAAATGACACCACAATTTTGGCAGTAGAGGAGCTAGGTGTGCCACTTTACCAGTAGAAGGTATAGAGAAAGCCACAGTCCAATGCTGTCTGAACACTCTCCCCCTCCCCAAGCAGGACCACTCTGCTGACAGTCTCGGTGACAAGAAACTCAGGGAGTTTAGATGTTGGCCAGCTGACAGTCTGATATTTGCGGCCGACCTGTCTTTTGTTGCCTGTCGATTCTATCGCTGAGGGGAGTGCTCCTCGTTGCTGATCCTAGGTTCAGGTTGCTTTGGTAATCTTCTCGTCTTTCTTCTCCCCTGGTCCAGGGCTTAGGCCCTGCAAGCCATGAATCCCTGCTTTTGTCTCTATGGAGTCACCCAACACCGGATTCCTTCATTAACGTCCAAAGTCTAGACGACTAATTTCTCGGAAGTCCATTTTTTCCATCTTAATTCTTTTTTTTTTTTTGAAAGAATGTGAAATACCACTGCATGCCTGAGATGTCTGAAATCTCACAATCATATATACCCATCTCCCACGATTACCTGTTACCTGTTAAACGTATCAACTGTTTATTTTTAACATTTCTGAGCATCCTACAGACAATCTGTATAATCTGGTAAGAGACATACTCAGTCTTAAACTTACACGTATGCCACTAATATCTGAGTAGGCAATGGTGAATCCATATTGGAAAAGCTTTTTACCTTAGGTTTAGGGTCTAATCTGGGTCTAAAAGACCTATCCATGAGCAGGACTACTACTGCTAAAGTGCCCAATGTCACTCAAATGGAACCAATGAAAGGGTCACTGCAATTGAATACCCATGGATTAATTTTTGGTTCCATTTGGTTTAATTAATGTTTTTTGAGAGCCTCTACATAATCTAAAGCTTCAAAAACACATGGAATGGTTTGCCTTGAGCCACATATTTGTATATTGAGCCGACTATTTAAAACCCTTAGTTTTAAAAAGTGTAAACCAGCCATTTAGAAAGTGCTGCACAAGCCAACCTGACCATCGGGTCAGTGAGAAGCTACAAAAGGTGGACTGTAAGAGCAAAGCTTCATTCCAGTTCTGATTGTAAAGGAAGTCACTTTATTTTCTCTCTTTGCAACCAGGCCCTGTTTATTGTTGCTTATGAGGTGAATCCAGCCCCCCCCCCCCCCCCCCCCCCCCCCTCACAGGGGGTCTGTGCACTGGGATCTGTTAAGGAGGACACACAGTCTCCATGTCGGCTTAATCAGAGAAAGGCTCTCTACCGCATGCACTCCATACAAGTTCCCGAGAGCTAGGCGGACAACATCACCTGCGGAGCGGACGAGCATTAATTGTGAACGAGTCATGCAGTTTAGTAAAAGTTTAAAAAACTGCCCAATACGGGGACAAATCCATTAGATCTTTATTAGGCCTTTAAAAGAGTTATGAGATTCCCTGGGATCCAATCCATGTCAATCAGGCATGGTAAATTGGATTCCTGAATAGGGAAATCCCTGGGGGAAGGTTGATGCTATCTAGATCAGACACACTGGGTTTTCTTTTCTCCTTTTCTTCCCTCCATTGCTCTGTGCTCACCATGCTCTGTTCCTGCTTTAGCGAACCAATGAAACCATAATATGTATTGATTAACTCATTACTGTGTATTATTCACTGGCTTTGGGCTCGGGCTATGCTTTAAAGTCAGCACCTCAGGACTGGACGGTGCGAGGTGGCTGCTGACCGGGGGTCCCTCGGTCAGCTGTTAGAGCGGGGGGCCGAGAGGTTGCAGTGGAGCTGGGCCGCTGGGATCCCTCTTCAGCTGATTCAGGGGAATGTGGAGCACAATTAATGGAGCCTCTGCAGCAGCTCTGTGACCTCATAGGGTTGATAGGAAAAAGCCCTGACCACAATGAGGATACATTTACTTCCAGGATAGGTCACATATTCTTAACACTAAAGGTGCCCAAACAGGGTTCTCTGGAGTGATACCACTGAAGACCCACTTTTAGTTCCCACAAGAAACTCTGGTTCTTTGAAGAACCAATTTTGTGAATGAGATGTATCCGAGACAAGAATTACTTATAGTCCCATAGAATGTACCGAGCTGCTGTAAATACAAATTGCTTAGTGTATTATGATAAAATGGCTACAATGAGTTTTAGGTGTGCAGCTGCAATTATCAATCAATAAATGTTTATTATGAAAAACATGGGGGTTGTACGCACAATCCCAACTTAATTAAAATCCACTATAATACTCTATAATGTCCAGTAATGTTTCTACGACACTCAGTCATTTCAACAATACACAGCAGGACGTATATGGAGCAATATGCATTCAATTGTTGTGTTGTACCATAAAAAAAGAAATCACAGATGGAACTTTGAATGCCAGTGTGGTGACTGTGGTGGACCTACTGAGCAGGCAACATTATTACTGCTGGACCATTGGCTAAAATCATTCAAATGGTTATCTGTATTTCTTGATGAAAAGGATTAAATAATATTTTTTACTCATTATTAACCAGTATTTTGTTAGGTAACATTGCAAGGTAACATTAGCTCAGTTAGGGGACAATATTTCATCATTTACTGATATTTTATTATATGAAGACTGACAGTCCCAGGGCTAATCCTTTGCAAGGGAGAATCTTCTGTGTTACGAATATTTGGCTAAACAGACATTATTTTTGGACTTTTTTTTTTACACCTTCTGTCAATGTCACTCAAATAAGACACCCAGCAATTCAACAAGCCACTCTCAAAGCTAAATACAAAAAGCTAAATGGCTAGCCTGCTTGGTAGCTTACCATAATTTTATGAAACACTGAAGCAATCACTGTAACAGGGGATGACGTCAGGGCAGACCAGCTCAGCAGGGTGTATCATTACGGTCTCCACACCAGCAAAAGGAAAGGAACCAAAGAAAGCATAGTAGATTAGTTGCTTAATTGAACAGCAGTCAATAGCTAAATCAATTAGTCCTACAGAAATAGCCATTAAGTGCTGGTTGTGACTAGTTTAGCTACACGACTGTACCCATGAATAGCAATTATCTAATGAGTTCTCATCCAAGTTTTGAAAGACATTCTCAGCCAAAAGCTTTTTAAACAGCAAATGGTGAAAAGCAATCTAGAACGCTGATAAACCAATACCAATTACACTCCGCGATAAGACGGTTTGTCTTTCAGAGAAAAGATGGAACGGAATTGCTTACAATAAACAGATGTAATCGGAGGCCACGGCAGTAATTTGCTTGTGTTGTTGGAGCTCACGTGAGTCCATGCGTAAACTCCCTCTTTCCCATTAGCTAACAGTGGCCTGCTCTTTCCCTGAGTGAGCGGTGCAATGGCCAGATAATCAGAGATCAGGCAGATAAATGAAGTTTGATTTCAGGGGACAAGGTCACAGGCTGAATGGACACAGGTCGAAGTGCGGCGTCAGAGTGAGCTATCTCCTCACCCTGCGCTCCAGCGGGTTCCGCCTCCTTTTAATTCACGTGCCATTTGCTTAATCTGCTCTTTGGAAGCAAGGTATTAGAGCGCTTTGCGTGGTGATGCCAGAGCTGCACATGACCTCGGGAGAATTAGTCTGGTTGACGCGTTGGCATGTTTAGGAATATTTTCGGCCTTCCCTAAAAGCCACGTGATTGAGTGATTTCCAATACAACGTCAGCATGGATTACCATCACATAATAAGATCCTGAGGAAGTAGGGCTGAAGAAAAGGACAAGTATTAATTTGGGACGGTGCAGAAACTGACACTCCATCCTCCAGCCCTGAGGCAGTATTACTTGAGACCCCCCCACCCTTTTCTGATGGAAGAAATGCTGTCTCCATAGCAATTACCTAAGTCTTTTATCAGTCATTTCAAAGGAGGAAAATTAGAGCAATTGTGTCAGGACAGTCATATGGGCAGAAATTGCACACTTACTCGGACCACTTATGTCTGTGACTTTGTTCCTGCCTGATGAAGGCTATTGTTCCCTGCCGTGGCTTTGAAAGCTTGATTGGGCTCGAAGCAGATGTACTGTACCCAAAAGGGACGCCTTTTGTTTCCTCCCATAGTGGCTTTTTATTTTAGACCTAATTGAATATAAATTACAGCTCTGTCTCTGTTTACACAGAAAGCCTTTAAAGCATATCATAGCATTTATTTCACTGCCTATGACCGACAACATGCACAAAAAAAGAAAGACAGACAGAAAAAAGACAAGGATTCATAAGATTTCTCATTGAAACATTGAAATATGCCATTTTTCCCTCCCCATCATATCCAAGAGCAGAACCGAGTGCCATTTAAGCCATGAAAGAGCACTACTTCAACAATGAAATGGGGCGGGGGGTGGCTTAAATTTCAGTAATTGAAGAGCATGCATTAATTATCAGACTTGAACATTCTCCTCACAGCACATTGATACTGCATATTGATTGAAATTAAAAGAGGAAGTTAAAAATCAGTCAAATTAAAATGAGCAGGATTTAACTGGTCAAAATCGTGTAATTAGACGAGAGGAACATAACTGCTGAGAGGAGCTAATCCAGCGCCCCAAGTGAGGGGGAAAAGCCCTGATGATTTTCCTTGCAGGGAAATGTTAAGTCTAACATGGCTTAAATGCTAGCAATACTCAGCTAGGGGACCTGCCAGCCTAATCTATCCCCAGTTCACTGGCCATGCTCCTATACTCTATCTGTCTTAGCATATTGATTTCTGAGCTGTCTTATTGGTTCCTAACATAATTATACCAGGAGTAGGTCTCTTAGTGCAGCTAATACATTTACACCATGGCGTCTAGGGGAGCTTATATCCATGTCATTTATTCAGGGCTGGGGACTGGGGCTGCTAAAAGGCTGCTCGACGCAGTGAATTTGGGGATTTTCAGAAAATGAGAGTGCGAATTAAGGACAGCCTGCTAGAAATCCACTGATCAATAGCTGCTTATAAAAAATGTGGAAAATATCATAATAAATAAGCTTAAAGTATAAACAGTGATGTGATGAATATATACATACACATTGAACAGGTTGGGGGGGCAATAGGATGATTATCGTTATTGTGGTGCATTACATCACTATACATTGCTTCAGTACACTACAGGATACTGAAAAACAGCATTTGTCATAAAAAACAGATTTCGACCAATTATACAGAACCTGTAAACAACAACAACAACAACAACTAGTATATATTGTAATAGCATGAGCTGTGCAAGGACAAGTATACTCTTAAAAATAAAGGTGCTTCAAATGGGCCATTGAGTGATGCAAAAGAAGAACAACTTATATAAAGAACCATGTTTGTAAAAGAGATGTGTAAGTATTCTTCACCCTCACACATCTCTTTTACAAACATGGTTCTTCATGGAACCAAGAGCAGCTATTCTATGGCATCACTAAAAAACATTTGAAGCACCTTTATTGTTAAGAGCGTATCTGATTGGACGTCCAGTGCACTACAGTTATTAATTTTTTTTTTGTTGCAACATTTCTATCATGAACATGCATTCAAGTATGGTGATACTATATCTTCACCATATGCTCCACCCTTAATCTGCAGGTAGCTATAACGTAGCAGAGTGCTTCATCAAATACTTTAATGAAGAAGGGAAGAATCATGGTTGGTGTCAAACACAAACGGCTCCCCTGTGTGTCGTCTTGCAAAATTAGCAGTTTAACAGTGAGGTCGTTAAAAGATCAGCACTGATTGGCTCGTCCATGCATATGCACATCCTGTCAAGCACACCTCGGTGTCGCACAGGAAGAGGAAAAAGAGCTGGAAAAAGGTCAAAGTCTATTTATTTTTCTCTGCCTAATTGTTGTCAGAGTCTGACCTGAAACTCCACGCAGGTATTTTTCAAAGTCAGGCGCGGGGATGGGTTCGGCCATTTATCACTGTTTACTCCGCAAGCAGTCGCGGCCTAGCGCACGAAGGTCTGTTTCTTCTTTAATTCCAGAGATTTCGCTGTTAATGGAGGAAGCTGCCTCATAAATTAAGGAAGTACTCAATTACGCGTGCAAAAGAGATGGATTGGAGGCCGGTCATTGGTCACCTCTGGCAGGTGAGGCCAAACACCAGCAGGGAAAGATTTATAGGAATTAACTGGCATCACTGCAATAAGAGTACACAAGCTACACCAAAGCCAGCGGTACTTAAAAGAGTCCACATGCAATACCCAAACACTCAAAGAAGCTTTTATACGGAGGTGCCATAGACGATCCATCTTTCATTTAGGAATTCCCTGATCTGAACCAATCAGGATTGCATCTTAACAAGGCTTATGTTAATGTATATAATCTTTGTTTCTTGTCTTTGAATTTCAATGTACAGCATAGTTGTATAGGTAAGAAAAAGGGCATAATTCAAAACTTGCAGAGTAACTATTTTACAGTGGAATATGGAAGCATGACATTTTGAGTTTGAGCCACATGTTGTCTAATTTCTGACACTTACCATGAGGGGCACGCCATCAAAAGCATGTACGGAACACAATTCTCCACTATTTTTACTCATAATTCACAATCAAAAATGAAACTATCATAGGAACGTTCTGGTTTTTCGACTAACGACTATTGTTGCAAAAACAGTTCAAAACTGGGAGAAAGGAGCAATCTACTGTGCGTACATTAAAGCAATACCAGATCAGACTGTATATACAACACCACAAAATGGTTATGGGTAGCAGAACCAAGGGGGCGGGAAGACATTTAATCCACCACTTTTGCTTTTTGATCAAGTTCTCAACCCTTGTGACGAAAGAAAATACCCCCCTAAACAGCATAGAGCACTGACTGTCTAACTCAGTGGCAGAACCAATCAAAATCTCCTTTTCAGCTGAGAGGGGTGGGTCAGGCCAACAGTCAAGCTCACCACCAGAGTCAATTAATTGCAACTGAATCTTTATTATTATTATTGTTTTATTAAAACACCAACCCAAGTTTTTTTTAGAACCATAACTCCAAACTGAAAACCATTTAGAAACTTCTTTTTGAAAGAAAGAACAAAAGAAATCAAACTCTGCACAAGCAGACAAAGTGAAACTGTGGGCATGTGGACCACTCATCAAACCGTAAAGTGTCCCCGAAAAGGCTGCTCTTTCGTTCTATCTGCGCGCAATACATTTTTCATAACATCAACAAAAGAGAGCAGGCAGTGTGTGACACAATGACAATCTGTGGCTTTTAAAGGCAGGACTGTCACTGGGATATCTCATTTTGGTTTTATTCATTTCTTCACAGCAACGGTAAGTGCGACTCAGCCTGACTTTCCCTAGAGAGGGAGCAAGCCGTGGCAGCTGTGCATCAGTGTGCGTTTGTGTATGTGTGTGTTTGTGTGGCTGAGGCACACTCACACACAATCCACTAGCCATCAGATCACACTGCAATCAGGCATTCCTGTACCTTTTCACTCTTCACTCGGGCCAGAGGATTCAGCTAGCCGATAGAGCTCTCCGGCCTGATTCCTCCAGATAGCCCCATCTGTGTGGAGCCTTTGTGTCTTCTCATACTGTTGATCAACACAGAGAATAAGGACAAAAGATTTGAGGTTGTGTCTTCGTTACAGACCCCACCACTGTAAAACTGCTGGGACATATAACAATACTGATTTAACCTATCCATGTCCATATCTTCATTTATTGGTTTATTTTTATAATGACATCATTTATCAAATAAATCTTTTGGTCACATGGGAGAGTTGACTTAACAAACCAATTACAAGCAATCAAAACATTTAAACATTGATAAGATTTAAGTATTTAAGCAAAATATCAAGCGAATGGTTTTCCAAATATCAGATGTGTTAGCAAATCACAAGACATCAAATGTATCACAATCCTTATAAATCCAATCCTGGTAAAACTCTAAAATATCTGCCAATATTATGAGCCAACCGATGTATTGGCCAGGCCTTAATATCTATGCTTTCCTGTCCAGATCCATTAAAAGTCATCAGAACCTGAAGAAGCACCACAATGTGCATCAATGCCATACGTTGAATGCCTGTCAAAGCTCATCTCATACAAAAAAAGGGAGATTGAAAACAGCTCTGGTAGATCTAATAACACACCATTAAGAGTTACAAGGAACATTAGGAAAAGCAACATCTCTGAAAGTAAAAACACATTTCCATGTAAGCCATTATTTGAGCGAAGCCATTTATCTAAGACAATCCTAGCTCATGGCAATCTGAAAAGCATGTACATCCTTTTTAATAAAATCACATTGTTCTTTTTTTTTATGCACATATTCTTACAAGGTGAGGTATTAATTCGCACTATCCTCAACACATTTTGTAAATGATGTTCCCTTAAATCATTTCCAATGTCTAAAAGCCTGAGAAGAAATAATGATTTCTATTAGATTACCGTTCTTTAAGATGCATTAGACAAATAGCAGGAAATAACACTCTGCAGCCGGGTAATGCAATAAACTTCCAATTATAACACTTATGTACAATAAGTGGGCTTCTACAGCAGAGCTGCACACAAATCATCATTATATTTTCTAATGCAAGCTGGATGTGAAGGCTTCAGATGCATAATATGTTTATCCTTCATAAACAAAATGTGGCAATCGTCCTGAAACTGTCCGCCCGCGTTTGTTTGGAAAGGCTGTGGATATGACCACATCAATCATCCTCTAAAAGACATCACGAAGGTCAGAGGGTTATCAGAATATCATCTGCCTTGTTTTGTTTTTGTTTTTTTGGTTGTTTCTCTTTTCTATTAGCTTTCATCTATACATTCCCTAATTTTACAAAACATTCTTCAGTACTTTTTGGATGGCCTTAGTGCTATACAATATATCGTCACTGTCAAGCAAAGACCTTTACAGGAACTTTACAGGAGAAGAAAAACCTTCTAGAGCATTTCAATTGGTCCATTCATCATAAAACTGTGATATACAGAACAACAAATTATGTCAAAAAGCAAAAATGTTGCAAAAATGGAGATTTGAAGACTGTGACATTATACATTTCCTAAACTGTTGTTGCAATATCACTCCTAATATTTATTCCCTGAGCATGTAAATAAGCCACATGTATTATATTGTGCTGTGAGCACCCTGAACCAATTACAGATGTACTTTAGGTCATGTAAATCATTTTGGTCAAAAACAAAGCAGCTCTAATATTTACTATAATACACTTTTACATGGGGGCTCAGCTTTACACACCCACCTCGAAGCCGCCGTGAACTCCACCACAAATCCTCCTCAGTTTACCTCCCTGTTGCAGCTACATGGACGTGGTCAATACTAGCACAAAATATTGTTTACCAGTAAATGCTGATATTGAACATAAAAAGTTGAGTCCTAATCTCTCTGCTCTGGCTTATTTATCTCAGATTTACTTCACTGCACAGTTAAGATACATTTCCAAAGTTTTAAAATGTTTTGTTAGAAAAATATAAAACATCAAATTTTATAATAAACTTCAGCTTTCCAGATAAATGTACAGACTTATTCTGAGTCCCATTCAGTCACACAGGTTTCAAGATAGCATCATTTAAAAATGATAAAACACGAAGTCATTTTTTAAAAAACCTGTGAATATTAGTGTAAATGGGTGTGTCCATTTCCTCCTGTGAGAAAGACCAGTAGGAGAATTTAAAGTAGGTATTATAATAGAGCCAATTGTCAATTTGCTGATTCACTGAGAAGGCAAATTGCAATCGATGACTGTTGTGTTGGTGACTAGAGTAACTGACAGCCCTAACTGCAGTACATTTACCCATATCGTACAGCCATAGTTTGCGTTTGCCACAGAGCAAAATCCTAGCTGTGGTTAGGGGCAGGGCGTGAGATGTGTTGGTTATTGGCTATCAAATGTGAGCCTAATCTCTAGCTCCAGTCTAAGGCTGACCTGTGAGGCTGTACACATCTTCCTGCCAGCCAGCAGGTGACCACGTCTAACCACTGTCATGCAGAGGAGGGTGGGAGAGCATCCCACAAGTCTTTGGCTAAGGCTTTACAACAGTCAAAGGCTACTATTTGGCTATGCTCCCTTCTTTTGGCCACTAATGTAGGGCCATGTGACTTCTAGCACGGGGAGAGAGGGAGAGGGTACCAAGGATAATGAAAGTAAACATGCAGAGACCCAACACCAGGCTTTCCTTTCAAATGAAGTTTTTTTATTATTATTACTCTTTTTCTCTCTCTTTTTCTCTCTCTTAAAAAACTGAAAAACATGTTATTCAGAAAGAGTCAACCTGCAGGGACTGGCTGAGAGACACAAAGGCTGGAGGATGATTGAAAACATCAAACGCTGGTGTTTTCCACCCTGCTGGTGTGGCCTCTGAGATCGCCTCTGAGCCGGAGACGCTGCATTGAACTAGCCCATAACGATATTCAAGTACTCACTCTTTTTTTTTGTTTTGGCAAAAAAATAGACCTACCATTCATACGGGAAATATGCCATTCAAACAACATCATCACTCCACAAAGGCGCACATTGAGTATTCATTTCTTTTCTTCATGAGTCTAATAAGCTTCTCGGGGACTTGCGAAGAAATCACTTTTCCAGCTATGCGATGGTGATAGGTGTTACGCCTTTTAAATAAAAGGTCGGTAGACTTTAAACATAACACTTGGCCTAAGTTGGTCACACTGAGCCGGGAAGTCACTCGGACATCTGAACTGTAAGGGTTTACACCTACCTCTCCATGGTGATGGTATGCACTTTCTCCGAAGTAAAAATCGAATGAGTAACTGCAGTGTTTATTAGACTATGAAATTAAACCTGGGTATTGCAGAAATGGACGAAAAAAGCAATTCCTGCATTATAGTTTCAATGGAGAAGCCTCAAAAGCCTACTGGAAAGCCATATATAATCAAAAACGTACTAGATTTCAAGTGAAGTCACTCAAGGGGACACAGATGTAGATCTAGTTTCTGAATTCATGGAAATTTCTTTACTACATCACTTATAATATAGAATATATGACATTTTAACAATAAAAACAACAATTATCTTTCCATGTCTTCATAGTCAAGATCTTGGCACCCCAAGATATCTGAGCTGCCAGATAACTTGCCAAATTACCATGGTCTCAGACCTTAATTAGCTTGTTAGAGCTACGGCTTGTTCATAAAAATTATTAGTAAATGCCAGGTGATACAAATTAAAAAAAAATCTCCTCAACAGTTGTCCCAACAGTCAGTAATGAGGTCATCTTTTAATCAGTTGGCTATTCACAGTAACAGATACTGAACTTTCGCATGCCACTTTGTATGGGCAGTAAATTTGTTCTTGCTTGTAAGACACTAACATCTAAAGTTCTGACATTTTGGGAGATGGCTCACACCTCAGCTAGTCCTCCTCAGCCCAATATAAACCCTCCATACTCAGTGAGAAACAACCCACCACCACCCTGTCTCCCCCCTTCCTCTCCAATGCTCACCTCAGCTACATGTGGACTCAGTTTCACATACCCACCTCGAATCCGCCCTGAATTCCCATAAAGCCTCCTGAGTTTGCCTCCCCGTTCCAGCTACGTGGGCGTGGTCCATTCTAGAAAAAAATAACATTACAGTAAATGCTGATATTAAACATAGATACTATAAAACTATATAAATACTATACTATAATGTAAAGACTTGTCATGTTTTTTTTAGGTGTTGCCTCCATCCATCACACAGATTTGTTCTAAACCACCAGCAGCACACCTGATTCACCTTAATGAAGCACTGATTAACCAAACCAGGTGTTGTAGGATGACTACAAATGATACTGGGCTGCCTTACAGACAAGCTTGAAAATGGTTAAACGAAAACATAAAACGAAATGACATACATAAAACCAACATTTACAAATGAATGTTATTTATAATGTGATAAATGTGATGTTTTATACAGTACTGTATATTTGAATTTATATTGGCCAACTCAGCTAAGTAATAGTGAATAGTGCTTTTTTAACCTTTCTTAGACTTTATATGTTTAAGTGTGTATTTAGTATCAACTTCAATGTACTATTATTATTAGATATTTCCACATATATCTGATATATTAAAACTTCTATTAAGAATGTTTACTTATTTGTCCATGTTCCATTCCACGCTGGAAAAGACGTGGCACACGGAAAAGATAGCTATCTGTTTTAAAAGTGGATCAAAAAAGCATGACTACTAGCATAATGACCTATAAAGACAGGCAATAATGGACTTCTCTCAGAAACATGTGCCCCAGATGCAGACATAGATTCTGCAATATGTCCCTGACAGTTTTATAATTAAAACTAAACCAAACCAAACAGCATCCTGTCCTGTTTCTTGACACACAGGAACACGACAAGAATTTAAATGGGCTTCCTCTCAACTTTGCTTTTATTGTTTAATGTGGAATTTGTTAGACTTTTATGATATCTTGTTTTCGTTTTCTGGGACTTTGATTCTTTCTTTTGAGAACTGCATTACATATCTGCAAAGTCAATATTCTCCTGGGAAATATGACTTCTTTAAGGTTTTGGCACAAAAATAACTCAAAAGACTGCCTGAGTTCAGAGCAGCCTTCTTGTCTGCTTTTTCCCCTTTAAATGACAATACAATCTGAGTATATGTCCAAATGCCAAGTATGAAACAGGTAACAAATAACATTCCCAAAAAGACTCAAACTAGACATTAAAGGATCCATATCCTGCATTTCTCTTGTATTTTAGTTTTCCTCTGAGGTTACCTTATAACACCTGTGTGGGTCGTTGTATCAAAACCAGCATTTGTATAAAAACCATTGCACAACCTCTATCTGCCTCTCTTTGTCTGCTTTGCCTTTAGGATGAGTATATGGAAATGACCTCTGCTTTGACTGGACGACCTTTATTGTGTTAAACAACGGTGTGGGCTAACAATTGAATTGGTGGAATAGACTTCTTTAAGCTGAATGTTTGGCTTCATCTAAAAAGCTGCGTCTGAAACTGTGCCCTATTCACTATATAGCACACTGCTAGGGGTTTAGCCATGTCATAGAGGAGTCTATAAATGTAGTGCTGAATTGCCGAAGTGCACTGTAACAATCCCCCATGCAGCAAAATAATGTCCAACCGATGTTCAATGAATGGATGTGGAATATCCATAATCAAGAATTATGCAGTACCTTGTCGAATTATGTCCTAATTAAAAGTGCTCTGTGTAGTGATCTGGATGATTATTTAGGGGACAGTAAACAGGACACATTTCAACTAAAACTCTTTTATTTAAAAGAAATAAACCTTTAGGACTCATACATGCTTAAAGTATTGGTAGATTTCTTGCACTATAATATTGAAGCTTTATGTAAATGTACGTTTTTGCAGGCAACAAATGTTCTCTTGACAGCTATTCAACCTAAAATCCTAGAGCTTGCTTTGTAACGCTGTGAAAACCTTCACAACAAGTCATTAGAGGGTCATAGCAGTGCCTAAAAATCGCTGCGGAATACAGATTTGGTGTTTTCACCCAAGGTGGGCCTTTAAGGTTTCCACATTACCAGCTCGCAATTCTGTCCAAGATCTTGTCTGTCCAGTTGTGCATTCTCCTCACAAACAAACAGAGGCTGCAAATGCAGGCTAGACAGTGGTAGCAGCATGGGAGTAGTGCTGAGCTATGGAAGGATGCTCAAGAGATCTGGTGTGTTGGGGGGGGGCGGGGGATAGAGGTCAGAGAGACAGGCCCATTACGCACAGCTGCCCAGGTCAGACTCAACCACCATTTATAGAAAGCCAATTAGTCTGCTCTGCACACACTTCTCAGCGTCCTCAGCCACTTCAGCAGCAAATGGGGCCAGAGCCGTTACCCCCTCAGCAGAGGTCCCCTGGACAGGTCGTTTGCATAAGCAGCTCGCCTCCTGCCTCGCAGGAGACCATCGCTCATTTAAATAAGGGACCCCAACCACAAAAAAGGGAGGCCATGCTGAAAATTCAAACAAAACAACAAAAAAAATTAATAATAAAAGACCTGCACTGTAAGCTTCACTGCTCATAACCCTCACTGCTATTAAACCACACTTACCAGATGATTATTATGAGGCCAATTCTGAACTGATCAAAAACGAGGATAATACATGAGCTGGCAAAGAGAATAGAGCAAAGCTCTGAACCCTCAGCCCAGCAGATGACCATTTATCAAGAACAAAAGGAGCCCAAAAGTGGCACAGAGTAATGAGAAGAACACATCCCCCCTTGAGGAGAAATTAATTAAAAATAAAGAATAGAGCCTCTGTTCTTGACTCGCAGATCATTTATTACAATGGTAATTGCTCTTCCCCAATTGCAGGTTAATTCTTTAAACACTGTCTTACATCAAGATATTCTAATTCTCCCAATCTATAATTCATGATATACTTTGTCCCAAGCAAAGCTGTTAAATATTTAGTGAATCATTGCTCCCAAACTTAATCACCCTGTGGTTAATGCATGTGGTCTTTGCGTGCTCTTGGCTGCGATTCGGTCCAAGCTCCACACTTGCTGGCAATTTATTTTTAATTCCTCTGTCAGAGATTAACATAAAACAACTTAACGCAATGAATTAATTACTGTTCTGTTTGGAGCTGCTTTGTTGTATTGCAAGAACAGTAATTATCGTCTTGTTTTATAAAGTTTTAACCACAATGCATATTTTAAACGGGGCTAGTTAAACATTCATTAAGCGCTCCTTGTTGCATATCTGTTTCCTCCATTTGCTTCTATCTTCCACATCAGTAGATTCTGACAGTAGGCTTGGCATGTGCTGCCAGGCCAGGGAGTACCTGCTCTCTTCCTGCCTCACAGCGGGGCAGCCACATTCTTAATACCTGTGGAAAACTCCACCTAAAGAAGCATAACTTCAGTTTCAAAGTAACTGCTTAACACAGACTGTTAAAAGTATAGAGAAGGTATTGATCTGATACCCAGCACCAAGAGCAGAACATACTACATCAGTGAAAGCAAAAAATACAGTAAACTACTAGAATACGGTTGTTTTAACTTTTTATGTCAACATTTACAGCATATAGCAGAATAGCAGATATCCCCCAAAACAAGTTACAGCTGTGCTTTGGTGTGTTTACAGCAAGTACAGGAATAAGACCAGTAAGACCATACATTCTTTTTGTGATGTAAGTAAAGCCAATGCATTTATATCTGTTTTTTCAGCCTACAGCGGTTTAGCTGTAGCAGTCTGGGCAGCTAATCAGAACCTAAATCAGTCCTAAAATGTACAGCCTGAGCAAAAAGGGTTCAATATAGTACTGAAAAAAGGTCTTTGACTCCACTAACAATAGAGGAACGTAAACTAGGCGCATTTTTAAAGGGTTTGATAAAGAACCATCAGAAAGAGAAAGCAACATTTCACCATGAAAATATACGTTTTAAATATATAAAAGGCTGAGCTGCGGTAGATCTATATTGTCCCATTTTTTTCTTTATGGTAGATAATGATCATGATTGTGTTTTCTCTATAAACCCATTCTTTACATAAGGTAGTGTTTGACCAAAGGTACAATTACAGGGCTGTCTCATCCCTCAAAAATATATAGGCCTATTTAAAAACGGTATTTGTATCAGTATCAAAAAAGGAAAAGCGGTACCACGCCATCTCCTGCTCAAAGGTAAAGATGATCTACGGCTTAGCACGCCTTCGTAAAAGGTGACATTTTTATTGCAGTAACACTTTATGTATAGGGAAGTGCTACATAATTTCGAGTCCTACTTTAATTTGGGACAGATTAGAGACTCCGGCAGCAGTGCTTTATTGAGCTTTGAGCCTGGTTACGACTCGGAGGAGCCAATGATGCAACAATGACGGTCAAAGTCAGCTGATTTCACATTCACCAGCACGCCCGTACCCTTTTTGTCTCGCATTCTGAAGTGTGATGATATTTTACAGCGTGCGAGGCTGGCGTGCTTAGCTGTGAATAACATCACATCACAGAGAGGCGTTATAAAGACTCCATCGCCTTTGAACAAACAGGAAATACAGCGACAAAGTACACAGTTACATTTTAAATAGGCCATTTGAATGATTCATTCAGAGACACTTTCTACCTAATGTATAATTCATCACTCTGCCGTCATCCTTCTCCTCCGCTGTCAGGTAACAAACAATGAGTTTTTGATGTGAATAATTTAGTGTGTGTTACACTGTGCTAACATTATCCATGGAGAAGAGAGCTTTTCATTAAAACACTTAATTTCCCAGTAGAATCCGCTTTGTATGAGAAGAACTCTCATGGAAAGAAGGAAAAAAATCAAAAAAACGAAAATCTCTCTGTGTACTGACTTGGAGATTAAAATAGAAAAATACATTTTATATGCCCTGATGCAACGACTAGAAGCCAGGTATGCAATGCCTGCCTTTTGACAAACAGTCTGTTATTTTACATGTAGGATACAGAGATAAAAAGAAATAACAGCAATAAAAAAAGGAGGGCAGTGCATTTCACACTCGCACTCCCATGATCCCGCCGCATTCAAGGGCAGAGTGTAGACCTCGAGCAGCGTGATAGCGCAGATATCAAAATAACCCTGGCAGGAATAATAACCCAAAGCCTCTGAAAACCCTCCCCTCATGCCTCGCATATGTTGTTGTGTCCAAATGCGAAGCAATTAATGGATCTAAGTCCTATCTCGGCAGTAATGGTGGCTTATTCTTCTCCTGCTTTATCACAAAGCCCAATCTCCATTCGGGGCACACAGTGGAATATTATCAGCGTTATGGCAGCAGCATAGGCCATCCATTCCATTCACACTATCGGGAGCACAAAGAGCCTGGAATGGAAATCAACCCGTCAGGAGACATTTTCTTTAGTTTCATTATAAAAGATTAAAAAGATGAGAGCTTCAGTCAGATCATTTCAGATATAGCTCCTATAGATTGAAAAAGTGCCATAAATCTATGATGTGGAAACTGGAGCTGAGGGGGGAAAGGTATTAATAACCCATTGTATAGATAATTGACGATTTCCAAGAAAGTCTTTCGAATAGGTCTCCCATCTTTGATTCACTTTCATCACAAAGAATGTGCGGCTCTGATTGCGTGAAATCACCACAAGTACCTTCAATTACTGGAGCCAGTCAGCGGTGGAAATGACTAGGTCAAGGGGGGGGGGGGGGGGGAATGGCACGACAAAATGCTGAGCAAAAATGCAGCTTTACATGTGCCTACATATAAGAAGCACAGAAAACATTCATTATTTAGAGCTCTATGAAACAAATATAAATATATATATATATATATAGTATAAGAACCATGCATTACATTAGACCAAATGGGTACTGAAAGTAATGGTCAAAAAACAGAGCTTGATTGTAAGACATAGAGAGAAAAAAAGCAAGAAAGAGACATATACATATAATACATAGCATACCTATTATTATTATTATTATTAGTAGTAGTAGTCTTTAGTTCAATCAGAGCATTTTATCATGGCCAAACATATGTGTACATAAAAAGAAAAGAATCTCTTTCACTGCAGGGCTTAAGACGATTTGGTCTATTTGTGTTTGGCAGATGATGTGCAGACTGACGCAGCGCTGTGAATATCTGCTTCATAATAAGCTGCAGCTTAAAGCGGAGGGGGAAGAAAACATTACATCGGGGTACAAAGGGGCAGGACCTCCACAAAGAGTGGACAAAGAAAGAACGCAACAGCGCAGAGCTTGTGCGAGTGAGGGCGCTGTCCGTGTGTGTATTCGTGTCCCCGTTGCCACAGTGGGGATAATCTCTCAATCAGAGTAATGAGAAAATATATACCGCATGATCCCCGCAGCGCACGTTCTGCCTCCTGGCCAATTTACCATTTAAAACCCTGAAAGCACACTGCCAGCATTACACTATCCTTCATCACAGGCGGGTTAAAATCCACACGCAACCCTCTTTTTATTTCCCCTGTCGGAGCCAGAGTGTGTTTTCTCATCTTTGTTTTAATTAAAGCACACTCCACTGAGAGGGAGTCACATTAAAGCCGAGGGGAATTTTTCTAATTATTTGAGCCGTCAACGCCAAATCTGGGTGATTGCTGCAGCAGTGGTCCTGAGGAAGCTGTGAGGGTGGCTCTATTTGTCCAGGCTCACAACGGACGAGTGATTATTGTTTGTCTGTGAAATAAAAAGACAAGGCTAAACCATACAATAACCCTCAGTCTAATGAAGGGCCTGGGATGGAGATGACTCTTCCTACAAAGTGCCTGTTTTGTTATTGGATGGGGCCTCGATCAGACTGAAATTTGACCAGAAATTCCAAACGAAACCCCAATATAGCCTGAAAACAGTCTCACGACACCTACCCTCAGCACCAAGTTTTGAATTGAAACTGTAGCCTGATAAAAAAAAATTGTTCAACCCAACTGCATCACTACAAATGCATCTTCCAACACAACTTATTCTTACTAAACTTCATCACATCCCAACTGTAGCCTGACAGAATTCTGTTCCAACCCAATTGTATTCCTACAAAATTCTGAAAACCAAAACCTTTGTCCTACACCCATTGCCATCAATTGGTTGTGCTCTTTACATGTGGGTAGATGACACTCTCTCTCTCTCCTCATCACTCTTAAGCGATGATGGCTGGGGCAGGTGCCTGTTAGCTGGTGTGGCAGAGCTGGGGAGGTTTCCATGTCAGCTGCCTGGCAATGCCACGTTGGTGGTAGTTTGAAAAGATGTGATGGCTGACTTTGCATGTATCGGAGGTTACGTCCTTACCCTCCTAGTGTCGGGAGCATAGTGCTAGGAGGAGTTACGAACAGGTGGGTTAACTGGCAAAACCTAATCACGAGAAAAAGTGAAAAAGTCTACAAATTCTTCCCTTTCTGCCTAGTGCCTGATTAAATTCCATTCCAATTCCAACCTGACCAAATCCTGTTCCAACACAACTATATCTCTACGATTTTCGGTTTCAAGCTTGAGATCTGACACCACTTGTATTTCAATGTCCATCACTGCAGACCCAAGCACTCAAAGCCTCACTCAAAGGCTGATTTACAGCATACCATATTAAAAACTGCATTGATTCATTAATATGTAAACAGCTCCTGTGTCATTAATATCGGGGGCTGGGAGGCCAGAATAATGCCATGACTTCAAGGACCTTTGGAGATTGAGTTCAGGGCTTACATTTCAACCAGGGCCCCTCGCCTTTGCTCTTTAACTCCCTAGGGAGAGCGAAGAGAATAAATATGCTTGATTACAAACCCATATACCCATCAAGCCACTAATTTATGCAATCTATTGAGCATCTCAAGCACCTATGAGTTATGGAACTAAACATAAAGCTAGCCAGGGAAAGCCTCATTCAGACCAATGAGATGGCATTAAGAGGGGAAGATAACCATGTATAGAAATAATAGGGAGAGCCATTTCACTGCTGAGTGAAAAGGCCTTTTCGTCAGCAAAAGGAACCATCTGTGCATCTTATGTATTTATTAAAATGAAAGCCAAGTGAGAACCATTTGCTTGCAAAAGGAACTGACCTATCCATGCTTTGCAAATGCATACTTTCAATTGTTGCAATGTTGGACAAGCCAGTTAACATCAACACATAGAAAATTTTAAAATATTAGAATTTAATGCTATATTCTTTTTTGAAGGTAAAAGGTGAGGTTAGGTTAGGACAGCTTGGGTGTAGCTTTCTTTGTTTCAGAATTAAGTAGGGATTACTGATAACATGGTATTTCATTACCTTAGAAACACTGATGGATCCTGTGCATTACAAAAATGTCCTCATGTATGGATTCAAGCTACTACCATGGTGACAGATTTGTCATTTCTAACCTGCCTTGTATCAATTAGCTATAACACCACAATATAGCTTACTAGAGTCACATTTAAACAGAAACTCAACATTTTGTAGCTAATTTAACTTAATGTAAAGGTTGACCAATTTCACAAGAGTAGCTATGAGCGCGGATAGGTGAACTGCATGACTTTAACTCCAATCCGACAAACAAGTTAAAATGCAAAGGTTCTGAAAAACAAAAGAAGAAACAACTCCAAGGTGTTTCCATACAATAGAGCATCTTTCTCTTTTTGTGCCCGTCTCTCACTCTCACTGCCTCTCTCCTTCTCTCACACCACAAGAAAATATGGCCCTGAGAGCAGTTCCATCTAATTGGTTTATTGTCTTGAGGAGCTGGTGACAAGGCAGGCAGTTGAAGGCAGGCTTTCATCAGAGGTTATTTGGTGAAATAACTAATTTCAGCCTTCCTCCCAGCATAGACTCAACCTGCACCATCTGAGCTGGGTTCTCTGGAGGGTTCATTAAGACACTGGCATTCCAGCTCTCCCAGTCAACAACTAAACACAACGCTAACCTTTATACAACCACAACGCCTCGCCTTCCCTTCTGCCAGAGCGCACACACATACACATATTCCTGTGTCCCACACATAATGTAGCTCAGAACACAAAGGATGGAAAGTTTTTACAGAGAGTAATTAAACTGCCATGGGCTTATTCTACAGGGAAGAATTGAATTAACATCCAAGACAAGCGTACGTTTTATTGTGCAACAGCTCCGTCATGAAGAGGATGACGGCGGTTGAAGGCAAAATGTTGTCAGAAATGCCCACTTTGTTGGTGTGGAACTGAGCGAAATGAAAAGCATGCAGACAGAAGTTCAAAAGAACTTTTTAATTTGGTTGAAAGAGACAAACATTCAAAGACAGACACAGCAGATACTGCAGTAGTTCATAAATGTTTGACTAAAATCACATTCAATTTGAACAGCATACACAGGCAGAGGTGCAATCCGAGCTAATATGTCCCAATGTCCTCATGTCTGGCCACATCACCCATCACTGCAATCAAACTTATATAACATGCTGGCACATTTGTTGTCATTTCTAACCTGCCTAGTATCAAACCAAACCAAACTGGCTATATCTTAATACATGCAAATACAAACTGTCCAGGCCTTAACATTAAGCCAAGTCCAGCTTTCTTGTATCTAGCTGAATGGTGAGCTCATTAACCAATCAAAAACCTAATGTTAAACATGGAATAGTCATTACCAGCTTGTCGTAATTACAGTTATTACTACTGTCAGTCAAAGAGCACAATGTTAATGGTAATATTAACATTCATCCCACACCTACGTTAGACCTGATTTTTTTCTACTGTGCGTGAAAGAGTGAAAGATACAATGCTTTGTATTCTTATTAACGTCCAGGAGCCGGACTGTAACTGCTGCACCATTCAAGGTGGGCCGGAAACTTTGAATTAGAAGCTGACAGATATGAGCCAACTTCAGATTCATTAGACTGCATTTGTGTGCACTTCATGTATGCAGGGCTGTGTATTAATGAATGGTTGAGTGTTGTTTAAAGATGTCACAGATAAAGTAATGCCCCCCAGTGTTTACACTACCTCGCTACTGTGAGGGCAAAAATAGGCTTCTGTTGACTTGCCCATTCATCTGATGTCAATATTATAAATTTTGTTCACATAAAAAGGAGGAAAAAGAAGAGGTTTTTAAATTATTTTCTAGGTCAAATTTTTTGGGTTTATGGACTTTGAGCCCCCTAAAATTTGCCTTGGCCACCAAATGCCAACCCCATTTATACAGTCCTAGAAACACTGCTGGCCTAAAGTATCCCTGATCTTGTATACTCGGTTTTCCTTGCTCTTATACATCTAACATAATAAATCAATTCATTACATTGCCTACTCTGAATTTACATTTGTGTGTTGGAGCAGGGAACACACTAAAATTAATCATGCAACATTCTTAAGGTTCCTAAACGGTTCTTGGTTCTAACGGTTCTAAACGGTTCTTGGTTTCGGTACAATACTTTTCCCATAAATGGATGTTTTAACTTTAAAATGCATCTTCACACTTTCATACCTAATTTACAACAATGATTCTTCGAAGAATAAGGGTTCCTTTGGGAACCAAAAGTGATTCTTCTTGAATCATGAATCCAAAGGACATTTCCTTTATTAGCACCTTTATTTTTGCGAGTACACACTCAGCTGAAGGACTCTTTGAAATTCCTGCCGACCCTTAAACGTGTCCCGAAAACAGCATCCACTGCAGTGCCGATGGTTAAGGCCTAGCTCAGTTATCAGAGTGTTTTTTTGGGGAGCTGGACCGTGCCTATGGCAGTCAGGCCACCCTGGACATGCTTGAGCCCACCCATAAAATCCGGCATGGCTTGGTCAACAAAGATGAAAGGAGGAGAATAATTATTAATTCATTATTAAAAGCCGGCATTATTTATTAGACTAGGGACGGTGCTGCCTGGTGTGTTTGGTTCTCTGTCCAAAGTGGTCCCTCTGTTGATGAGCAAGAGCCCCGGGCACTTTTACTCCCCCTCCGCTCACCATGGTCCTACGCAAGGCCCGCTCCCCTGAGCAACGTCACCATTCATCTGAAGTTCCACCTGAGACGTTGGCTCTGTTGTGGTCCTCCACACACACAAACACACGTGCACGTGTGAGCATGTTCCTTCTGATCATAAGTGACCAGATGCTTGTGAGCTGGTTGTTCGGTTCAGGCCTGATTTATATTTAGGGGAGGTTATGTGCTTGGACTTACGCAGAGGAGCAAAAAAAGGAACTTGTTCCAAGATGCAGCGGTGGCCCAGGGCTAAAGGTTGGCCAAGCGCGAGTCTCAAGGAGGACTTACAGCACAAGCTGTGATCAGGCCTTATTGATTTTTTTTTCTGAGCACTTTCAAAGTCATAGGCAGCTTGTTTGTGAATCACAGAGTAATGCACTTCTCACTTGCGAGTGAAGAAGAGGGGTCCATCTATAAATTACAGTGGTTTTTCAATCACTACCACTGTTTGGATATTTCCAGCAGCACTTTTCACGCAGGCGGAAAAAAAAGAAAAAGGGGGTGAATATCAATGAGGCATGAGTCATTCAGAGAAACATTGTGTTTCGGCATTTGCAAAGTCAAGTATTCAAACTAGGAAAGAACAGCCTTACAAATGTCAAATACACGATTAAAAGGACAAAATGGGCAAGGCATTGACAGCAATGGCTGTCTCTGCGAGCAGCCATTTGTTTATGACTATATTTATGCATTATATATGCTTAAAACTCATTTTAACACAGGATAGCGTAAGTACTACATAATGGCCAGTACTTTTTCAACTTGGAACCAATCAATAGCAGCTGAAAGCACAAATAATTCTATTTTCTTGGAGCCACTGGAATGATGAGAAAATGGCTGAAATTGATATGTAACAGAATATTCCAGCAAATGTGGTAGATAAGATTATCATCCCAAAACCATCAAGCGCGGGGGCCTGGAGGAGCTGCAGCAGACGATCTAAAAACTGCAGTGATTGATAATGAAAGGATCTCTGCAGCAAGCGTTGTGAAGCTTCAAACTCAAATACGCTGTGATGAATGGCCCGCGAGGCCGCGAGCAGATGCACTGTGTCTATGGCTCAAGGAGACACTCCTGCAGCCATAACAGTTGATGTAAGGCACTTTTAGTTAAACATGGAAGCGGCCCAATGTAAGCTCAGGAGCATTATCTGATTCAGGAAGTGGCACGGTTCCCCACGAGGATTTCTGCTACAGTGAACCAATCACAGGGGTATTCACAAGCCACAGCGCACACATACACACATACACACATATACACAGTACATGCTATCTATTCACATAGTACAGTGAGCAGCCATGACTATTTTTCTTCAATAGACACTTCAAAAATGTGAATAAAGCAGGGGAAAAGGAAATAGAAAATAAGATAGGTATTAATGTGATTATTTCAAGGCACTGCAGACAGACACAACATATTTTTCATATTAATTCTAAAGTAAAAAAAAAAAGCTACAAAAACAAAGCATAATAAAAGTCCTCTTGATCAGTTCATCATGCACAGCTTTCATTATTTTCATCAATTTCGTCTTTCTGATGTCAACTGTTCATCAGTTCTTCCACGACTGTCATTTCCTTGATATACAGGAGCTAAGCAAGCTTACAGCAATCATGCTGGATACGACACATGCTCTAAAAAGCCTCAAAACTCCAGACCATACCTTTAAGTTTTGTTACAGATGTCTGCTGTTCTTGATGTTTCCAGCGCAAGACACATATAATAGCAGCTCCGGCCACGGACACATAAATACCTCCATTTGCATGAATGCAAGCAGAGCAGGGGTCACAACGAGTGCAAATCCAATGTTGGAGCACTCGCCTTGAGATCCACTTCAGCCTGTGAGGAGAAAGGCCTCGGTTAACAGCAATATAAACAGGCCTCCATGCTTACTGTCAAAAGTATTCTGTTCACTCCTTAAGGGTGCTGTCTTTCAAACCCTGCGACCACATGGCTCTGCTTTCTTCGTGGCATGAGTGTGTACGTCCTACTCCTCTTCACACTGCTCTCATTGCAAGGACACTTGACAATAACATGCAAGTAAATCCGCTTTGTCAACTTTGATACCATCAATAGCCTTCATAGCATGTTAGCAATCAAAAGTAGAGCCGGCATGAACTTCTGCTATCTAGGTCTATGGCACGTGCTGACAAGTGTCTGTACTATTTGGCATTCGGGACAGAGCACTGACATGTAATTTAATTTCTCAAAAAAAGAAAAAAAAGAAAAGTCTCTTCTTATTTCATCACAAACACCTTGGGAGGCAAATGTTAAATGCTGTTTAGGTCACCTCTGTGTGGCCTATGTGCAATCTATCTTCTTTTATCACTGTCACAGATCCAGGGTCGGAGGACCATACCGCTGAGACACTGGCCTCTCCTCCTTTTGTCTGGCTCACAGTTCATTATAAATGTTGGTGGGAGGAAAAAAAAAAAGGCGGATTAAAAAAAGGAACGGTATTATTGATGCAGTGCTTAAAGGAGAGCTGTAGGACATCCACAAGAGAGATGAGTGGAAGTAACCTGGATTTAAAATACATACAAATGTTTGTAAATGTATAGTGCGTGTACATACAGTCGTATGCAAACATTTGGGCACCCGTGAATAAATGACATATATAAGAACAACCTCTGTAGCTAATCAATTATAAACAGATAATCAAACTTATAGAGCTTCAACAAAAAAGTGTCATTTAGCCAAGTGTGTCCAAATTTCACATACAAATGCATGTGCTATAGTCAAGAGAAACAATTAGGACCTAATGGTAACCTTTGCCTTCTTAAAAAAAATTAAACATGTGGCCATTTGATCCTTATTTGAACACTATTGGGAAATTGAGTTAATATACATTTGTAAAAATGTCATTAATAGAAATGTAGGTCAGAATTGGAATCAGGTAAATCACATCAGCTGCAAATTATTAGAACAAGGGATTTTGGAGGAGCCTGTCTTATTTAAACCTCTGGCAGACCACAAGCTACATAAGAAAGTCCCCAACAATCCTAAAATGTCAGCTCCGAACCCACAAGTTCATGCATCTACTATCAGAAAGAGACCATTTTGATGGGAGGTGTGAAAGGAGGAAACCCTTGCTGTCAAAAAAAAAAAACTAAACACCAGGACAAGTCTCAGGATTGATCTGTCTAAAGCACATTGGTCCAGACGTTCAGGACTTTGACTAGATGATCTCAGGCAAACTTGAGTCTTGCCCTGATGTTTTGGAGCCAGATGGACATCTGGTATTATCATCACTGTTGTGAACATGTATGACTCGGTACGTTTCTATAGATTGACGTACTGCAAACCACTCTGAAGGGTTTTGTTTACATTTTAATAAGTGGAATATACAGAACTGCAGAAATAAATACATTCTCAAACATTAAATTAAGTAAACATGTAATGACAATGTATTGTTATATTGTACTTTTTCTAATGTTAGTGGGTTTTTTATGTGCAAAACACATCACTGAACTACATATTTCTTTTATTTTATTATTAGTTCATATTTATTTTATGTATTGTCTTTTGTATGTACTGCCTATGCAGTCTGTCTCATGTCAGGAGGGTTTATATATATATAGATAAAATACATAGTACTGTTGCGCAGGAAGGAGCATTGAGTTGGTTACAAAGACCATGGCACACTAAATGTTGATATAGAGACAGATATTGCACGTCCACCTCCATACACACACCCAGCTAAAAACCAAAGCTACACTCGTCTGTAATATTCAGTGACACTGACAGAATGAAAACCTTCTGCCTCCATAATTTGGGCTGAATTCTGGAAACAAGCACATCTCTCCATTCTGCTATTGCCCTGAACAGCACTGTCAAGAGGTGCAAATCACTGGTTAGCGAGGCAGCTAGGCCCTCAGTCTCAGCTTTGCTCATAATTATATTGGACTGCAGTCGCTGCCAGCCAGAATTCTGACCGATTAGGCCCTTTTCCCGTAACTGTTATTGTATCCTCCGTTTTTGCCCAATCAACAAACCATAATGAGGACTTTAGCTAAAGACACAGCCTTTTGGTTCCCTTCAGGGGGAATAACCCAGATGCCAGGCTGATTTATGAATTAAACATATTCTCTGTAAAACGTTGCTTAGTTATATTTTGCAGCATATTGTGGCTTTTCCCCCTCTTTCATTACAAGCTACAGTGCCATAATGAAAATAGTCATATGCTGTACAGTGCCAGATTTGAACTCATATGCAGAAGCAAATTTATGACCTGCTTTGCACACACACAGTGAGCTTTCTCCCACACAATGGGCCGTACATTCAGCTAAACAGCCGCATGAGCTGGAAATAAATGATGGCATGGCAGACAGCTCCTCTTGTCCTACTGTGAAAAAGACTGAGGACACTATTGTCTTCACTGAAAAGTATATTCTAAAAAAAAAAAAATCAATAATTTACTGACAGAACGTATAAAGATCACACCCATTTGTTCGCTGGGCCCTCATTAGTCCACATACCTCCAGGAAATATGTGCTAATAAATGAAAATAAAATTAACAGCCTAGCAGATCTTTTAAGGACTTGCCTGGAGTGTTCCTGCTAATTATTTCAAATGTGCAGCAGGGACAAAATTAGAACTGTTATTAGAATTGTCGAGCTAACCTGGCTTTTCATCTTCTGCTCGTAGGGAAAATAAAAAAATAAAAAAAATCACGCAACCTTTGTATGGCTCGCTCTACCTGGAGGCAGTCTGCTAGAGAAAGGGGGTAAACAATGCGCTTTCACTGAAGTGCAAACACATCTGAAAGATGGGCCTTTAATAGACACTGACATGCCGCTGCTAACTTTCCCAAGCCACGCTGGAACACTCAGATTACAATGACCGAGTCATTGGTGGTCATTTTTAACATACAACAAAGAGCAGCTCAAGATAATGGCAGATGTGTGGAAAAATCATGTTTTTATGTGTCTGGTTTACAGAAAAGTGACATCTTTTGATTTTTAGAAAACGCATAAATATCTTTTGGCTGAGATCAGCAGTTCAGTCCATATACAGCAATACATAAACATGATTTTAAGCACAGATACAACTGATTACACAGTTCTATATTGATATTTCCTCATCAAATATCTATTAAATATCTATCCACAACATGACTATATATTTCCTAGAAATTCGTATCTATGGCATATACATATGGTACCTACGGTACACAGTGATGTTTTCAGTTGACAGGCAGATTTCATGGTGATATTTGCTACATTTGTCAATAAGTAAACTTGTAATATTCTAGCAATATACAAATATACATAACTTAGAATATATGAAGTTATGTGACACAAACTACAGAAATCCAGCTTTTATAATATTGTGAAAAATGTTTCTCTTTTTTAATGTAACTTCTTCAAAGATGAAGACGCTTGGTTGATGTATTGACCGAAATGGAGTGTTTGTATATCTGAAAGCACTGTCTATGCACTGAATAAGTAATGTAAGAGAATCATCACTGCTGACATTGAAATGCAGTTCGCTTTCAAAACCAAAGCATAATAAAGAGTGGCTAGCATTGTTCACCTTTGCCCTTTCCACTCTTGCCTACAATCTGTTCCGCTGATGAGCACCAGTGTTCTGTGCCCAATGACACCACGCTCACTGGAACACATATGGTCATTTCAATGGACCCAGCAGAGACTCATCCTTCATCCGTCCTCGCTCTGAATATCAGCCGGGGCTTTTGCCACCACAACCCTGGACCTGGTCACAATAGAGACCCTCACATTCAGTGAGTCTTTTAGAGAGAGAGCGAAAAAGATAGCCAGCGAGAGAGAGAGAGAGAGAGACAGGAAGCAGCATTTGCCACTGGGGAGGTGCATCACACCAGCCTCCATTTGGGCAGACAGAGGTGGGGGTGGAGGCGTGTGTCGATGTACACCACGGACCATTTAAATCGGCCCACTGCGCCTCCAAAATTGCCTTTGGGGTGGAGCAATTTCAATGTTCTAGATCATTAGGTCAAATAAGTCATGGCACAAAATTCCAGTTCAGACCCAGCAAATTTGCAGACATTTTGACAAACCTGCGCTCTCTATCATGGTTCAGTTTCAGGAGACATGGCTTTGTGGGTTTTGCCTAAAACTGTGCCTTACCTTGAGGACAGAGTTAATGACCTCATAGCTCTTCTGTCTTCTCAGATGCCACAGTGAGCCTCCATGCAATTTATATTAGTGTGACCGATGTGTATCGCAATACATCAACCAATTTGATACTAAGGTCCATGCAGGTCCGTACAGTTCTCATATGATTTAAAAATGGAGAAAAAGAAAACACCACTCTGCTCAACAAAAAATAAAGCAGCAAAATCTTTGCATGTAAGCTTGTTTGATGATTATACAACAAGTTGGTAAATAGGTGTTAAGCAAAAATTTGATAAAATAAAAATAATAGATATAATTACAGGTGCAATATAAATTATATTCCCTAAGTAAAGCTGGCTACATTTGGAGACTGGACAAAGACATGTTAACTACAATAAAACTACATGAATCGTGAACTAATCGACCCATAAATATACTCCTGCTCCTCCTACAAATGCATCCTATCATAGCAAGTGCTGCAAGACTGCATATGGCTTACAGAATGCTAAAAAAAACTATCGGCTATGTATCGGTCAACCCTCTCGGTTCTCTACTTTCTCCAAGTTTGATAATTCCAATCATATTCGAGAGGTTTAGGATTACAGCAGCTCTGCGGGAGGCACCTTGGTCAAAGGACGTGCAGTGCCTTGTTCAACCACTATATAGGACTATGCTTTATAGAGCTCACGCATGGTTGCAGAAGCCTAATAAAGTGCTGTATTCGTCAGCTTGGCATTTTTTAGACTCAAATTCAAATATTTGTGAAATGTGTAAAACTAACCGGGGGGAAAGGCAGAAAATACTTTTAACACCACTCGCCAGATACCCCCCTCGAGAGTATGTCACTCAATCCTGCACAGTGAGTATTAGAACACGGCAGAGCTAACAAAGAATACTAACCCCACAATAAAGCCAGCAAACTGTGCAGACCACATTTAACCATGCCTAAAAGTACAGCAGCAACAGTTGAAAAGCCAAAGGAATCGGGTCCAAAGTGATGGATGTTTAGCGCTAGATAAGCAGCCCTTTACGATTGTGTTTCCAGTTTGAGCTCCACAATGCAGTTCAGTACAGGCATTCACAGGCTCCCTTAGCTGGTGCTTGGAGTTTGATAGCGTTTTAAATGTGGTTGATTATAAATAGTTAAGTTCATTTCATCTTAAGAGACAATGTCCTTAAGAGCCCTTCACGTTGATGCATCACCAAGCAATGCCTGGAAAGGGTTAATATGACATTCCTGGCCTCAATCGGTATTGGTGATTGGCCTATCAAACTTAAAAATGATAAGACTGATCACTGAAAACACTGATCTGTAATTAAAACCCAGTGGATTTATCGGTTTCAGTAAAATTCCCACTGCTAGAACACAGAAAGCTGTTTCATACTGAAAGAAATATCTCTCATGAGCAAAACAGGTTTCCTTGGTTGCGAGGATTTAGTGACAATTAATACATATTTTAATGGAAAGAATATTTACTACATTAAGCCCAAACCATGTCCAGCCTTTTGTTTTTACTGCAATTACTTCTACCATTTTCAGAAGTTATCAAAGCAGTTAATAGCTGCATTGTAAAACATAAAAACTTGTAACGTTTGCAGCAGAAGTGTTTTGATTGCGTTTGAAAAAAAAAAATCTGTATTTGTCTATTTTCTAGCATTTTTGTCAGTACCACACTCCTTTTCACTCTCTACAGCTGGTTAAAACCTATAACAATTTCACGGTTGGAGTTTTATGTGCCTTGTATGTTCTAAATTAATACTAAACCTGAATTGTGGGGGGGGGAACTGCTCTGTGTGGCTCAGCGGCCTAATGTGCTACCTGGAGGGCGAGAGTTCCAATAACGAGCCATGCTTTGCCATCAGCGGCCAGAGTCTGAAAGAGCACAATTGGCCGTGCTATCTTTAGGTTGATTAGATGGAGCTCTCTGCTCTCATCACTCTTAAGCAACGTTGGTCGGCACAGGTGTCTCCTAGCTGGTGCGGTGGAGCTGGGGACCCAGTGCTTTCTTCCGAGCGTGTCGGCTGCCCAGCTGCATAGGTAGCAGTTTGAAAAAGAGGCAATGGTTGGGTTTGCATGTGTAGGAGGAAACATATGTTAAGTCCTTACTCTCCTAGTGTCTGAAGCATTGCTACTGCCAGGGGGAACAGGTAGGTGGCTGTATTATCATTAGTGAGGTACTCGGATGGGATTGGAGGCAAAAACTGTATCAGAACACACTTGTTACTCCTCCATCACTATATTATTTATACAAAATGTTTTTAAAATTTTAATTTTTGCTGCATGATAAAATGTTTTTTTTAATCACCCTTTCTACACATGTGAACGGTCACATTTATTCACATTGCAAATTTGAAAAAAAATAAGGCACATCTTTTGCCATTAGGTTGAACAGAATGAACTGTATTGCAAGAATAAAAGAGTGCAGAGTATGGATGGGTGAGTTTGGCATTGACACGTACACATACATGCGTGTTTAAATACCACACACATGTAACAGCGCAAACTGCAAAGTCAGATACATGCCAAAGGTCTGGGGCATTTCACTGCTGCCAGCAGAGGGTATATATGCATGCGCTATTCACACTGGTCATTCAACAGTCTGCTCAAGTGTGTCTGCTCTGTGTCACTGCACATGCAAACACTCGTCCGTGACACACAACGTGCTTCCAGACAGACCCTCGGCCCACTTAGCCAAAGGTGGAAATACATCAGCTCACGAAAGCATCACTTCACAGTTTATCACAGAGCTTGCGTCTGGCGGCCAGCGGAGGTGTGGCTCAGAATTCTTGGTAAAGCCCTCCATTGTGCCAGCTGTTAATAGGCTTAAGACCAAGCTCCTTGGCTTTCATCATGGCGGTAGGTCTGCATGTCCATACCAGTCTGCTGTAACACCAAGGCCTACGCTTTTCACACATATGTATTGGCCCAAAAAGAAAGCAGATGTGTCTTTCAACTCCCATGACAAAGTTTTTTGTCAGAAATACATGGACTTGAGAACAAAAAAAAAGTTAACTCTCCGAGGCAGGGTGTGATCCATTTTTTACAGTGGGTTGGCCACCTTCACAATGAAGAACCACATCCAGTGTTTGGCATCACAGCCCTTATTTATTTTCAACCCTCTCTTTCTTCTCTCTCTCGTCTTTTAATTAATTTTTTATCCCCCCGCGATGTGACTGGAGCCCATCGCTGGCTCGACCTCCTGTAGGGATATTATATTATATTCTCCAGCGTAAATGAAGACATAGAATTTTTTAAAGCACCTCCAGTCAGGCTCCTGATTTGTTTTATTCATCCTCGCCAGCCTCCTTTTTTCTACATCCTCTTGTCAATTTTGCATGCGTTGCCTCCTGTGAAGCCCTACGCTGCTGCTTGTCCCACATGAGCGTTGCCCCCCCCCCCCCTCCTAAAACCACCACCCGTCTCTCGGTAACAAGTTTCACGCCAGTTCATTAATGTGAATTTGTCGTCAGCGTGGTTCTTCAAGGTCAACTTCCGTCTGGTGGGAGGCGGGTGCCCTGCCTGAATGTAACACCTTCAACCGTGCTGCTGACGACCTCTTTCAAGGCAGAAATGAGCTTTTATCTCACGCAATGAGAAATCACATGGGGTTGATGTCCATCAAAGGGCCTTGTGTTTCTTTCTGTGTAAAGCACCACAAGCTTGGTAGACGCTTGGAGGCCTGGGTGACAACAGAAATCCGCCTCTCTGAATTTTTAATTTAGAGTGTGACAGACAACCATTTGGGTCCGACTTACTGGTCAAGACCCATACTAAACTGAAGCAGTTAAAATAAACGTTGTTTCCAGCTAATTAAAATATTCACTGCTTTATTTGGCAGGCTAGAATGAACCAATTGGTTGCCAAGCACAAATAAGACTAAATGAAACAAAGACAAGCCATAGATGCCATATGAAATTGCTACCCCATATCTGCTGTGTTATCAGCTATTGTAATTTTGAGCTTCTTAAAATGAAAATCAGTGATGGTAATGAAATGCTCTTTTAAGTCTGTCCCCACACTTTTTTTCTTCCCAAATCACAAAATGGGTGTTTTGCTGTGTTTTTTACATTTAAATGTGGTAAGAGTAGACATATTACTACTCTTTAGTATTTGGTAAATTACTTTAGATATGGTGGTATTTGAGGGCTAAGTCCTTACTGTGTTTTGCTGTGTATCTGTAAAAGTGCATTTTCCAATGTTTTATGTCAAATATTTTCTAAAACATGCCAGGATATCTGCATCTGAAATGAAGCAGAAATAGTAATATTAAATGATTGGAACTAAACAGTCTGTCATTATTGAGCAACCCAGTGCCGGGCCAGAAATAAACATAACTCTTATGACCCAGCGCGTTGGGTTCATCATACAAGTCAGTGATGCAAGATTAGTTTAACCCAGTATTTTTTTTAACTTCCTTTGTATTATCTTTTGGAGCACAAAGGACATAATACCACATCAGTTTCAAAAAACAGCTTTTTTGCCCATTTCTAAAACTTTGCACTGTGGTGAATGCTGTATCTACCTCTAGTAATACACTTGTACCATCAACACATACAAGATTTTGTAAGCTTGACCTTGACTTGACATTTAAAGGCCTTTGTTTAGATTTAGACATGTTTTCAATTACTGCACCCCGTAAAAAAAATACCTCTCCAATAGCGCCATAAAAAGTGCCTCCCTTGTATATTTCGGAGGTGGCTGCGGCTGCCTTTGACAGATACGGAGTGTTAAAACCGGCACCAATTTCTTATTGTGTCCAACTCGGAGGTTGAGAGAAACAAAGATACCTGTAGGAGGAAAAGGCCTGATCATGGCCAGCGGCGCAGCGCCATATCCCACACTACGCTTTGTGCGCTCTGAGCATGGAGCCTCTACACTTGAGGGACTCTGAAAGGCACTAATGGAAAGACCCTCTGTTGCTCTCCCACACACAGAGGAGAGGGGGGAAAAAGAGCGCTTTGTTAATTTTGCTGAAAATATTGCTCCCAGCAGCTGACGAGAAAACTCTCCACTACAAGGAAGATGTTCTGAAACAGCGGTAATTAACGTTTTGATGTGGGATTAATTGCAAACAAAACCGAACATCTAATTGCTTTATTCGCCTTTCATAAAATATGCTTTGCTGGGCTGTCTGCTGTAATTAGAGAAAGAGAGCCTTTAACTGTGTTGCGTGGAGCGCACTGTGTGCTAGCTGACAGCTATACAGAGATTATTGTTCTGATTAGTCACTAACTGATGAATTGTTTCTATTATCTGTTTCTTGTTAATTACGAAGTCTGAAGAGTTTAAGCAAACACATTAACTAATTGGCCTCTGTGTTTGGCAGCTGCTGGAGGATTGATGAAATGTAAATGAGTCAGTCATTAATGAATGCCAGCTTAGGCATGAAGCAGTTCACTGCCGTGCCAAACTATGGCACTTTCCCCATGCTTTGATTGATTATCTAATGTGAATGATAGTTCCTGATCTTATTAAATCTCAACCTGATTGTGTTTAATTTCAAATCCTCGTTAGAAGCTGTCACATGTCATTATCAAGAGTGCTTTTAAGGTTTCAGGGGATGGGTTTGCGAAAGCTTTTCAAAGACACAAAAAAAAGTACTACAAACCTTTTTTTTTTTTTACATATTCTATTGTGAGAGTCAAAATCATTAGATGCAACCCTTTCAGTCTAAGACGTGTTAAAATAAAATTAAGGGAATATTCAAGAACATATTTGTTGTAAGAAAATGTATTTTTAAATTCTGATGTAAAAAAAAGTATTAAAAATCAATGAATTTATTAAGATATTATTAAGAATCACAATTTCTTATTTTCTTTCTTCAGTCTGATGTTACCACACTTAAAAATATTGAGACGCTTTCATGAATCAGGAGTAAGCTCTTAGAAATAATCCTGCCATACCTCACCATTACCTTAAAGGTTGCAAACCTCAACTGCAAAGTGACAGTGAAATGACCGTCCAATGTGGAGGGAAAGTGACATTTTGTGCATGACTGAGTCTAAGACAGAGGAATTTGTTGTCCTCTATTTCCTCATGGGTTCTGCAGCTCACATAACCCTGATCTTTCTTACTGGAACCGAGAATTTCTAAGCTTTGTCTTTTAGCTGTGAGACTACACCATATTTATTTGATTTTCAAATATCTTTGAAATATGTCTGTGAACATTTAAACTAGCAAATTCAAAATAGAAATCACAGGTTTAAATATATCCTCTGGAATAGACTCTGATTAGTAGATTTTAAAAGCTTAGAGGTTTTATGCATATATTTATTTAGAGAAATAGGAAATTCTGGGCCAATGCACATCGGCTAATGTCACTGCTGACACAAATACATGAACATCTAAGAAACATAGAAACTGGGATAAACCTGTCCTAAATTAGCATTACAGAAATAATTCTAAAACTACATAAATAAATAAAATGCATTAAATATCTATATTTTTTTTATCATTTAACATTTCAAAAATACCTTATGCTAGGTTATGTCCATTTTTAATTTTGGTCTTTTTAAAAAACTCAACATGCAATCAATAGTAACAGCCCTAGGACTAATATACTCAAATTTTAAAGACTTTTGTCTATATGTGTAGTCCACTTTAAATGACAACTTGTGTTAGATCTGAGACACCAAAGCTTATTCCAGACTGTCACTGTTGACTCAGAAGCGTATCACGATAGATTTTGCATAAATCAGATATAATCCAGTCACAGTGTGAAATAAGGTCGTGGGTGACAATGACCCAAATCCATCTTTGCTTAGCCAGAGTGAGGCGTAAGCATCTTGGACATGCCTGCTCATCACTGGGGCCCCATTATTTGCAGGTGTGCGCGTGTTCAGTCAATAGCAATAATGACGGTGCTCCAAACAGTGGGGCTACTGTTGTGACATCATCCCGAGGTTGAGAGAAAACAGCTGTTATGTAAAAGCATAATTCTCTGGCGATTGATCAGCGACGACGGGCAAGGTGTGAGGTGGGTGCCTCTTGGGACACCCCCGGAGCAACACCCCAACATGATCAATACATCAATATGCATTTAAGGGCCTGGGCTTGGGCCTCTAATCAGGATTACGGAGAGCTTGCCCGGCATTACCCTCAACAAATCAATTAACAAATGATATGGACTCCATTGATATGTGTTCATCATGCTTCTTCATTTAACGTCAGCCCTTTTGGCCTGTCAGAGGAGAGGAGAGGAAAGGAGAGGAGGCCAAAGCTTTTATTCTGGCACAATGCCAAGCCCAGGCCTACTTTGTCCCAGCTCAGCAGACCCTTATCTCCAGTCTTCTTGCCCAGCCGGCTTTTTCATACACTGCGGCTCGTGTTCTAAACAACTGTATTTCCATGGTCCGCCTGATGGTGTACAATCAAAAAAATGTCAGCTTACATCACGCATTGTTATTCAAATGGAGGCAAGACAATAGGGTTGATTTGCAGGCGCGGAGCTGGGCTGGCCCGGCTAATCCTCTCTGGGCCGCGTTCTGCTCCACAGGCCGGCGCGTTCTGCAACATGGTGGAGTCAGATAGCACGCAGTAGCAACACACAAGCCGTTCTTGTCATTTCCCAGCAAGTATACACACCCAGCCATGACAGCAGTGGGCATTAACATTTAACCCGTTAATGCCCTGATTTAAAATTTTAAACTTCCTTTGGTTCATACGTACAGCAAGCAGCCGGTCTGAAAAAAAAGCTCTGAAGCAAGCAAAACAACCTGCTGAAAAAATGTTTTTTTCATCAAAACTTTAAAGAATTACACAGATGGTCAAAAAGATGTTGTCCTGGAGCTCTGTAATCATGGTTTTTGATTTTTAATAATCCTACAAGCAGTTCTTTAAAAGGTTTTCTTGGTCTTCCAGACCTCAACTTGACATTCACCATTTCTGTTACTGATATTTCTTAAGTTACATGTCAAGCTAAAGGAAAAACACACTTCAATCCTGTTTTTCCAGCCTTCTCCTGCTTCACAGGCATCCCGAGTGCTAGGCAGCTGCTTAGAGAAGCCCATCATTGCTGACTGTTTGGACAAGGTTTTAGAGTATTTACAAAGATCTAAAATGTGTTACCTGGTCATTCCTAATGATGACTGTGTACAAGTCATAGTTAATTAAAGTCTGGGCTCAAATGTTTGCATGCCACTGTATAAATCATATTTTTATATAACTACACAGAACTGTATCACTTTAGACCAATATAAACATGTTTGTTGGCAGTTCTCCCTATCAACTTACATTTCAGTGCTGGACATAAATGGGTTAAGACTTTACCTGAACACAATAATACTGCTACCAAACTCAGAAGACAGCTTTGAGGTCCTGCTTGGCCTATTAAAAAAAAGAACAGCTGGACTTTTTTCAATCAGGAAAAACAAAAAAACAGGTACAGAGGAGGACACAGAGATAATTCCTTCTAATGCTCTAACCGATTCGTCTGAATTCAGAGATAGGGCAAAGTAATACAGAACCTCTTTGCCAAAGAATATTTCTTCCTAGTTTAATACGATGGATATCTGAAGCCTAGTGCAAAATGAAATATCACACATAAACTAAACCGAATATATAAAGAAGCAAAAGGGATTAATGGATTGAGCATTGCCCATAACCCTGATATGTGCTAAGACTTTATGGAAATTATTCTGCATGGGAACTTGCTTTGTAAGCATAAGAAGTTTTTAAGCTAGAGAAGTGCCTCAGTTTTAAAACACTAAGAAAAAAAGTTCTCTTTCCCTTTTACAATAAGCCGTTCCAAAGCTTCCAAAGCCTGTCACTCACTTATAACTAGACTGCATTAATAAGACACAAAAAACAGAATCCTACTATAATATATGTTTTTTTTTATATATTATCTTTAATTTAGTCTTACAAACATCAACATATGTGATTATTGGTAATATTTGCAAAAACTAAATGAGTGCATGTCTTGGGTGTACAAATCATTTAAATTTCTTGTTATAAACGCTACATATGTAAGATTGGACGGGTTGTGATTAGGCTATGAAATCTCAGTGAGCTTATAATAGTCTCCCATAATCAAAGCCAATATTACCTGCAAATTTACTGGCACCACCAAAGGTCATAAGATTACATGGATAATTAGCTTGTGGAATTACAGGAATTTAAATGTGTAATCATTGTAATGGTTAAAAAAATGTCACTAGTCCAATTATGAATTTAAACACAAAACTAAGTAACAAAAAAAAAAATGAACAAAAACATGCATGGTTTAAGTTTTACAAGAAAAAAATAACAGAAGTAATGTTTTTATTATTACTCTCACAAAAAATAGCTTTCTGTTCCATTCTGCATTCTTCATAAGCTTGCACATTTGCTCAGAAAACACAGCGCATCCAACAAGAATGAAAGCTACATACATCTGTTACACAGCAAAAAAAAAAACATGGCAGCTCACAGAAAGCACAGATTCTTCACTGTGATCTATTTTTTTATGTGCAATGTGAATATGCACATGCCATAACACAACATAACATGTTTCATGACAAACTAAAATGAATAAAAAAAAAGCCAGTTGAGATCCATTCTAGTAAAAATTAGCACTAGTTCTGCGAGATTAATATTGCAGTATTGCAACGCCCTGAAATTAATATGCCAATTTAATAATTAACAAACAATAATCAAATATCAAAGAATTATTTTACGAAAGAGGTATATCTGGTTCCTCACGCTTGTTTGGCCAAGAATTCTGAGTAATGTGCAACTTCAACTATTTAAGAGAACTGGTCTTAAATGGAAAGCACTGCACTATAATGCCACAACCAGCTAAACTGGGGTTATCATACTAGCTTAAGTATAAATTGGATGCTGGACTTTTGCAGGAAATTTTTTATGCCTTTTTATGCCGTACAGTAATAAATTCCACAAATGAATAGAGACAGACAGACAGACAAGCAGCCAGCTCACCAGACAGACAGGGGCTTACAACAGGGGTCCCACATTTCATGCAGTGCACTAATAATGAGTGTCCTTGAAACTGCTGTTGTGTCCATTTGACAGTGATTTAGATATGAATCAAAAGATGTGTTTGAGAAAATGCAAATTAACAATCAAAGACAGGCTCTGATTGCTTTAGCACAGTCTTTCCTAGCCATGATCCTGGAATCCCCCTGCGTGCTCCTCCAACATACTCCACTCAACAAAACAGATCATTAATGAAGAAAATAATAAACTGTGCACAACATGACAAAAGAACTAGGGTTGAGAACCACTGGTTTAGCCCAGTATAGCTGATATATTACAGTTTTGCTGTACCATTTACATTTTTTACACAGGTAATATTTATATTATTTATATAATTTACATTCTGTATTGATGTTTTGCCTGTTCTTCTTATCTTTTAAACACTGATTGGTGTGTGCAATTAAACAGAGAACATATGTCTAAAGATAGATGAACATAATGCAGATGAAAATTTCACTAGCATAGGTTCTACCCGGAAACCTTAAGCTGCAAGATGTTACCAAGCTAGCAACATGCCAGGCTAAGCTTAGCTCAAGCCGACTGGTGTCTGGCTAAGGCGTGAGCAAATGACACAGAACCATGACCTCTGTGTACTGCTACATCCCTAGTGAAAAATAACTAATACTGAAAAAAACACTTTAATTTTGTAAAGGTGATAACTGACTTTTAAAGGTAAACATAAGGAAAATGGCAAACTCAGTCATTCCACTAAAATGATACAACATTACATAAAGAACATATCAATAAGCACATAATAAGCATGGATGACAAAACTGAATATTCGAACATCTGTGATGTCAAACAGGCTTGAAAACTAAAATAATATCTGCTCTGACCTTTAAACTGATCAAATCAGAATTCACCACTGCCAAAGAGGATCCTTTATTTGTTAGCCAGAGTGAATAATATTAAATATCCAGACTAAAATGACCTTGACTTTTTGCTGTTCTGGTGGAAAGGTCAGCCTGGCGCACCCTCTTTCAGCCTGCATGTGCAGAAGCAGTCTATGAATGAGCAAAGAAGCTAAACGGAGCAAACAGTTCAACTTTATCAGAGGAAAAAACAAGAAAAAACGCATGATTCCGTAGCAGCCACAGCAAAAGCACTCTTGCATGTCTGTGTTGAGTGAAAGTGGGAAACAATGATGCGGATAAATGTGTAACCAAATGCACAAAAAAAAGCCAATCGCTTCAAAATGACACAATGGCCGTGCTTGGGTGGAGTGTCCATACATATGGACAATGCAGTACGATGTAAAATCACACATTCGAGTGAGGATAGGAATAAGATTCCACCCTGCTGGAGTGGGCTCTTTTCTTCAGCACACACGGTTGGTTTTCAGTGTTCACGGGGAGACTGCAGCAAAATTGCATTTCCTCAGCCCCCCAAAGCAAATGAGGCCCAGGCAGAGATTCACACTGCATGAATCCGCAATACATCAACATCAACACGGCTACGGCAGCCATACTGCTCCAGAAATTACATTTTCCCCCCTCAGTCTGGAAAAAACGAGCCAGTCACAGCAGCGAAATAAAAAGCTTCCCGCTATGTATGGCTACCGGGGCTGTGTGAGTATAGCATATTTAATCAATCTCTGTAATTGTTCAAAACTACCTACATCATTTTGAGGCTAATTCACAACACAGTTTTAAAATACAGTGGGCTGTGAAGAAAGATCGTATAATTGCAGCCAGCGTCAGCATTACAGCGTGTAATTATGGCTTAAAAGGACATAAAAGATGGTCTAATCTTAAACCGAAACTAAATTTCTGGGAGAAAGGATGGTTTTCTGGGAGATGAAAGCTACTTACTTACAGGAATACATCATGCCTATGTGCAGGGGAGTTATTATGTGTGATAATTAACTGAATTTTACAGATGCGCTGAAATTAGTACCCGTAAACAGTAACAGCAATATGGTTAAACTTACGTTAATCTCAGGTTCAGGTTCAAGTGCGTCCCGAAGCCTGGGCTGTGATCTGTACAGATAATGGATTATACCACTAATGTTTGTACAAAAACATCAGTATTTTTTTATATTAGCCTTTCACATTAAGACAATCCTCAAGTAGGCCTGATTTACTCATCTGAGGCTTTTGCAGAACTTTTGTGGAATCTGCGCCAACGGGACTGCACATACTACATAGTGAAATTCTGAACTTCTATACTACATTAAAATTGTTCATTTAAATATAAATGTTCTATTAAATTACATGCTCAAAAGTACATTATAGCTAACATCCCTGTCATTTGTTGGCTGAGGCTTTCGTTCTGACCACCTCCGATTATTTCTAAGCAAATCAGGCTTGATGTTAGCACTTGTACTGCAGCCTGCGGCCTTTCCGCTGTGTAACAGTGATGGTGCTCGATAGCACGTCCATCCACATTGAAACAATGAAACAATCAAGTAAGTAACAACAGTGGGACAGCAAGTCAATACAACTATGAAAGATCTCCAATAATCAGCGCAATTAAAGCCATGCAGGCTTTAGTCCATCTGCCTGTCTTATTGACAGTGGCTGCTCTCAATCAGTGCGTACCAGGACCAGAATAAATCATCACCCTAAATGAAAGCAGCATTATCATTGATGAACACATCACTTATGCCAATGCAGAAAGTTCCACTGACCTACAAGAAAAAAGCCACTGGTCTGAAGCTGGCTGCAGTTACCAGTACACCCCCTCCATATCCTCATCCTTCATCTCTCTGGTCCGCCCCCAGTCTTGTGCCTTATCAATTGACAAAATGATCCCCATAAATCAAATCTGAGGGTCAAAAATTCCAAACTCGGTCAGCGGCCTGTATTAAGATATGCAACCAGGCTGATGAAAATGATTAACGCAGGGGATTAAAATATTGACATTTTTACAGAGCGGTTTGCCACTACAGAGCAGTCCCCTGGACTGTTCCATTTCCTCGCCCAGATCCCTGTCAACGGCTGTGTGGTACTGTTCTTACAATCAATGCGCTGGACCACAATCACACAGCTGTATATTCTAACCCCCGTTACAATCGAGCAGCTGATCCAAGTGAGTCATGATACGCCGCTATGTCCAAACATATTAGCGAGCCGCAGGAGGAATAAATCTGCTGTCTTTGTGCTGGGCTCCACAACGTATTTCCATAATGCGCTTTATTAGATTTCTGTGGCTGTGTTTTTGGGTGAATATGCTGACCCCTCCAGCGCAGGCACTTTTTTGTGGGGCTGAGGTCAGGCCCAGGTCAGAGCCAAATTGGCAACGCACAAAAGGGAACAAGCCTCACAGCTTGCAATTTATGCAGCAAAATTAATTTGCATTGCAACACACTGACAGCTTTTAACAGTCTTGGCTGAGGAAGACCCAATGATTGCTTTTGTGCTGTAGACACACGTTATTAATGGATTGAAAACATTAGGTACATTAGCAAACTAAGGGTGGTCTTAACACAGTTCAATCTGCAACAGGGAAACCCTGGTCATCTGAGTGCTAAGTGCTAAGCTTGCTTTTCTACTTGGGCTTACGAGGAATCTTTAAGGAAATCTGTTTTGATTTCTCATTTGATAAAAATCAGACTGAATGTTGGAGGTTTTTTCATCAGCAGCATGTCAAAACTACATGTTTGCACCATTTCTGACATCAACTGAAAACAACAGCTGCCCACATGTCGTGACAAACAGACCAACAGAAATAGTTGGAATACGTTGTTTTTTCCTTGCCTCCCTTCTATAGTTACCATTTCTGAGAAATCAAATCTGATGACAGCTCTGACATATACAGTATTAAATGCATATTTGACTATTCTCAGTAGTTCACAAATTATCTCCAGCCAACATCCTCCATTTCAGATGTAATCCACAATGTAACAGACCTTTGAACAATGAAGTTCAACCGATTCCAACGAGCGCGCAGTCAGTCAACGTAGCAGACATATGCCAGAGAGTGGTCTGTTTCATACGTTGAGATATTTTAACGTCCAATTAAGCCCATTAACAGCTGATTAGAGATTGCCTTTGCCTGTGGCTAAATAGGGCCTCCCATCATTTGGGCAGCTTGAGCGGGCTGGCAGGGGAATAGAGTGACCGGAGCTTAACAGGCTCGCTTTTGTCCACACTGACAGCCAACATGAGAGGGCCACTCCTGTTTTATTAATTAGTCCCTTTGAAAGTGAAGCCACGCAGCTTAATACATTAACGCTTTTGTGTAGCAGCTCTATGCATATGCTTCCTTCCATCCCTCCCTCTTTCTTTCTGTCTCTGTCTCTCTCTCTCTCGCTGAAGACTTTCTTTTTTTCTTCCTTTCATAGCGTGACTTTTGTCTGGCTGCTTACATGAAGCATCGTAGCTGCGTGCACACAATCCACACAAGCTTTCGGTCCTAATTAAACACAAATGAAAAGGACTGCTTTGAAGAAAAGAGGGAAAATATTGTGTTGTATTGTGAACGCTTGTCCAGAGCTTCAGTGTGCAAATCATCATCTCCACTCTGTGTCTTTGTCTGTTGTTCGTCCAGAGAGGACCTGTTTTTGTTTTTGACTCGTGTCTCTGCCTTGTTTATTTGTTGACGTCACTCTAAATGACTGCCTCCTACTAGAGCATGTTTTGACAAACACATATGCAGAGTACATTAGGTGGCACGCTCGAGCACGGGATTAAATACTAATGATAATTCTACATATGGCACGAGTGAAAATCAGCTTTAATGGACCGCTAAATCCAATCTAATAGCGATTATCTCTGAGCAGATGAGAAATTAATACAAAATGTGATACTGGAATCACAACGACATTCACTAAGCATGATGAACATGAGTTTATGACTGGATGTTTGGCTATAAAAAAACCAAACAAATAAAACAAGATTCTGCAACCACAGGGCCACTGAGTGGTTTAATCAGTTACAGCAGAGCTTCCCGTGCTACTACTGCCTATTGAAACCAGGTTTGAGTAGCAATTGCGGCACTTTTCCACAGTCTATCCTCCAAAAGACAACTGCACATGCCCTACTGGGAAAGAGAGCTCTTCACTCTTCACTCTGGGCATCACTCTGGCTCAGGGTAAACTTATAGCATTCTTCTCCAAGTTTGGAAGCAAGACTACTACTTTTCACGCTAAAGGAAAATAATCTGTTTCTGAAACATAACAAAAGAATTTTATTTAAGATCAGCCACGAGAGAGTCCAAATGATTCTTCATTGGTCTGGCTCCTGATGATTCTCCTGATCCAAAACAGCTCTAATCAGATCCAGCTGATTTAAGATTCTCCTGAAGGCTTGATCAACCTGATCCGTGTTACATAAGGAGTCTGTAAATAACTAAAGATCAATGTAAGCTATTATCAACAAAGAGTGCGAGAGCCTATTCTGGAGCACAAGTACAGCATTGTAAGCCAATGTAATATTCTGGAAGAAAAACCTTTTGGTTAAATTCAGTATCAGTAAATGATGTATTATGTTGGTCGTGGGGCTGCAACAACTAATCAACATTGTCAATCACATTCATAATAAATATTGTCAACAATAAATCTTATGATCAGTTTTGTAAATACACTTTACCTCCTGTCGCTGAGAGAGGCAAGATACAAATCAGAATCAGAATCAGATTTATAGGCCAAGTATGCTCACATACACAAGGAATTTGTTCCGGCTGTTAGTGTCTCTCTAGTATTAACAATACATAGCTATTCTACATGTAATTTACAGACAATACACAAGGGATTAACTACACTGCATCATCTTGGTTTTAGGTTGGTTATTTCTTCTCCATGTTTCGGCGCCCCATTCAAATAATAACTTCAGCTCCCAAAAAGCACTGTCTCCAATGGGGTTTATCCAAACCTTTTGGACCTGCGGATATCGCATGCCTCGCTTTGGCTCTTTTACACTTGCTTTACATGCCTGATGTTTTAGCTTTCAGTTTCAGTTTGGTTCTGTAATATCAAACGTCATTACACGGTATTGCAAAACTCACAGAAACTACCTCATTTATATTTGCTTCATCAGTGAAGGCGAAATATTTTGAATGGTGGTGCTTGTAGTTTTAGTCTGCCATGATCTACTCTTTTCAAGTGCTCCTTTTTGGACAGTTTAATAAAATGTAGTAAATCAAGACTACACTGAATCATATTAACTTAATTATGAATTTTGTGGATCACTGCATGCAGACAGACCAATAAACACATAGACAGACAGATAGATGCCTTCTATTTCAGTATTCACATCCATGCTTCTGTGCTGACACTAAAAGAAAAAGTTGCTAAAACAGAATTTGTTCTCACAACATGGTTGAATTGACACTGAAGGACACGGAACACCAGTCCTGGTATATTACCAACAGAGGAAATATTGCGGACAGTTCACTCTGTCCTATAGATCAGGGGTGTCACTGCCTTTCCCATGGGGCTTCGCTCATCCAGTACTGACTTCCCTTCCGCCATTACAGAATCAGCCAGAATGCTGATTATCTTGACTATATATAGACACTTCTTCCCTTTTCTTCTGGAAAAAGACTGAGCACTGCATGTACTAAGGTTGCAAAAATTTGCTAAATATATTGCTTGTTGATTGTCACCACGATATTGACCTTTTCCACTCAGATACTTCAGAAGGTTGTAACATGCAAATGAACTGATACCATATCATTAGGTTTTACTGCGTGTTGAGCATCTAAAGGAGTTAAAGAGGAGTGTGGGTGTTTAAATAAAGCAAGGTGTTTATGTTATACAAGGAAACTAGGGATGTCCCAATCCAGTTATTTTGCCCCCTCGATCCGATCGGAGTCACTTAATGCTGAGAATCAGCCGATGCTGATCAGAACTTTGTGTTTATATATATAAATCAAGCCACACTGTTTAGATAAAATGTGCTTCTAATTAGTACTGAACTAAAATCACAATTTCTATAATGAGATATTCTGGACTGATTTATTTAGTTTAGGAGATATTTTTCTTAAAATGACTGTTTTATATTGTGTTTATATCTTTATCCTATAATATCTTGGTTTAAAAACAAAGAAAGGCAAGAGGTTTACTGTTGGTAAATCAGGGCATGTCAGTGATAGTTTTATTAAACGTCAGATGTTTTGTTATGTTTGCATGTTCCACTGTATAAACGCTGCAGACTCTAAACTCTTTTATTTACCTTCTGAGAACATCCTATTGGGACTAATGTCCATTAATGGACACCAGATGGCTCCCTGAACAATGTGGGTAAAACAAAGACTTGGAACTGGATTGTAATTAACAAAACTGATACCTGATGATTTCTGTATATCCTTTGAAAAGGTATTTAAGGAACCAAACATGGTACTTCTATGGTAAAGCATGAATTACTATTTTTGCCTACTGCATTGTGAAAAAAAAAAATCCCGTAAAACTTAGTTTAGCCTATATCCTCCACTTACTGATCTCTTTGCTTTAGGCCTGAGGAATTTCTTAATTGCTTTGTAAAAGTTAACTGAATGAAATTGTTAATATTGTATTGCTTGACCAGTGCCATGAAGAGCTTAAGTAAATGCTCACTAAATACACAGCAAAAAATCATTAAGAAATCAGTATACAGCTACATCTACCATGGCAAATACCACAATATACTTTTCAAAGAGCTTTTAAACAGAAGTTATGACATCAATGAGGTGAAACATCCATCAGAAATGCTGAGGCAGAGTCTTTACCTAAAACTGGTTCATAGGAGGTTGGTGACAATGAGAGAAATACAGACTACCTTAATGTACCAGTACGTTGTGTTGAAATTACACTGTGGTGTTGATATTTAGGTTACATTGATTATAAAGACATTGATAGAAGGTGTTTAATAGAACATTCAATTCCATAAAAAAGCAGCACATCAAGTTGTTTGCTTTTACAGTAAATTCCTACTAAGGACACCAAACACACAATACCTGGAACCTTACAGTTAACTGACTACAATGTCACTCAGGCTGTTTCAAAATTATTCATATACATATATGAATAAATATTGCATGAGGATCTCTTTGGTGTAACTGTAAAAAAAGCAGAACAAAACCCAATTAAAATGTGATATTACCATTTTATTAACATTTATAATGCAAACTTAAATATAAATTTTTGTGATGCCATCTGATAATTGTGAAGTGACTTGATATTAAACTCTAACAATACTGCCCAGCACTAAGACATAATCCTAGCACTCAGAACACACCATAATCATAAATAGCGGGATATGGCAAAAGGTGTGTGGAAACAAAACGCGGCAATAAGCGCCCTCTCCATGAAGATATGTCTCCTCCCCCTCGGAGTGGTGAAAAGTAGATGCATGGCGTGACCTCAAAGAAGGCTGGAATATCAGCGCTGGATATTGCAAGGGTGAGAAATCACGGCAGAGAGAGTGAGCCGCCGCAGGTAGGAAATTGGCTCGGAGGGGAAGCGCACCTGCTGTTCATGTGAAGTCCAAAAAGCTCTTTGTTCCAGCTTTGACTGGCCTAGATCAGATCAGCAGCAGCAGGAAGGCCAGAGAGAGAGTCGACGCAATGCTACGGTTTAAAAAAAAAAAGAAAAAAAATTGCCTCATTGGCCGTTAGCTGGATGTATACAAATCTCAGCTGCCTCAACAACATGAAAACACGAGTTGCATCGATTCAAATCTACCTGCGCTGGCTGTCCTTGCATAGATAAAGTAGGCTGAAGTAGGCTCTTACCTTAGAGTGCTTTGGCTGGGTCAGTAAAGGCCCAATTCAGAGCCGGCAGCAACAGCAAAGCCAGTGACCTTCATTATACAGTGCAACTACAGAAACCTGAAATCTTCGGTCATACACTGCACTTCCTTAATTGATCGCTGCCACCCAACAAAAAATAAGCTGATTTCAATCCAACGATCATTCAAAATATATTTAAAAGGCCCATAGGCTTACTTGACAAAATCATAATCATTATTTTATATCAACCCTTTTTACTTTGAACCCTATATCAATCTATTTTTACCTCTTTAACTGATTTTTGTTATTGATACTTTAAAAGTGATATATGTAAATGACATTTTTATACACTCTTAAATAATGCTATCTTTTATGACATCACAGAAAACAATACATTTACTTAATTTAAACTCAATTTAATATTTGTTTGTTTACTTTGGCCTTCAAAATCTACAGTAGAGGGTTAAAATTCAGTATGAGTTGAAAGAGTAATTCTTAACTAATAGCATAACTTTTAACACAAAGAGCTAAGAGATGCTAAAATTAAAGTCAGTTTTAATGCATTTTTTTAATATATATACTCAACTTATTCCATTTACACAGGTTTAATCAGATGATCTGATAAATGTGCTTGGAGGATAAAGGTGTACTTTTGTGCGTTAGCCGCTGGAATAGTCGGTGGCTGAGCTATAGAGAGCAGAAAGAAACAAACAATGAACAACCATAATCTGGGGCTTGAATCGCAGGTCACCAGGGGCTGCTTGCGCTGCCTCCCAGTAAGTGTTGTGGTGTCAACTCCTTTACACACTCACCATTCATCTTACCCGGGCAACGGATTCCACGGCAAAAACAGAAAAAAAAAAAAAAAAAGAGGGAGGGGAGAGAACAAAAACAATGGCTGAATGTATGTTTAGGGAAATAAATGGAATCTCTGGCTAAAAGCGCTCCTCCCTGGATGCTGAATTTTCTGACACCAAAACGGGTAACAAACGACACGAGCAGGACAGCTGGGGGAACAAATGTTCTCTGATCCGAACGCCCTCTGGACTTTCAGAGTCTAAACAGTGAGCATTACAGCGAGGGCGGCAGCCTGCAGGTAATTGGGCCTAAAGTCTTTAAGAATAACAAGTAACTAAATGCTTCTTTGCTTTGCTGTGTAGTTCTAATAACCTGCTATAGAATCTTTTAGTTATGGGGATGTGCTTTTAACTTTTTAGGCAGGTCATGGCAGACCAGATCTGTTTCACCTCAGATACCAGTCACATTTCTCCCTAAGAACTTTTTAGTTTTAAAACAGTGAGCTGGCTGATACTAAATAATAATAACATTAAGCAGGGCTGAAACGTAAAGAAAGATGAAAATAAAAAAATAAATAGTGTGTAAAATCAGCTTCTTGGTTATCACCGCTTTTCTGTGATGCTTCGAATGTACTACAGTCATGCTGTACTACCTTCTACTACCTGACATCCTTTGCCAATGTGGCATGGAGCTTCTGCTGGCTGCAGTAGTATGTTTATGCTTTCTTCTGTGAGCCAAACAGATACAAAATTCATAAGAGTAGGTTAGATCCAGGTTCTATACTGCCCTCCGGTGGAGTCAACAGTTCAGACATTCACGGTTCTTCAATATGAGAACATACAATGTGAAAAAGACGATAATTTGCATATTCAAATATTTGATTTCTAAGACATTTTCATTAATGGCTAACGTAATACTCTGATCCGTACTATATATATATATATATATATATATATATATATATATATTAGCTACAGAAGCTGCCATTATCCTAAACGTAGATGACTATTATTAGTGTTAGGGTAGGGATTAGAACCAGGACTACGTTTAGAGTGTTGAGTGTTAGGTTAAAGAGCTGGGTTAGCACCTGCATAGCATTTACAGTAGATCCCCCAAACGAAATATTACGAGGAACCAAAACTGGTTCTTCTATGGCATCACCTCAAAAAATAACCTTTACAGCATCTTTATTTTTAAGAGTGCCGCCGGAGCCATTTTGCTGCTGTGCTCTTTACCTGAGCAAATGGGGGTTGAGGTAGTTTGGGGGGGGATTTTGGAGGGCTTCAGTCTCTGCTTTACCTGAAGCAGAGCACGTACTATTCCTGGCCCGAGGCCTTCCGCTCCACACAGCCACGGATCACACCAAACAGCTCAGCTCTGAAGCATGCAGAGCCTCAGCGCTGATACTGATACCCCGGCTGATGGTGTGAAGCTCCAGTGCACCTTTCTAAGCCAACATGTCTACCTCGGCAAGATTCAGCCGCCCAGTCGAATACCTAGTGACCACCTGGGTCTGAAATAAAACTGCAACATTTACAAGCCTTAGCTAAGGAAGGGTGTACATGTTAGACTTTACAAATACTCAAACCTGCCTTAGTATTCATTTGCTCCATTGAGTACTGCAATTAAACACATGGAATGGAAGATGTGGAACACAAAAAATTAAACGCATTGTGCAACATATTGCAATATTATAAAGAAGCTTTAAAAAATAGATTCAAGACAAAACTGTACTGCATATACATGTGAAAGTTAGCATTCTGTAATTCGGCTGGTGTTGTACTGATGCACATGCGTCTAATATAAAACATAAAACACTACATGAACCAAACTGCCAAGAATTCATCACTTTATCTGCAGGCTAAACCTTTGTGCTGTAATTTGTCTTCATAATTATATGCAATATTTTCTCATTGGGATATTACAATAGTGTTTGTAGGGTGGAAAGCAGATATCTGAATAACACAAGAAAACTGGCATGAGCTCCATTATTTTTGGTGAATACTATTTGCAACCAAAACAGATTCTTCACACTCATACATATCATCTACTGAGAGGTTCTTTAGGGCTCCAAAACGCTTCTTTCATTGTTATTCTTCAAAGCACCCTTTTGGGCAACTTTATTGGGCATATTTGCTACAAATCATCAGTTTGACAAATACTAACATTCAGCTGCTAATGCCTTCAGTACTAATTTTACTCATACCCATCTGTGACATGGCTTTATTTTTCTGTTTTGTACTGACTCTGTGCCTGACATTATTTTCAGAGGAGAAAAGAAAGCCCCCTGGTTTTGAAGCATGGAGGGAGGCACCTGATTTTATTGATAATCCCACTCTATCATTTCAAAGGTCCTTGACTCCTCCCGAGCCTCCTGACTTCATTTCTTTCAGCCCTTGTCTCTGGCCTCGCGGTCCCTGTCCTCCCCAAACGCATTCTCTTCTCCCCCTGCCATCATAAATTAAAGGCCAGTGCTAGCCTCCACAGCAGCTGACATAATTAACCATGTCTTCTTCACACTTCTCTTACACAGCCTCGCTTCGCTCCGTAATACCAGGCCCGCAGCACGTCTCGGCTTACAGCCGCTCTCAGTGCTTCAGTCAGGCATCTAAATGGGAGTGAGTCACACACTGTGTGTGCACTCTGACCCCCTCACCTGTGCCGGGCTACTTTAACTGGGTAACAGAATGCAAAGCTCATGACAAAGACGCATCACGTAAGTGACTCAATAGGACTTCCATATGGCATCTTTTTTAGAACCCCAGAACTTTACGCGCAAGTGTTATTTATACAGTGCATGGTGTGAAATCTGGAGTTTTACTGCCAACACAAAACATCACGAGATGACTAATCGTTACAGTATTTTTATAGCCTTTTTTGCAAGAAAAATTCTTCCTGCCAAGTCTGGCACACTAGCACTGAAAAAACATGCACTGTCAAAAACGATTTGCAAAATCATAACACACTTTTTTGTGTCTATTTTAACACATTTTTGTGTCATTTTGTTTTACATAGGTGTTTAAAGTCATTTAATACGTGTTGTCCTTGACAGTGTTGCTTGAGCACTTTTGGTTCTAACTCAGTCCATGGTTCTACACAGAATTTTTTTGTAAATCATCTCCACAGAAGCTAAGGGGTCTATAGCTACAATTATCTATAAACTATCTTGCTAGAACTGCATTTTAAAGCCAGTATTAAGACGTCTGTGTTTTTTCAGTGAACCCTGCGATGAACTGGCCCCCTGTCTGAGCTAGTCTTGCCTTGTGTCCAATGATTCCAGGTAGGGCTACACAATATATATCATTTTAGCATCGACACCTCAATGTGTGAATGTGCAATAGTCCCATCGCAGGCCACACAATGTCACAAAAGACACATCAAATTAAACATATCACACTATGACTTTCACTATGAAGAAAATTCACCCTGTTCTTTTTTCCAAGACATATCTACCTGAGACAGGTATTTATTTTACTCCATTCTAGGACACACAGAGTGCATTATTAATATACTGACATGTTTGATCACAGACTTCTGGAGAAATCCGGTGTAAATTCCTGGATTTTTTATTAATCACAATATATATCACAGAACAACAAAATATTGCAATATCAGTTCTTTTTAATATCGTGCAGCCCTAATTCTAGGTACGCTCCTAACTCACTGTGACTCTCACCACAAAGAACCAGATAAGAAGGTCAGATGTTTTTAGTGGACTGAATATGTTTAAAATGTACATCTGATGTTGTTTTTAATGTATATGTTTTGAGAGCAGAGAATTTTGAGAATCATTTTGCACAGTATGAAAATTATTCTAAAAAGGACAAACATAAGTAATAAAAATGGTCATGAAAATAATGTAATCTAAAACTAATGGTCAATATATAATGTAACTAAATGACACTGCTATTAAAATGAAATGCTAAAGCTGCCACATTGAAAAGCACATTTTTATAAGAAGTGTGTCATCTTTCTGCCGTTTCTGCTTCATTCCACGGCACTTTCTGAACAGAGAATCAGAAGGTCATTGTCTTGTTAAAGGCTGGCCCTAAAAGCGGCTCTAATTTCCACGGTCTACCTATGCCTCCTATTGGTCTGTTTCATTCAGTTACCCAACAAAGCATGCTGAGCTCAATCTCAGAGGGAAGAATAGAGAGGGGGGGGTAAGCGAGTAAGCGAGAGAGAGAGAGAGAGAGAGAGAGAGAGAGAGAGAGACAGAGAGAGGGAAGGAGATATGTTACGAATGTTGACCACTGTCTCCCTACATAAATCTACACATTAAGTGCAATAAATGAGGCTCCTCTTGCCGCACTGGCCCGGAGAATGGAGTCGGATTCAGTAATGTCATTTAAAAGCATCCACATCAGAGGAGACGGCATGGCCAGATTAGGGAGCTAAAGTCATCAGCACAGCCTGGGTGACATGCAACGCCCAGCAGATGACGACTCCAAAATACAGCCCAAGCCAGTGTGTGTGTTGTGGTGGGGGGGTGTGGGGAGGGCGTTTGTGCTGAAGATTTAAATCACTCTCACATCAACGCTTGTCCACTCCAATCTGCATAAGACAGCTCAGCATGCCTTATGACCTTACACTAAAAAAAAACATAAAGCAAGGAAGCTGTTTGACAAATATACTGGAATTACATTGCCTGAGCTGAGTAAATGTTTCTAATCTATGGATACATTTTTTTTGTTTGTTTTCAAATCAAATAATATTCAAATCTGCACTACATTTTTGTTTTTGTCACATAGGCCACTGTTTTTTTAACAAAACTGAAAATATATATTTTTGTGGAAAATATAAATATTAACATATAAACCAAAAAAGCTGGATATCCAAAAATGATAAATAAATGGGATCAGACCAAGTTGTCTGGCATTTGTTCTTAACATACAAATGTATGATATGATATATGAATATGAATGCATTATTGATTTATATAAATAAAAGAGCATTTCAATAGATCTGATGTAGTAAAAAAAAAGTCTCTTATATATGTTTTTTCATTTACAGTACTAAGAGTCATAACAGAAGAACTGGCATGCTTGGGGGGGGATGTTTACGACTACCTTCTGATGACCATTATATCATTTAATCTTGATCTTAATCTCCTGGCTTTACTAGACTTTCTGCTTTACTAGACACATTAGTCCATTAGACTTTGACATTTACATGATGAGTGCAGCAGCGCAGCCATTGAATCCACACTACCTTGTAGCATTCAATGTCATTTTCATTAAATACATAATGCGGCAATCAAAACAGAGTACAGAACAAACACTTCTGGAAGAAGAATGCGTTCGGCATTACATAAATTAACCTGCTCCTTTCGAATTAATGCAGGAATAAAGTTCTGTCAACATTGGGGTGGTAAAAACACTACATTAGTGTGAAGCTATATACATATGCATTGACCATTCTCAACTGAAACTATGTGCATTAGTATGGTGATAAATATTGATGTGTCCTACAAATGGCAGCGTAAATGTGTAGCTTCAGAGGGATTAGCATGTTTAAAGAAATGAAGCATGTAATGACAGTGGATTCACCTCCATTATTTCCTGCTTGCCACAATTCCTCCATTACTTCACTTAAGAGGGCACATCAAACATGCAGCTGACGCCTTTGAAGCGTGTATCGGAAACTGAACTCTGAATGGCCCCCTCTCTACAAAGCTTGACTCTGGGATCCCACCAAGTTCCGAGAAGCAAATGACCCCCCTCCATTAGGCCGTGTACAAAAAAGAGGTCAGGCACCATTTTGCACTTACAATTCAAGAAACTTTTTGAAATTCCCCCACAACCCACCCATTCTCATTCCACCCCCCCCCCCCCCCCCCCCCACACACACACACACCCAAAGTATTTCCAATGGTAATGAGTAAAGTATTTGTCACTCTGTGCGGGGGCGGTAATTAATGTCCGTGCTTTCAAAGGAGCTTCATTTTAAACACTCATCCCGACCAAATCCCTCTTTCTCTGCTGAACCGCAGCTTCTTTAAAGTGTAATCCCACTATTGTTGAACCTGAACAGAAGGTGAGAGTCAACGGAACGGAGAGAGAGTGATGAAGAGCGGGAGGAAGACTGGAGCAGGGGAGATTTGAGTCATCAAAAATCAAGACAGGGATCTGGGTGACAAATTTGATTCCCCCACTGCATGCAGCCTCTCTATAATGATACACGCATTTACAGGTTCGATGCAATTTTCTATTTCAATTCAACAGAGTTATAATTGTATACACAGATCGGTGTGTCTCAGAAAGTAGCATGTCCTTGTGCAAAACAGTGATCTTTTAAAACAATCTAAAAAATAAGATAAGACACATCCAGATGGCAAATCTTGATCACGGACAGTGGTTTTCAAAAAGATGGCAAATAACACACACTCTGAAATAGACTAAGGGTGATACTAAGACGTAACAGCGCTTTAAAAAATCATGATATCAATGAAAAAATGTGGCAACCATGGAAATCTGCACTGGAGAAAATAGACATTCTATTCATTATGATATGTAATATGCATTGTCTGAACATCCACATGGATACAGTCAGCACTTTCCTTATCTTGAAAATATCGACCAATGAACCCTGTATCGTAAATATTGAACTTAATGACGGGCTGACTGCATCGTTACATCCCTTTCTGATACAGCGTTTAACTTCCACGCACTGTTCAGGTTGTTTGATATGGTTCTGTAATCGTTATACCCACAGTCCCTTCACATGCAGCATTTTCCCTTGCTAGCGAAAGCCAGGACCACACAGGCAAGCTCACTGTTTAGCCTCTACCTAACCAAACCTACACTTAGCATATGACCAGCTAAAGTGTATTGGATTTGGAAACAGTTAGTCAATTGTTTCTGGTCCCTGGGTGGTGGTTTATGGTAATGTTTGCATCAATACTAACAAAAGCCATAGAGCTGTACAGAGCACATCAAGGAAATGAAAAGACAAGGCTGCCTTTGTCAGTTCAGTCTACTATAAAGGAGGGATTTGGAGGCAGGGCCACAATCGCTGGGGAGCAACAAAATGAACGAAGTGGAGAAAACAGCCTAGGCCTGATCCTCTCCACGAGCGGTTTAGGGACTAGCTAATGGGCCGGGCTGCACTCAGGACACAAGATATATAACCCAGACACGTTTGGGCATCGCAAAGGTCAGAAAAGGGTAAAGCCGAAGAGGCGGGATGATAGGGAGCCTGTCATAAAAGCCTGTTATAGGGAGAAGGACTGGCAATTCTTGTAAGCCATTAGATAAAACATTTTTGATTAGTGACCCTTTCTGCACATCAGGTGTGAGATTTATAAAAAGGTCAGAAGTGAGGTGAGATCAATATACCTTTTGAATTATTATTTAATGGCAATTAAAGGGTCTTCAAGATAACATGAAAATTGGGAAAGAGAAAAATCTTTAACCAAATGAAGTGATATTCTGATGGTATATCTATCTAGTAATTCACAACTTTCATGATAGATCAGTTGATTGATTATTGTTATTTCCGTTAAATATGCTCCTAATGGTAAATATTTACTGCAGCAAGATCCAGTTCCACACAGTAAAGCATCTCTTACTGTTGTTTTGGTATTTATCATATAACATTCCGTTTTACACAGCCGTTAATAGAAAAGGCTGTCAGAAATACAAAGGAGACTAAGAGGCTTGACTTATTACATACCAAAGCTCCATTACCCACATAAAGCCTTTCATTTTTCTACTGCAAAATGCCATTAGAAAATCTTTAAAAACTAAAATAACAATTATTCTAAACTGCACTAAAATTACAACAACCAATCTCCTTATAAATCGATAAACATCTTACTTTACATTTCTCATTAAAGAAAGCAATTTAAAGCAATGTTATCTTGTAAAGCAATTCTTTTTCATTTCATTTCTTTATCTATATGTCTCTCTTTCTTTCTCTCGCTCTTTCTCCCTCCCTCCCTCTTTCTGCCTGTCCATCTTTCAGATGCATTCAGAAAACACTAATTGTGCCTAAAAGCAACAAGAAGATCCACATATCATTTTTTCTTTTTTGGGGGGACTGACATGTGAATTTCAAGGACGTCTGAGCACTTGCTGTCATTATGGTCTGATTCATCGCTTATTTCTTTGATATGCATCTCCTGACCTGTATATAAAATTCATAGTTTCACAAGTGACATGAGCGAGCCCTGGACAACCGAGGGGGAAAAGGCAGATTTCCTGACCCGGTCTCCATGGCAACCTGGTGCTGATTGGTAGCAGGCAGGCTTTGACACTGAGGAGCAATGCGAGAGGTCCCTGCGTTCTTTGTTAAGATTGATATGTTTACATGTAAACCTACATGTCACCTACAGGCCTCTCTTCTGCCTCTCCTAATCAGCTTAATAAGAACAATGGGCACAAGTTAAACAGCAGACGTTAATAAAGCAGGTGAGCAATAAAGTTGAAATAAAATCAGCTTCAAATAATTCAATCAAATACAGCTGGGCTAACCTTTAACCTTTGTTTCTCTTAACTTCAGCAAATATCAAAACAATACCGCAAATTAAACCTTACAGAGAAATCAGTAAGCATCGATCTGAACTGGAATCTGAAAAGAATCTGAAGAGGTCACAAAATATCAGGAAATAATACTAATGCTACTAATAACACTAATACAGGACAGTTGCAAATTCCAGGTGGCAGGTCAAAGGCAGTTATTTTAGATGTTAATAACAATCCCTCTCCTGCAGCCACTGCTAGATTGAATGAAAGCATAAATTGCTGGAGCTGACCGCTAGTACTTGTAAAGGCAATCTCCCAGCCCCCCTTCTCCTCGCATCTCACCATCTCGCTCCACTCTTCCAGTAGTATTAATGATACCAGGAAAGGTCACATGAAAAAATGAGTGACAAACAAATCAAACCATATTAGCTCATAGCTTTGTTATCAGTAGACGGCAGAGAGGACAAAAATATTCTCCAGAATAATTCCCCCCATTGCTTTTCTGCCGGTTCGGCACACTAAATCAGAGTGGGGGAAAGAAAAAGAAGGAGAGAATAAAAAGAACTAAATCCCTCAACTTATTTTGTAATGTTCTTACCCCTTTATTATTTCTCCTTCTTCTGCTTAAAATAGAGAGAGAGAGAATGGAGTTAAAGGAGAATGAAAGAGAGGTGAAAGAGAATGGTGGGGAGAAGTTGAGAGAGAGAGAGATAGAGAGAGAAAGAGAAAGGTGGGTAAAAACTAGTAAAAGAAAACAAAAGAAAACAAAAGGACAGAAAATAATAGAAAGCACAAGGAGAAAGAGAAAGGGCAGAAGAAGACGGGGAGAAGGATTAAAAAGATCCCCCCCCAAAAAAAACAGATCTAAACATTTTCTTTATCTATATGCCCATTGTCCTTTTCATCTTATTGTTACCAATAACATTTACATTACATTTACATAAAATGCAAACACATAATGTGCACGCACTATTTATTCATACCAGTAAAAGAAACAAAGAAAGAAAAAAAAACATAAGAGAGAAAGAGAGTGAGAACATAGAGAGAGAGAGAGAGAGAGAGAGAGAGAGAGAGACAGATAGAGGGAGATGGAGAGAGACAGACAGAGAGACGTTGAGAGTGATGGGGGAAAGATCTGTGCTCTGACTGTTTGTCTCCTCCTGACACTACAGGAGTAATAATACGCATTAATGATGGTGTGTGTGTGTGTGTGTGTGTGTGTGTGTGTGTATGTGTGTGTGTGTGTGTGTGCAAGTGTATGCAGCCAGGAGCAGTCAGTCACTTCAGCTCATGCAAGGTACCACTGATTTGAGACACACACACACACACACAGCCACACTCAAACACACACCCCTCTTCCAAGGTCAGGATTTAGCCCCCACCTCAGGACCGCCAACTAAGAAGGTCTGAGAGTAAGAGGAGTGTTAGGAGGAAATGTGGAAATGGCAATTCACAAACAATCAGAGGCAAATTTCAAACGGATTAGTCTGGGGTGGGCACGAGTTTTGATGCTATCTCAACTTTTCCGACTGCAAGTCATCATACAGCCAAGAAAAATCAATCACGTCTACTTCAGCACGAGAAAAGTAATATAAAAAAAACAACACAAGAGCAATGGCCACCTTCTGCTCTACAGACAAATGTTTTGCTCTGAAAATGAATTGCCATAGATCTTCCCTCAGCCTCTTCTCGGTTCTTCATTGTTGTCTGCAGTCTGCTGTGTGAATAAAACAGATTCATGAGAATTCAAAAGCACGCAAATATCTCCTTTTATCTCTGTGGCTTCCTGTGAGACTGTTCACTTTTCAAGATGAAGGTTCCTAAATGGTTCTTGGCCTAAATGCATGGTTCAAAAAACAAACAAAAAAAAAACCACACACACAACACTATAACTGGCACTGGTCTTTACAGTGGGGTCCTATAGTTTTCGTGTTTGAAGACACAGTGTGCTGCACAGTTTGGTGATTTCCCTGCTCAGGAAAATCTGAGTGGTGAAGTCGTTAAACTGTGCTGGACACTGGCCTTCCAGGACCAAAGCGCTTTACTTTATGTAGAGGTTCTTTCAGAGAACACTGGAATTTCCTTTTTTTTTTTTAAATAAAAATGTCAGTCGTAGTACGTAGTTTCTTAACACATTTCATTGGCTCTCTTGTCCATACACCCGGGACAGACGGGTTTCATCACAGAGATGCACATGAAACCAGGGGGCAGAAAGCAACAGAAAGCTGCGCTCTTTGCGGTAGAGAGCAAAAATGACAAGGAGTTGTTGTACAGTAAACTGCACCAACCGCAGAGAAGACGGATGGAAATGTTTCTTATTCTGAGGGAATCACATCCTTTTCCCAAAAATCATAGAAAGTGAAAAACAAACAAACAAACAAATTTTATTATTGAGTCAACAGGACTTAATAAACTGTGTGAAATCTACATTGATTAAAGCAGGTGACTAACATTACAACCTACTGACCGGCTATGTTTCCAAAGCGGTCCCCCCCCCGGCTGCACACGCACGCAGTGATATTTGTGAACAGGAAACTGCAACAAAAGCCCATTTTGAATTTACTGTTTTAAAACATTAAATATACACCTCCTATGCCTACAACAATTTAGCCCCACATTATATCCCTATAATGAAGTTATAGGGACTGCTGCAGCCCAGACTGCTTTTAGAATGAGACAAAATACAAGGCAGCCAATCAGAGCATAAGTAATGTACATATGTCTGTCTTAAAGTCATTGTAACAAAAATTCAATTCAGATTCAACTGAATTACAATGAAAAGGAAGTATGCTTTGGTGCACAAAATGACATTAACATTATAGGTTGTCAAGACGATTAAATACAAAATAAAAAGGTTGGTCCTTTAAATATTAAAATAGATTCTTCACAACCCACCCACTAAAATGTCAGAACGTGTTTACACTCATTTCCAAAAAAAAGGAACCTTTTCCAACTGGAATTTTCTTTGGGGACCAAAACTTCTGTGGCCTCACTCATAAGAACCATTTCCAGCATCTTTAGTTTCATGACTGTATGCAATGTAACCTTCCCCAAGCGGCTCTACTATATCCAAGAAGGAGCAGTTCCATGCAGTTCTTCATTCTCTTGAATCTGCTGGCCCTTTTTTTAAACACATACACCTCTGTGCTAGCCAGGGTTTAGGTTGTTTGGGTTCTTTTGCAGAAGCTCTGTGGACATGACCTGTGTAGCAGCGAGCGATTACACTAGAACTGGAGAAAGGAGAGGGCGTTCAGGGCCTCAGCTCGCTAACATGAAGCTTTCATTACATGTGAGGCAGTTCACAGCAAGCCTGGTTACACCATGGGACGGAGTTACTCTGCTGGACTGCGCCACTGGACTGCTGCTCCTGTCATACTTCATATTCCTGGAGCTTTGTGGATGGGAGGATGGGTTGTGGAGAGCAGAAAAAGAACAGAAGAGGAGAGGACCTCCTCATCAGGGTTAAATGATTTATTGATGCTTTTCCCAAAATACTGAACAGGGGGACATTACTGTTTCACGTATTTATCAATACTAGCAAAATGACTGTCAAGTAAGCCTGAAATGTATCATACTGAAACATATCAAAATCATATGGAGCACACCTGGCTATATAGCCCCAAGTACCTACAGTATATCTCGAAGCTAAATTAGCAGGTACTAAACCGGTAAACTTTAACACAAAATGTTGCAGTTAAAACAACCACAAAAAACATATAAAATGCATCCAAATCTAATCTTCTATTAATATTTTAAGTAGAACCATAACATGTTCAATATAGTAAAAAAAAACAGTACATGCACTGCAAAATAATACAAATAAAAGCTAAACCACTAAACGAGATGCAGAAGTTCCATCTTTAGCACAAATACATTACTGAAGACTTTGCATCTTTCTGTGTAATGAATATGACAGTTGAGAACTAATAATCAATTAACAGTCTGTGTAGTACAGTTTACCAAAAACTGTACTACACAGTTCAAACTGTATAAAATGACCAAAATCAATATGATCTGTTACTGGAATCTCGTTAACCCATCCAGCCCTTGGTACAGAACTGAAGTAATTGTGGCTGTCATTAATGCCAGTAATCGTTCAGTGGCAGGCGCTGGTGGGGACTGGCATGCAGATGCTCACAAATCATGTGAAGCCATGCATACTTGACGTTTATTACATAAAACAACAAGCGGCGAGGAATGTTGCAGCATAATTATGCCGTTTAAAACACAGATTGGAATGGGCATGATCAGAGTGTCCTCAAAAAAAAAAAAATAATCAATGGCCATCTGCTTTACTGGAGTGCCTCCAGCCACCCTGGAGTGATACTACTGATAAAGGGAGGCATCATGAGCCCCCAGTTTAACAGGGCTAATATTACAGGGCCACTGTTTATCTACACTCAATGAGCCTGCTTCACAGAGATTCACTTCGACTCCTTACCTTTCGCTCTGATGCTGCTGGAGATACGAACTGCCTCAGCAGGGATTAACCACTAATCTTCCCATATGCATATTCCTGAAGCTACAGAGTGATAACAGAGGGTCTCTGTCCCTTTCTTACAACTGATAGGGAGTCCAGATTCGTTCAGATTGCCAGATTTCCTGTGCTGCAGATCAGTCAGAGAAGCACAGCGTGTACATATTTGTTTTCAGCTAATGATCCTGCTAATTGCGGCTTACGCTCTAATTGTACGGACTACTACTGAAGCGCTTTATGGTTTATTAAGTGGAGAGGAGAGCTTTGCAACAGCTATCTAGCCCATTTTGTCCCTTTTAAGCAACTCATTTAGAGTAATAAGTCTTTTTCAGAAAGCGCATTATACATGTTTAATCAAGACAAAGTGAAATTTATGACATTTCATAGTGCATGCACATGCTTGATGTCTTTTGAGAAATGTTTAAACATACATACAGAAATTGATATAGCTTTTTTTAACATGAAAGAAAAGCTAATTAATTGGACTATATGGGTAGGCGTATGAGTGTGGACTGTACTTTAGGAAGGAAAACATATGATCTTAGTTGCTTTTTAGAAGCTAGGAGCTCGGCATTTATATATAAAGCATTATTTTTGGTGCGCTCTTGGCCAGAGAGAATTAGAAAATATCAGACTGTCATTGTGATTTGATACTGGGATGAAAAATGTCAAAAGTGGAGATGACAAATCAGTCCAGTGAGGAGAAGTGGCTCTCAGACAGGAGATGTCATTTGTCATGATTGCCATTTGACTGCACTCCCTGCAACCCCCTCTCCCATCCCCTTCACTCGTAGACGAATGTTACCTTGATACCATTAATTCCAAATTATCCAAATTTGCCAAAACTGTATCTTGAATACATGTGTGTTGAAGATTGTGTTTTGAATTTATCTATGCTTTTTCCCCTCCTCCCTTCCCTTCTTTCCTTTTCTTCATCAGCGCAGGCCAAACCTTTCGGTGAACGGAGGTGGAATTAGATTTGCACTCTGCACAATGCACACACAGCCGAAGCATCAAAGCCCTGAGCTTGGTGACATTTCAGAAATGTTCATCTCTCCTCATTGTGGGCCTCCATTTGGAATGAATAAACTGGCCAGGGCGACTTTTTTTTTTTCTTTTTTAGTAGTGGGCTTCCCCTCAGCCATGGCCTCCTCCTCCTCCTCTTCCTCCTCCCCCAGGCCCCCTCAAACACCCCCCACCCCTCCCCAAAGCCCAACCTTTAGGCCGTCGAGGGGCTTTGTTGGAGGAGGGACGCAGCTGAGCTTGCGGTGCACACACAGCCCCCTGCATAATACTGGAGGTAATTAAGCCACAGCTTCAAGGTTGCATGGACACAAGACAATTCGGCCTAATGAAGTATCGATCGGCTGCAGCCAAGGTAAAACAAGTTGACATTCATTTAGAGGCGCTATTGAGAATATACCACAATGCCATCCTCGGCGACACTAATTTAAATCATATGAAAACTATGAGGCCTCAATTATATTACCTTTTGTAATCGAATGAAAGCACCCTGCACTTATTTTGGTGTATGCTTGTGCAAAAAGAACAAACATTTAATTACCTGAGGTGATTTACATTCATACAGCGTAACATTTAAGCAAAGACGGAGCCAAAATTCAATGCTTTTGTTTCAGTTTGTCTCTTAATATGAAGATCAAGCCATTGATCCAATTACATTATATTAATGAAACCAAAAGAGCCTATTGACAGCAATAAGTAGGGTTCATGAAATCTGCACTTATTTCTCCACAGAACGGCTTGAGTGATACACAATGCTGTCTAAGACATAAAGCCTTGGCAACAAAAATGTAAATCATCTGAAAACTATGAGGCTGCAAATATATTTCCCCCCCAAATAACTCAAATAAAAAGGAGGCACATTTCAGATGGAATACTACTACATTTGAAGTAATCTATATTTATACAATGCATCATTTAAAAGCAAAAGGCAACCAACTTGGCAAAATTCAATGGTTTTGTCTCATATTATAAAGCTCAAGACATTGATCCAATTACATCACATTAACGCAACAAGAAGTGTATTGATAGTACGGGCAGTTTTCATGAAATCCGCAATTATCCCTCTATAGAATGTCTTGAGCGATTTACGTGAGCATATCTGTCATGGGATCACTGTGTGGAATATGATATTATTGCTCCGATGAACAGTGATCAGGGAGCAATTCCTTTGACTGACCAAAGCTAATCTCTCCTGAGAAAAAACCCTGTAAAGTAGTAATTTCCTACAGTTCACCAGGGACCCCCAACTGACAAACAGTCAGCAAGTTTAACTCATTAGAGCTGCTTGATTGGCAGATGCTAAGATTCACATCAATTGCCCTACTTCCATGATTGAGTGCTGCAGATATGGCGTACTCGATGTGGAACGTCAAAGCGGAGCACTGCGCCAGGCCCCCAAATAATGAGTCAATCAGAGGAAATGTTTTGGCCCCATTGTCTGAGAGCTGGATATGTCAGAGGACCTTGATTGGAATGGAGATAAGTACAGTTCCATTAAAGCAGGACCACCCCGCCCCTTCCTTTTCCTGCCTCGAAGAGCAAAGTCGTCACTGTCCTTCTCCGTCATCATCATTAGGTCAGTCTTTGCAGTCTTTGCATACCTGTGTTTAAGGTCCTATTTCATCTCATTTCAACTCATGTTTCAGAGCTCTGTGCTAAACGTGCTGTAATCAAATTTGTGGAGTTCTCCGGTGGCGCAGTAGCCCTTTTGTCAGACCAACAATATGCAGATCTGTTGAGGGTATAATGCACTACCACGAATAATCATTCTATTCAAAATAACACGTCAAGGCACTTTCCGACTGAGCACTCGAGCACCCACATTTTGAGCTCATCTACACAATCAAATGCAAATATCTGAACCGGAGGTGTTTTTTCTCCTTAAAGTAATCATGGGTCCTTTTAATGGAGTCCAGAAATGTCACTTGCTGATATGTTTTAACACCAGATGAGATGGGACGGATCTCAAAATGATGGCCAATTCCGCTGAACCCAATGCATTTTTAAACAGCCTCAATTATGCCAAATAGATAGTTTTAGCGGAATATTTGCATTGTGTAATATCCATGATCAAAGCAGGCATCAAAGTCAATTTGACTCTATCTCAGCAAGGTAACACCCACCATGCAAGGAAAAATACTAGTGCTTTTCACATAAAAGTTAGATGAATTGCATTTATCAGTGGCACGGTTCAAAGATTTTGACATACAGTATGCGACAGAGTGTACTAACAGCAGCAGCAAATGGCAAATCATATGCAAACCTAAAATGCATGCTTATCTTTTAATGGTGTGGATTACAATGGTTTTAGGGTCAGAAAAATGATGGTTCTAAAAAAGCTTCATGCTACACAACTACTGTCAAGGTATGGATATTCATAAATATAAGATTATATAACGTTATATCTGTTAAATTACACTGAGTAAATGGTCCTTTGGAGTGAGTAAAATAAAATAAAAAAAACACAACTGGCCGAATGGAAGAATAGTATCAATACATGGAAGTCTGTAGGGATGTACTGCCATTCAAATTGTTAATTATTAATATGTTTACTGTATTAAGCACACTGATTGACTGCTAGAACACCAAAATCTATTACTACACAGACTGGTTTAATTAAAGATTCTCCACTTCAACATTATCAGCGCCTGCCACACCGCCCACTAAAATCACAACCGAAAGTATAGATGTTTCGATCTAGTTTATTGCCCTTGATTCAGTCCACTTAATTGTCCATTATCAACCTGACCTTTGCATTTCTACATATAATATAGCCGAATAATGTATGTAATACTTGCTGAAGTCAAATTACTTTGTTTTCGGTAAACAAACACATTGAAATTGATATGCCCTCATCACATCACATTAAAAACCTGCAATAAAATTGTATAAAATAAAATAAAATCTCATCAAGTATCATGATAGTACTGCATCATGGGACCTCTATTGATTCATTTCAGCTATACTTTCTGAAGTATACACTGATCCCACTCAAAAACATCTCTGAAAAACAAATATTTTACATAACGTTCGACTGAATTCCAACTGAATCCACACCAAAAGATTCAATACATATTATGGCACTAGGACATCACTAGTTAGACACACAGATAAACCATCAGTTAGACACATTAATAAACCACAAAAGATTATGAATTTGACCAGTCACACACACATGGCCGTGGCATGATTTTTGACTTTGTGCAAGTTCTCTGCTGAGACTTTTTCGATAGCTTAGTTCTCCAATACATCATAAATCACATAAATTATAAATCAGAGTTTGTTTTGACACACGAGGGGAGAAAAGAAACTGCTGTCCAGTTTATGAAAGAAGGCAACATAAATAAAATATGTCCTCGTGGGCAATCATAAATATGGAAAAGTAAGGTGTGAAATGATTATCTAGTCACAGTGAGAAAAAGAGGCAGAGAAAAGAGGACACATTGTGCAGAGCAGCTCTCTGCTTGTCTAGATGCGAGTTGTTTGGTAGTTTCTCCTACCTGTCATACCTGCAGAGGAGTCCAGTCGGGTCTCTGGAGGCTTTGGTGAGCAAAACACTGTCCACAGCAGCACGGCTGCCTCTACTTCACTGAAATTACAGAGAGAAAGGGTGAGAAAGAGAGAATCAAGAGAATTGCAAACAACTAAGCCTACTGTATATGTAAATAAAATTCTACCATCTTGATATGCACTTCAAATACACATTCAGGTCTAGAAAAATGTGGACAGTGACAAAATTAGTGTCATTTTGCCACTGTTCACGACCTTAGAGAAACTAATGTGACTCAAGATGTGATTGAAACTAGGAGTTTCGGCTTCAATTCAAGGGGTTTAATACAAATATTGCATCAACTGATTAGGAATAACAGTCATTTTGTACAGTCCCTCCATTTTCCTAGGCTCAAAAATAATTAGACAATTGACTAATAAGCAGTTTCATGGCCAGGTGTGGCTTGTTCCTTTGTTGTTTAAAGACACATTTAGGAGATAAAAGGTTTGGAGTTGATTGCAAGTCTTGAATTTGCATTAAGTGACCGTTCAAGAGAACTCAATAGAAGTCACAAGAGGTGTCGATGCAAGTGAATAAGGCTATGATTAGGCTGGAAAAGTAAAACATCTAACAGAGACACAGCAGAAATTTTAGCAGTGGCAACATCTACAGTTTGGTACATTCTTAAAAAAAGAAGTGCTGGTAATCCCAGCAATACCAAAAAAATAGAAGAACACAGAGGACACTAAAGTAAATGATTATTTCCTTGGTAAAGGAAATCTCATTTACAATATCCAGTCAAGTCAAGACCACTCTCTATGAGGTAGGCATTCATTGTGAAAATCCACAATTAAGAGCTGCCTCCATGCAAACCACTGGTAACACTCAAGAACAGAAAGGACAGCTTGGACTGATAGAAATCATCTAAAAAATGATTCTTTGGTGGAGACGGTGTTATGGCTTGGGCGTGGATGGCCGCCAATGGAACTGGGTCAGGAACTGGTGTTTATTCATAATGTGACTGCTGATAAAGGTAGTATAGGAATTCTAAATGTGCTATACTTTCAGCTCCTATTCAGTCAAAAGCTGCATAACTGATGGCATGGTGCTTCACAGATGGATGGGATTCAAAACATATCGCAAAAGAAATCCAAGTGCTTTTTGTAGCAAAGAAATCAAAAGTTCTTAAATGGGTCGGTCACCTGAACTCAACCAAAACTAACACTAGAAAGACCCACAAACAGGTAACAACCGAAGCACCTAAAGGGAGCAAACTCTGCATCTGATGTCTATGGGTTCCAGACTTCAGGCAGCCATTACTGTTAGTTTGTCTAATTACATTGGGATCATGTGAAGATGGAGCAAATATGTAAAAATGGCTTTAATACCTAAATGGCTAATGAAGTATTTTTAATAAAGCCCTTGAATTAAAACTGAAAGCATACACTTAATCACATTTTGACAGCACTTAGTTTTAAAAAAACATGTAACTGTCCAACTACTCATGGAACTGGCTGTAAATGAACCAAACTGTACAGAATTCTATGGTCTTCCTTTGTTTTATAATTTACATTAGAGCGGTCACAGTTACTTGGTTACACATTTTCCAGATGAATCTGTACTGATTATTTGCATGATGATAATGTATATTGTAAATTATACAGAAGCACAAAATAATTTACACATTGATTCTTGTTTTGCATAGCACTGCAACTTGGATTGGATTTTACTCAATTATCAAAATAGTGACTAGATTAAACAGTTATTAATATAAAGGATAGTGACAGCACAATCTAGTCTGGGAACAAAGTTTGAATATCATGGACTTCACTCAGAGAAATGAACATTTACTAAAGATTTCATATAACAGGTAAAGTCTACAGTGCAAACCTCCACATGAAATGCATTAAATAAAGTATCAGTGTAGTTGTTATGGTGGAAAATTAAGCAGAAGACTTATTACATTGAATATCATGAAGACACATTTAAAAAATACTTAAACATCTCTGTTCAGCAGGAGTTTGCTAAACAAACTGCATACAATTCGTTTGTCCTGTGAAAAAGTAGGCCAGAAACTATCTGAATAATCCTCATCGGAACCAAATCTGGTGGATCTGAACAGTACGTGATTAATTCTTCGGTATTAATCATGTAATTCTTTCATATAAAACAAAGCTTAAGCTTTATTTGCTAAGATATTTGACCTTGTCAAGGAGTTAAGACATTACAGCTTGGATTTAAAATGCATCTAAAGATTAAAAATGATGGTTGACTATTACTGAGGATTATAAATGAAGGAAAATTGCTTTTCATTTTGATACACAACTGACTTTAGAGAAAATAAGAAGCAGGTGGCACACTGTGCATTGTGATAGGAAACAAGGTTACACGGAAGATGTGTGAGATATAGCATTACATTTTCATTTTTTCCCCTTCTGCCCTTCCTTTTCCAAGCACTAAAATTAAAGTAATACCTTGTAAGAGCAACAAGATCGGCTCTAGATTTATACTTCACAGCTCCAGGATACGTGGTGCTAAGGAAATGCAAGAACGTCTTTGATCTTTGCTCATTCAAGTGCAAAAAAATCCTTTATGGTTATCAAGTGTGTCTCACTTTCTGAGTGAATCTTGTTTACCCGAGCTGCAGTGTGTGTTTATATGTGTATGAAAACTTCTGCCAGCAAGAAATGCATATGCTTAGCTTACATGTGCTTTCAAAAATAATCAAGGTCACATTCAAAGACCCCACTTTTAGTATCTGGATTACTACTAGATGCATGCCAAGGATTTCTGTTCTTGTTTAAATAAAATATAGGTGCAATATTATTTCCTAAATAAAAATAGATAATAAATAGTACATACAACTCAGGCAACCAACTCCACAAACACTGCACCAACACATCTTGTTACTGGTGTCACACCATGATTGATTTCGCTTAGCATTCTTTCCACAAAATAGGTGTTTTTGCTGACCAGCAGTTAAACATGCCTAGTTGTCAGCAAGTTTAGTTTCTGTTCTACTTAATGTTTACAGTTTTACTTATGATTTCCCTTTGGTTTCATCTTAACTGAAGAAAACAGAAAAACAAGATTCAAATCAAATCAAGCTTTGACATTCCTTTAGAGTTACACCACATGGGAGAAGGGTTCAATAGTATAACTGCAATAAAGAGATATATGGTTATAGTGCCCTGATAGACCTTGATATACTGAATGTTATCAATGCCACCAGACATAAGTTCAATTAAGGCTTGTAGCCAGGACTGCTTAATGGAGAGGCAGTTTGTGTAAACTGTATGACAAAACAGAAATGAGTGATACCGCCCATTATACAAAACAAATATTCGTCAAACATGACCACATATATATATATACTTATATAACATGTTCTTATATACTTATATACTATATAACATTTACAAAATGGTTCTATATACTGCAAAATAGGTTCCAGTGTATAATTCACATCAAATCCACCACTGACTACTTTAACGTCTAACTTTAACATCTAACACATTTCTTGTGTATAAAACAAATAAGTTGAAGCAAAATGTTCTTCTAGTTGGTTCTGTTTTTGTACCCACAGCATGGAGGAGATTAGTGCTTAATCTGAAGTACTTAGCAGCACTCAATCATATTACTTAAGTCTGTCCGTTGATAGATAAATATAAAGAAAATGAAATATCACAATATTAGATGATGGATTTAAGCTTGCCATAGTACGTTTGTTTATCTAATTTTTTTCCTCCAAAACACAAGACCCTGGATGTATTCCCTTGATTAATAACGAGGTCTTAATCCACATTGATGGAGAATATTGAGGTTATGAGTTTCCTTCCATTATTGTTATATCCATTCAGCAAACATCAGGCAATGGTTATTCTTGCATACCATGTAGCTCACCATGGTTTGCTTGGGGAACGACTGTCTGCAATTTGCAACTTAGTCAATGTAGAAATGTAATATTGTAAGAGTATTAGATAAAAGAAAATATATTCCAGGGCTGTTGTTTTTTATTTTCTACAGGACAAAAAAAAGTATTAGATGAAACAATTAGATAATGCTTTTGAGCAGACTGATGTGCATTATTAAATACAAGTGCGCATGGTGGCAAACAGAACAAATTTTAGGTTGTTTTTCAAGCAAAGCACTCTTTTAAAGCACTTTGATTGGTTTACTACTTGAAAAGCTTTTAAAGCCATTAATGCTTTAAGGTTACAGTCTTCTGATGTTCGGGGTGCATTTTTAATGTCTGTGCTTTTAAAGCAGGGCCTGGCAGATGAGCGTTGTAATCCTTTCTCTTCTGGCCTTAGAGACCTCTTTTGACGGTGTGCACCGACAACAAATGTTGACCTTGCTGTTCAAACCTAGAGGCCTTCAAGGTATATGCAAACACAGCAGCATGGACACCTCAAAAGAGGGCCTGCTTTTGATGTTGATGGGGGCCATTTTCAAAGCAAAAAGAAAGATACCCATAGGCTTGAATTCCATCAAATGGCTTTGATATATGTGTTTCTGCAGTGTTTATAATTACAAACAAGGCGCATCATGATTAAAACATTGGGGAGGAACCATGGCCAGGGAGGGCCTAACGAAGAGCCAGGCTGCATCTCAGTAGGGAGGCAGGTGTGTGTGTGTGTCTGTGTGTGCGTGTGAGTGTGTGCATCGCACACCTAAAGCAGCAGCCAGGGAAGCTGAAATGCAACCGTACACACACACACAGAAATAGGTGCATAATCCTAGGGTTAAACATGAGCTAAATGAAGTCAGAGTTGAACTGACCTTGCTCCTATCGCAAATGAACACCTTACTCATCCTATCCAATCTAATGAATTTAGGTTAGAGATTTTGTTGCTTTTCTGGTTTAAACCGCTATTCTTTCAAGCAGGATTATGTTGTTGTAGCTAATTGAAACTCATCAGATTGGAAGCATCAGCATCAGCATCAGCAATTTCATCAGCAATTTCTGATTCCTGTCCACCAGTTTTGAAAACAGTAGTTATCAAACAATGCTACCAGTGCCAGGATGTGCTTCCTCTGATTCACATGAAGCCACTCACTGCATCTTTTACACCTGCTGCTAACACAACGCCAACAGACAGCTAAATGCGCATGAAGCAGAGCATTAACAGCATTAACAGACACCTGACACAGAGTGATTCTGAGGTCCATCCCAAAGCGAGAACTCTGCGACTCCCTGCCACAGATGGTTCTGGCATCAGCAGGGATCAAACCTGCGATCTCCCAACCTCTGCGGCACTTGGAAGCCCCATGAACAAGATTTCTGTCAACTTTCTGTCGAAAGCTGGCCAAAGTGGCAACAGCAGATGCGAAGGAACGTATTGAGGGCGGAACCTGAATAGGTTAATTTGGTACCCTGACCTCATTTACATAGAGCGTACACATTTAAATATGTCAAATCAGAAAAGATCGCTCTGTCAGAAGATCTTAATGGGTTTTCTCAAAATTCTGTCACGTGAGCAACACCACCGCACGGTAATAACGTCAGTCAATTTAACAGGAATCTGCTTCAAAGTGGAGCCAATCCAGGGCACCTAAGCCATTTTGGAAACTTGGGAATAGGCCCATCATCATCTGGCTGGCGCAGTGGGTGATTTTGTCCAGAAGCCATGTTCTGTGGAAGTCACACGTACTGTCAAATGGTCAAGGGCTGTCGTGTTGAGATTAATGAGGAAGCTCAAGGCACTCTAGGGGGTCGAGGAAGGGAGGGAGGAAGGGAGGCGGGTGGAGGGCCCTGCAGGCTCCATCAGGGTAGGAGCACACACACGCGGGCTAATTCACTCTGGATGAGTGGGGCCGAATACGCTTCGTCTGACATTTAAGTAATTAACAGGAATTATGATCCAAAAGAGTGTTTACATAATGTCTGCAGGCGCTTGTATCACAGCACCGTAATGATGCTTGATGTAATCTCAACTGCCATCAAATGGTCTGTCACAAATAAGGACCGATTTAGAAACATGCGCAGTAGTCAAGTGCATCATGAGCACTGTGTTATTCCATTATGTAATCATGGAGCATTAGCTGTTTTAACGATAGCCAAATAAACAAATTAGCATACATGGAATCGAGAGATTTTTGGCTCCGTGTTGGTTTAAAATTAGTGCTGGGCATCTTTAACAGTACACTTATGCTGGTCACACAAGAATATTGTTTTTGACATACTGAGCAGGACTGATGCATCAGAACAGTTCAAATAAATTTCAAAACAAAATTGGTTAGAAATTGTTTTTCCGGAAACATGTAAATTAATATTTACAATACAATGTAAGATAAGAAAATCAGAACAAAACAGTCCAATCATAACAAGCAATGTCAAGTTTATAAGACATGACATCTATGTTAACAGTACTTTATTTATCTGCATTATACTAGGCCTAAAAGAGGCAGCAACTTAACTGCCAAAACACCTTTAAGCATCTGCATGAAGGAGAAAGGCCATCACAGGTCTCCTTAGTACTGATCTCTCCTGCTCCCTATGTGTGGTCTAAATGAAAACCCAAACAGATCCATTCCCCCAAGTTCCCTCACAGACACAGGGATCAATACAGGGACATGTGGGTATTGATCACCGTAATGGTGGCAATACTCACAAATTTGCCAAAACAAGACCTTTTTTTCTTAGAGGTGCCGGCCCTGCAGCACGAGCGCTCTGAGGGTAATGTTTTTACAATGTCCATGGATTTTATAGACTACTGGATTACATAGTATTACATTGTTCACCTTACAAGGGAGGCTACTCAAACCTGCAAGCAGCCTATGGAGCCTTCAAGAACAGCAGGGGAAACTGTGTGCACTGCCTGCTGAAACAGACCTAATGATGAAGCTCAAAAATAAAAGTTAAAGACAATGACCACAGAAATTCTCTCAGACCAATGTTGACCTCTTATCACACACTCATAATCAAAGCCACTGGTACTGCTTAGTGTAGATTAAACATGTTCATGGATTTGAAGACACAATATTAACAAAAAACACGTTAAACCCATCCAGAATTTCCCTAAGCTGCTCATATCGTACATGTTTACTATATTCTAATGTTTCTCTATGGGCCACTCAAGAACAATTTCAATGTGAATGGGCAGGGCTTAATGACTGTAAGCTGAATATGCAGATATATTTGAATGTATGTAATAAAACATTATAAAAACACAGTGGCCTGCTTTGTTTACACACATAGACCAAACGGACTGCGGAGTGTGCTAAAATTATAGCATCATTTTGTTGAACAAAATCAGTTTTCCATGACATGGGTGCTTTAAAACAGAAGCCTCTGTCCCAGCAATATCAATGTCAAAATCCAAATGCGCCATATCCACATGGGTGCGAATGGTACTGCCCTAACAAGCCTGCCCTAATAAGCACACACTTTAATTTGGGTCCGTCAGAGCAATGAGACTTTGGAGATCAGATGAGAAATTGTTCATGTCCGCCGAGAACTCCATCTTGTTGTCTGAAGTGAAAAGGCCAGACAAAACCAAAAATGTGCAGTGGAGTGTGCAGTGAGGAACAGGGAGGGGGGCTTATAACTTAGATCTGCTAAATCATGTAATTGTTCTCTAAAAGCTTAGTCAAAGTCTAATTAGCATAGCTGTAATTGCAGTGCCTTGTGGCATCAAGCATTCAGCATTTAGGCTCAATGTTAATTACTGTAATTGCTGTCGTAGCGCTTGAAATACTTCAAAGTTATGCAAATGATGTTCATAATCCACAAAGAGACCAAGCATTCAACGTGACTGGTCATCTAAGACCTCTGCTTGTGGAGTGTACTCTCAAACGTGCCTCTGTAGATCCATGGAAGCCCTGTGGGACGTCAAAGGCTGGAGTCAAAAGGCCTGTTAAACGTGCCGCACTGAATCAATTTAACTGCACGATGCAGTAATGGATGTTTTTGCACTCTTTTTTGTTTGGGAAAGGTCTGCAAAAACTAATTGCTTCTCAAACAGTGTTGGCAAGTATAATCCTTTAAAAATATTCCAGTATTTCTTACGGGTATAACAATTTAAATACAGTAGTGAAATAGCTTTCACAATTTCAAACTAACGCTGATATGTTTCTCCATCTCCAGGCCTCCAAAGGCCTCTTATTTGTGGTCTTTTATGGAACCCACAAAACATGAGACAGTTTACACACTAACTTAGTTACAGCTCATTAGCACAAACAGCATAGACGACAGATTAAATCAACTGGGGGGGTCGCTGCAAATGGGGACATTCAGAATACAGTTTAATATGAGGCAGTTGCACGGTTTAATACATTGTAGAGGAACAAGGCAGATATTCTGAAGTGTTTTTGACACTTGAATTGATAATAAAATGTTTGCTTTTACTCACATGCTTTACTCACAGTGCTTATTTGATTTGAATAAAGCCTGGACTTTGACTGACTGAACTGAAAGATTTACAACATAATATTTATGCTTAGGAAAAGTGCTTTGAAATAACGCCAGGATAGTTCTAAGGTAAACCACTAAACCACTCTGTATTGCTTATAACAAGAGCTTTATAGAAGACATACAGAATATTAATAATCATATAGAAACTAAAAGTGTTTGTATTGTTACATGATTCCTGGTAGATCTACTGGCATGCAAAAATAAGAGCCTCATTGTATTATTTGTTGCTCTGATATATTGGTGCCTGTGCATCTTAAAATCCTGGTCTTGGTGGTTAATCATTGAAATTCTCCACAACACCAGATGAACCCAGACAGCATATGCAGATAAATCATTAGAATAAAGATTGCGTTGAGCAAGCCTGTCAATTGAAAAGTGAGGGGGCAACACACATCTCTGCCTTGCATTTTATGCAAGACAAAACAATTGATTTTCGTGAATCATTTTAATACATCAACACTCCCTCGCCTGCTTTTCCCAGCAGACCCCTGGTGTTGAGTGGAACCATGGTATGTCTTTAGCAATAATGCAAAATCAATGAGTAGAAACTGAGCTATCATCTCCTTAAATGCAAGCTGCTATTTCACTGATTTCTAATTAAAATGACTGAGTCCAAAAGAAAAGCGGTCTCCCTACTGGATGGATCATAAAATACACAGAGTTCTTTTTTATATATATATATATACAAAATGAGGTAGATGAGTTCTGGGGAATAAAATGCTACAATTTTCTCATACGCTAAATGAAAACACATTGATCTGTAAGCATATTCCTTTGGCCGTTCTAAATGCTAAACAAACCCCAGTGTTTTGAAATAGATATATGTATGGTAATTCTTTCATTTATCTCCGAGATACGGGGCAGAGAACGGAGAAGCCCTCTCCTATTTGCAGTTCCATTAATCTTTTGAAGCCTTAAACGCGTAATTCAATGGAAGACAAAGCAAAAAAAAAAGTCCAGCACCAGTCACCCCGGATTAAATATTCATGCTGTATGCCTCTCTGTGCTTTTACACCAACAACTTCCATGCTCGCTGCTCTTTGATATGAAGTCGGCTAAGGCGCTCGTGTGATCGCTGGCCCATGAACGGGGAGGACAGCGCAATCAGAAAAGTACCAGAATCAACATGAAATAGCTAACAATTACTGGCACTTTTTCGCCACGGTGGGTGGAAACAAGGAGCATATATAAATTCACTGTGTTCTGGAAGAGCTCACGGTACTTGCACTTGGCGGAGGGTGCTGGAAAGTAACTATGCCCATAAGTGATTATGTACTCATTCTAGTTCTGTCACTTTGTGTTTACACGTCTGTCAATGACATGGCAATCAAGACCCTTATAAGACCTAATTCGCACGCCCTAGACTAGTGCTTTGAGAGGACCTTTTTTGGCCTTCGCCAATGAGTATCTCAAAGTCTCTCGCAGCTCTTAGACATTTGGCCAAAAAAACAAGGCTTTTACCCTAACTCATTGTAAGCCTTATCCATTGCTAAGCAAGTGCACATAGTCTGTATTATTATTATTACACAGCAAATGCAAAGGAATATAGATTTTTATATCAAGGTACAAATGCAGATACCCGGACCCTAATACGAAATAAACAAATCATTTATTTCAATATTTTATATTTGAAGAGTTGCATAACTGTTTTACACATCATTTTAATGTTCTTTTAGCACATTAACTCCAATAGCTGACAGCCACCAGTCTAGATTTTGGAACAAGTGTCTTTATTGGTTTATTGATGCTAATAAGAGCAATTACATAGGTATTGATATTTGGCATAGAACAACACAGGTCATTACCGCAAAAGCATCAAATTTCAACAACCAGCACTAATAAATACACTAGCAAAAAGCAAGGCTCCGTGCTAATTACTGGATTCGACAGTCTTGGTGACAGTTCCTTCATTTGAAATCCTGTCACTCAGGATTTAACAGAGTGTCTGAATCTGGCTCTTTTCAGCTGTAAATCCTGATATTACAGTCCTCCAGGCTTCAACTGTTTTACAGCGCTATTTAAATAAGGGAGCAGGGTGAAAAAGTATGTCAAGGGTCTGTAACAGATGTCCAGTGGTCTTTCCGCTCTCCCTTTGGCTAATTTAGCACTATATTGAGCCTTCAGGGAGGATTGATGGTCCGAGAGGAGGGGCCTACTCTCCTCCACATGAACAAGTCCCAGGAGGAAGCTGCTACAACTTCCAACACTTTATTATTGGTCAATTTGGAGTCTTCTTTCACTTGGGTGACATGGCTTAGGAGATGTCACAGACTGGCCAATCAATACTTGAAGCTTAGCAGGCTGAAGTGTCTGCCACCACGAATGGCAGCAGCTGTGGCCGGACTCACTCCTGACCTGTTTATCGGACGGTAATTACTTGCGAAGTGCTCAACATTTGGCTCGGGCTGACCAGAGCAAGTTAATGAAGGCGAAGAGGAAGAAAAAGCATGTCTTGGAGGGTTGAGTGATCAATCCATCCTTGAGCTTGACCACTGCATTTTAAATGAAGTGAACATTAATATAAGGTGCATGATGTAGGCTTCACGCTCAAGTCGGTTCATCATTATGTTCACTTGTCCTCAACTAGCTGGAGTTATTTTAGGTCATACAATTGATTAATGACCAAATGCCAAAATGGCATTGATATCTGGACAGGAAACAAGCAGTTATAAGTTTTCTGAAAGGACTGCAATTGGCCCTAAAAAGTGCAATGTACAGTTCCCTCCCACAGAATTTCTCTCCAAATCGACCAGTAGCATCTCCTGATATTTCTCGGCTTATTTCCTCTGAATGAATAGTACGCGCAGGCAGCAGCGGCGGTGTTAGGCTGCGGTTGCCTGTGGCTCGATGTACTTGACTTGTGGTGCAGCAAGGCGCTCAGCATGTAAGCAAGCCAAAGCCTGGTAGCTGGCAAATGTATTGATCCTATGGATTTCCTCCAAAAGACGCAATAATGATACATCATGGCCAGATTTAGCTGAACAAACTGTTAGGGAAGTGTGAAACCAATTTGAGAACATAAAGACCAGCACTTTCTTTTGTGACAACACAACAACAAGCAGGCAGAAAGGAAAATCTATAGGAAACCTTGAAATGCCTTTATCTCGTAAGGCTTTAACTTTGCATTGTACTATGCATGGTCTCTGAACCTTTACCACTTAATTGTCAGGAACCAAAACTGATGTCATTCTTAAGAATACTGTATATATGCTGGTGGACAAAAACCTTGTATCTCTGAAACACCTGTAAGTGTATAATTTAAATAAATGATTAATTTACAAAAACCTTAATTCATTTTGAATGATTTTTATTGATCCGACTGTCATAAAATATTCACACAATAAAAAGGCCACATGGAACATTGCCTTAAAAATTGTAAAATGTGTTCCAAAGACAGTATGTTCAAAATACAGTTTAAATGGCATTATGGCAATAAATAGGACAATCTAACTATGATGACATGAGTGCTTCTACACGAGATGACTATCTGTAAGTCCATTTTTAATTTGTGGATAGGTTTAAGTGGAAAGAAGAGATGATTGGTGTACATTTACTACTGCTCTTTCTCTTTAATATAAGCAACACAGCAAGTGCTCTCATAGATAAAAAATTATGAGGGTGGAAAAAAAGGATGACTTCTCTGTTCAGTTCTGAGAAATATGGTCATAATCCGGCATGTAATGTATCAAACCCTTTCATTTTTCAACCTGAATCGATGCATCTGTGCTTTAAGCTTCTTAGTATGGCAAAGTATTAGATTTCTGTGAAAACCTCATATACACTAGTTTTTTTTTTTTTTGATAAAATCCACAATTTATATTCCATATTTTCCAGCTGATTAAAATGTAATCACTGATTATTGTGACCCTCTGCAATCTTTTCAACATCAAGAGGAACGTTCATTTTAATCTCTACTACATTTTAATTACTTGGTCAATTTCTACTTTCAGGGAAATAATATTCATCTTTGCAGTATGCAAATTACAAGATAAAAATATATAGACGTTCCAAATAAGAAATATATATATATATTTTAAAAATACAGTTCATACTAGATTACTACCATCTACTCTGAAAAGTCTGTGATTTAATGACACAGCAGATTATTCGAAGTCAGCAGAGGTTTTTTTTATATTTGAACATATGGAGGCTAAATAGCTATCACATTACCTTGAAGGAAACATGTTTTTAATAGAACTGTTTGTATTCAAATAACTGCTTGTAAGCAGGAGAATGTGAATGTGACATTTCTGAACGTGTCCTAATAATTGCTTACAATCAGTAAAATGTAAACCGTAATAAAGGAAACACACATGTACCTTCTATTATGAAGGACACAGGCAAAAAATATGAAGCTTAATCGCTATCATAGTACTAAAAATGTGTGCGTAATGAGGGCACAAAGAATTATTCAGTGTATGCAAAAAGATTACCTAAAGATTAAGACTGAATTTAAATGTTGCGAATCAAAGACATGATAACTGAACTGCCCTGTTTGTAGCTATCTTCTTATTTCGAGAATGGAAACGAGGAGTTTCTTTGCAAAGCGTGCCTCCTTTCTACACTGGACACCTTGTTTGAAGGCAGCTGTAATTTTGAACAAGGTTTTTTTTCTTCCCCCTCCCCTCCTTATCTAAATGCTGTAGGAACCCGCAGTCTTCTGTGGTTCTGTTTTAAATGCGACTGCTGGCCAGCATGCTGAGTGTTCATTTTGGAGCTGTTATGGCCAAATCAAGATAACAACATGTCTCTTCAAACAAAATGACCACAGCATGATGCTGCCAGCTGAAATTAATTCCACAGTTGACTCAAGGGGGAAAGACTCAGAGCCTGCACCTACTGTAAAAAAGTCCTGAATATGTAGGAGGAGGCCTTATCTTTTATACGCCGTCCGCAATTCAATCTCCCCCGACATTCAGGATTACACTGATGGAAATGTACATCAAACAAAAACATTTCGCTGAACCACCTCCCTGCGCCATCAGGAAAATGGATTTGCAGTGCTGTTACGAAAGGTAAATTCTGTGTTCTGGGCTTTTCGCAGCTGTCTTTGTGTTGGAGAAGTGATGCGGGGTCACTGTGAACTCACTGCTGGTTATGACACCTCCCAATGTTTTTTTTATAGGGGAGAAAAAAAGAAATCTCTTACAAACATGCACATCATAGTGAGAGTAGTTTCGCTTCAAGTTTAGCTAACTGTGTGATAATTTATTCCAAACAGAAAAAGGTAAACAACCTGCAAAATTATTCTCAAATTTGCCCCACGACTTATTGTGCATAGAAAATGTAAACCTGTCATTTTACCTTGAATATATATCTACATAAAAACCCACTGAATATGAAAGTCTGCAAAATAATAACTGCAGTAAAAGCTACAAAGACATTGCGTCTTTTTGGACAATCTTTTTGTAATTAAATACAATGTTTTTAAAAAACTGTCTCTAATAATTTGCTTAGAAGTAGCAAAATGTAAACCACAATTAAAGGAAACAGAGGTGTAACTTCACATAAAGCATACAAATTAGTATTATAAAACTTATTCATCCCCAGAGCTATCATCAAATGTGCCACATGATTTAAACTGAATCACAGGATAAACTATAGATTTTTTTTACAGATGAAATTGTGTTTACAAGACATGCACCGATGTGGGAAATGTGGTTCAGTGTCATATCTGCCATATACAAACATTTGCAACACATAAACATTTATAAAATGCAGTAATCATACATCAGTCAAACCTAAACATCTGATGCTGGTGTCTTTTAAAGATATTATCTGCCGTTAACGATACAATTTCAATATCGCCGGGCAGCCATACAGTTTCAGTTTGATTTACATTCTATACTGACAGCTTTAAGTCTGCACTTCTACTTCTACTTATAAACACAAAAATTGTATGGACTGAAAGTCTGCACTTTGCATTTATTTGCTAATTTGAATGAACTACAAGGGATAAATAATTACCAAATTAAAACACACTTTGGTTATCATTGGCCTAACTGTAACTTAGAGAGATAATTACACTGAGATAAATAAATCTGACACCAACTGAGAAAAGGTGTCATAAAGAAGGAAAAACAAGTGCTCAAGACATAGGATGCAATCCATCAGAAACATTTAAGAAAAATGGTCAAAATATTTCCATTTTAATTCCCACCAATAGCAATTTTTAAGCGCAAACTTTACAAAAGACCACTCTGACAATAAAGAAATGGAAGCAAATGACTAATACTGAAATAACTAAAACTTGGGTTAGAAACACAGCTGTGGCTTGTACTGCCTATAGCTGGGTGACCTCTCACGCAAGTGGCTGTGGAAAGAAGGAAGAAATTGGGGGGAAAAAAAGGGTAGGGAACGATCTCTCACCATGACGTCACACACACATAGGGCAACAGATTGTTGGTACTGGTATATCAGTACTGATGTTGTACAAAAGCCTGAGTTTCAGTTTTAGCAGTACTGACAGATAACAAAAATGCAGTCAGCTGTAATCTGTCATTTGCTTCCATGTAAAACACATAAAAACCTAATAAATACTAAAAGGTTTATATCTGGTATATGATTACTATGCTGTGTAAGGTTCCCTTTAGTATAATTCTAGGAAAAGTGGAAAAAACAGCCCAGAAAAACAAGAGATGTCACTTTTGTAAGACAGAGAGAAGTAGCACTCAGGAACATTAATTATTAATTATCTTGATTTTAATACAACCTAAATATAAATTAGCATTGCAATCTTTTTGGAAAGCATTTGAATAATACTGCCCAGCACTGGTGTTGGCCTTCATATTTCTTAAGTGTTTCATAGGTAAGTTTTGACTACATTACATATAATATGAATTATTATTTAAATAATTATTTTTAAAATTATAAAAAAATACATATTTTCCTCTGTTCAAAGAAAAACATGACCTTTTTAGGTCAGGTCATAATTCTGTCATGTCGATTAAACAGGGGTGGTAAAGTAAGCGATAATGCCATGGCTAGTCTATGACAAACTGATCAGCGTCACACTGACATTTCCTTAAAACAGACTCAGATGGGATGATGCAACACTGAACAAAACAGACAATAACTGGCCTCAGAGAATGTTATGCAGAATCTTAGTCTGTAGTCTGTATAATTAAAAAGCAATATTCTTATATCTAATATTCTTTAATATATTAAATCTAACTGTAATCATTAGAAGTCCATTCCTCCATTCTATTCTGTTTTATGTAATGTCAAAGATGTGTTATTTTTTTAAAAATATATAAATGTTTTAGAATTTAACATTTATTAGTGAAACTGCAAAATTATTCATTTAACAAAATAATTAAAACTCTAGTTTTACCAGCAAGACTATGGTGGTGTCACGGACACTTGACGTCTCTATTCAGTGTGCAGTGTTGTAAATAATTGCAGACAATTAGCATGTTATTAATGATGCTGAAACAAAAGGACAGCTCCCCTGGCGCACGTTTTCAGCTTTAGGAAAACAACAACCTTGCTGCTGTTGACAATCTGCCATCTGTCTCTAAATCCACAGGCAAAAAGACAAGCCTCGCTAGCAGTACTCTGCGCTAATATGACATGTTGAAACATTAATCGCCCCCTTGGGCCGACATAATTACTACTCCATGTTAATCACCTAACAATTAGCAGCCATCAGTTCCGAGGGGCAATCAATGAATTAGCTGGAGATTCTCCCACATGTTCACTGCCGCTCTAGCCATTCAAAACCAGCCAGCCCTTCAGACTGACACCTTCTGTGCATAGAATAAGAACTCATTTGCACTTGTACCAATTAGGCGCTCTAATATCCCTCAGTGAATTGCAAGGCCATTTCACACATTCTGTGGCATTGATTTTTTTCTTCCTCTTTTAGCGATACATTCTGTATTCACTTGTAATGCAGTGTTAACTCAGAGTGCATTAATGCTACGCTTACTAATTAAGTACTTAATAATATACTGACAAATTAAAGAATATAACACTACACTCACAATTCAAAGCACATATTAAACTGACAAATTAAAGCACACAACACTTGATCTGACAGATCTTTTTCTACACTGTATTTTTTGTATTTTTTTGTATCTGTCTCTGCTCCATTTAGAATCTAACTAAGAAAACATGATTAAAATCACCTACATGAATAATAATATACAATTTGACTAACAAAAGCTGAAGCAGGTGCAGTTATCTAGATAACCATTACTTTTATTGCTTTACATTCTTACATATTTAATATAATTCTTAAACATATGTCACCATACACATTACATAATAATATACAGACTCAGAAAAGATATTACTCTGATTGGCTTGTGCTAAATTTGACCATGTGATTTTTCTCCTCCTTTAAAATGTACAGCAGGTTATACATTTGGAACATAAATTCTGAAAAGAAGCTAATATTTCAGATTAGAAACCCAAATTTAATCATGCAGCTTTGATCAGCCATAGTGCTCTATTCCTTCATTATTCTTTATATTGCCTTGGATGATATTACAGTGTAGATGCCCTCCTCTCCTTTATTACGTTATGATCCTATAGCCACATGTGTGAACCAGCTTGCAGGGTAGCTGTGTTACATATCAGTAATATACTGGCTTTGTATGCTGGGGTGATATATTACAGCCCTGTTTTTGTGGGTGTTTTTTGAGGAGGGGGGGTGAAAATGCAGTGAGCATCCATATGTATGTACAGACTGTGTTTCCATTCATCTGAATAATCAGTGGCCGGTTGACAGTCAGGTGCTGGCCTAGCCGGGCCAAGGGGCTGATTTAAATGTCAACCTCAGCATCACCAAAAAGTACCTATGGCAATCACTGAAAGCTTTAATAGGTTTCCTGTCTTGTTCTTAATTTGCTGAAATTGCAAAATCAATACCTGCAGTTGTAGTCACAGCTTCTTGTTTTACTGCTTTAAGATAAAGTCTAAAGGGGGAGGCAATCTTCACTTCCAATTTGCAATGTTCAGCATCAGGCTAGCTCTTATCAGTGGCTTTAAAAAGCAGCTGTCTGGCCCTAAACACTGGACTGCTCGCTCCGAGATGACTGCTGCATGCTAGGTGCATTCGTTAAAAATGTGGTGAAAAAGTAAATAACATCATATGAAATAAAAGATGTTGTGTGTTCAAAAAGCATTGCATTTTAGCTGATCTTTACATTGTGTGAAAATGTAACAATAAATGAACCAACAGATATGTCTCGAAAAGTCTCATTGCATTAACATGCATTACAATAAAGAGGTTCTCCATTTTGCACATACAAGATTTTGTTCTGACCACAATGACATGCAAATCATTCCTTGATCAAAACTAAGCTAAAAAGATAATTGATCCACTGTCGGTGACCACAGATAAAGCTGCTCTAACATCACTGTTGTAAAAAAAAAAAAAAACTCATGCCAATACTAGCAACTGCAGAAGAGAAGGAAAAACTTTCCTCATATAATAAATTTAATTGAACAATATTTTATTGTTTCATTTTGGGTCCATTTATCATGACATCTTCCCAACATATAAAGGGTAGGTGGCAATTTTAAATGGTGTATAAAATGGAAATCAAATGCAAAAGAAATGGACATCATCATCATCAGAAATGGCGATCTTTGATACAATATGACAATGTGTAACAAGTAAGCTACTCAATGGCAATAATACAGCATTCATTTTTTCAAGTCAATGTTTTAGATCATGTTATGATCTAAAAGCCACAAAGAAAACAAAAAATGAAGGGCATACCCTTAACTCAGTCCTGTATGGGACAATGGATTGTGGTGTGTTCTGCCTTCTGTGTGACTACAAACCAACTCTGACTCTCAGAACACAGCTGTTTTCAGTTCAAACAGAACGCAAAAGGTTACAAATATAAAAAAAAGAGATGCAGAGACCTTGATTCCCTCTGATTCTTTTGGAGGACGCGACTGCATTCATCTGCCTGCCTCAAAAGCCTACCTACAGAGGCCCGTCAAGTATTTAGTGTAAGTGTTTTGGCATTATGCAAATGAAGCTGTGTAAAGTGTGTGTTCATTTAGCGTGTTTTTAAAGAGGACCTCAGATCTTTTGTCTCAGCATGTGGGCCATTAATCCATCTTAAAGCCTTCTCTCTGTAATCTCCCCTCTTTCATTAGCTGAGATGACCACAGAATGCCACCTTTATTGCTTTTCACTTTCTAATTGCATGTTGATCATATATAAAAAAAAACACTGTATCTGAATGGTCTCTTATTCAGAGCCTTAAACTGCAATCAGGGGAGGACTTTGCATTTGATTGCAGAAATAATTTCACATGTTCCAGAACAGATTAAAGAAAATTTAATCTGGATATTAAGAACATTATATGTCAAAGTTAGGGGTCAGTGCTGGTACAGTCGGAAGGAAATCCATAAAAAATTAGAAACGGATTTGATGAGGCTGGAGTGTACACCACAAAAAAACAGAGAGAGATTTTAATCAAGCCCCGTCTTTATGACAAGAGGACTGGCGATTCTTTTCTTGGAATTTTTAAAATTATTTTGTGACGTCCCAACATTTCTTAATCGCATAATACAATAAGCAGATTTGCGGAAGGGCAAAAATACTGCCAAAATGGCCATGGAGGGGATGCATTTTTGAGCATTCTCGCATTGTGTGGGTGGAAAATCAATTTTATATTTGCTCATCACAATGAATATTTATGGTTTTAAGTCATAAAAAGCACTTTATGATAATGCAAATAGTTCAAGAGGCACCCCACACTTGTCACTTTTTGCACACTCTATACAAGTACATAACAAATGTCTTGTTTACAATTTTCCCATCTCAAAATAACTGCTCAACAATAGTTCATTCCAGGCCTCATCCTTACACACTTCCAGCAACGACAGTCTTCTGGGGCCAAAAGAATGCTTGGGGAAACACTGCCACCTACTGGCCGGTCAGAATGGAAAGCAATAGCTTTGCAAATTCGAAACATACAAGAAAAGATGCAAATGACCTGCATGTTAAGTAATACATTCCTCTAGGCACAGGCAGCATATACATGACATGCACATTACGGACAAAAAAGGGGAAAAAAAAACAGATCAGCAACAATCTCCCAGCAAAGCAAAGCTGGAAGCAATGAGAGGGCTTTCTATTCAGCTATTTCAGAGGCCAAGCACCAAACCTTCGTAAAAGAGATATTCTGTAAAATGAGAGTGAACACACATAAAAGTCAATCAGCACTGAAATAAGCAAATAAGCAGATTCACACAAAGCAGTGGCTCCACAAGCGGTGCATACTCATTCAAAAAGTTGACTCTAAAACCCAAACACTAATGCAAGTCCAAATAAACGTCCATTGTCAGGCCACATCATATGGAAGCAGTCTTTGGAATGAAGGGTGTAGTAATATTTTAGGAATAATCAAAGGATTATTCCAAAAACGAGCAGTTAACTGCAAATACGTCCCTCCACCCTGACTTCATGATTACACTTAAGCCCCTGTAGTTAGGTGTTTTGAATTTCCATATTCACACACACGTTTAGAGAGAGGACGGCGGGGGTGACAGGGTGGAAGGGGGGAGCAGCCAAAATGTCTGCTGCACCTTTTATTAAAGCGTATGAAAGGCGCTGAAGGAAACCCACACCCTGTTTTCATTAGCTGCATGTCAGCCCGAGAAAGAGAGAGAGAGAGAGAGAGAGAGAGAGAAAGAGAGAGAGAGGGAGAGAGAGAAAGAGAGAGAGAGAGAGAAAGAGAGAGGGAGAGAGAGAAAGAAGACACTGCTTTTCTTTCCTTTTTACCTTTGCGCTTCATATTACAGCATGCAGCTGGGCATCAAAGCCACAAAGAGGCTTATTCTGGGTTTTATTTTTTTAAGGAAAAATGTTTCACATTTAAAATGCTTAAAAAGCTGGCAAAGAGAGAAAAAAGAGAATGCAGTATATTAAAAGAATATGATATGGCAGCATTTTTTAATGCTGAATAAAACAGCTCTTTCTTAATCTTCACATTTATTTTTGTTATATTAAGTCTGTTTCGATTTCACTAAACATACTGAAAATTACATTTCAGCGTGGGCCAAGGTTTCTCTTTTATCTGCAACCTAGTTTGTGAGAAATATTTCAAATTCCTTGCAGATAATAAATAGTTATTTTGTATATTTTCTTAACATCTGTTTCCACTCAGTCGATTTGCAAATGTCCCTCAATATGACTAAACAAAGACGCTTCTTGAATTTTCGCTCGGGCAAAAAAACTAAACCAGATGTTGCCGTTGAAGGAGTGAGAGGGAGAGAATTTTACACATATCAGAACGTTTCTATCAGCACACCTTTTTATAAATATAGTGTGTATCTGGTGGAAAGTTTGTTGTATTTAGTTGCGGAAAATCACACATACCCTTTTCAAAAAACAAAACAAACAAAAAAAAAAAATATATATATATATATATTACTGTTTTAATGTTTTATATATATATATATATATATATATATATATATATATATATATATATAAACTGAAACATACATTTCATTTTAAGTTCAGCATGAGTCATGACCATTTCTAGTCAAAATCAGAAAAATCATAATTCAAATCTGAGCAGCTTGCTTCCTCGGCAAGCTGAAGTGAGCACTGGAAATGTGCGTGTAGACAGCGGTGGTGCAATCAGCTGACTGGCACTGTGTTTGTTAAAGCCGCGTGTAAAGCAGGGTGAGGAAGGAAGCCAGACTTATTACTATGCAGACCCCTCACTAAAACGCTCAACGGGCGAGGGAGAGGGAAAAAAAAAGAAAAAGCAAAAGAAATAATAAAACAACAACCCTCTGCCTATTTCTGGAGATTTAAACACATCTCCGCCCCGAAACGAGCATCAACACAGTAATGGAGCCTCACTTGCAAATTGCGTTCCTTAATGATCATTTGACTGCATTTGTCTGACGCATCACTCTTCTCTCAGGCTCATGCAAACGCCAAACCCTGTCCTGTCCTGCCTGACCAATCGCAGCTCGTGATGAAGCAATCCTGCCCCGCGTGTGATTAAAGATGATGGATCTCCTCAGCTGATAAGAGGAGAAAAAAAAATTACCCAGACTGCCCACCGTAAATTTGCACACACCTTAAACGTCAGCCCGCATGACACGCTCGCACGTATAAAAGCACGAGAATTAACGCAGTCGGGATTAAGCCGAGGGGGGAATAACAAGGCACCTCTTTAAAAAGCGCCTCGTCTCCTGTATATTACAATGGGCAGCGCCGGTGCCCCCCGAGAGAGTCGAAACAGTGAGCTAGAACAAGACATCCCTCATCAGGAACGGAGCAGAATTACAAGTGCAAGAGCGGAATTACTTAGCCAGCATGGCCATATTATGTCACCGTCTTGACTGAAGGAAGCCTGGGATGGAATAGTTCTAATAATAATAGAAATAAAAGCAATAGGACTCCAGTGCTTGGACCCCCTAATAATAATGCACAGACTCAAAAATCCACCCGCATTGCAAATCATGAATGTGGATGAGATAGAGTGAGGAGGATGGATAATAAACATGAGGATTCATGCAGCATGGTCACACTCGACTTGACGAGACGCACAAAAATGACAGACATTCAGAGATATTTACCAGTGTTTTCGGTCCTCACAACCGCCCTATTCACTGTGTTTGAGTGTGAGTGAGGGTGTGTGTGGTGTGTGAGCTTGAGCCTAGCCTTCTCTCTTGGACCGCTAAAGCAGAAGGGGGATAAGACAGTGTAGTGTGTAGTGTGTGTGTGTGTGTGTGTGTGTGTGTGTGTGAGTGCGTGTGTGCGAGTGTACGCAACCATGGCCCCGAGACGCATGACCCACAGTGATGTTCAGGAGCCATTCAGTGACCTCCCGCCAGCCGGCCCCCAGTGATTAATTCCCCCTGCCCTTCACACACGGGACAATTCAGAGACGTATGTGTGTGTGTGTGCCCCCCCACACTGAAACCCCCCCAAACTCCTTCTACAAACCCCCTCTACTGTAACACATATACACACACACATACAGGCATACACTGCCTCCACTGAAAGCCAAGCACACGCAGACATGCAGGTTTGTTTTAGTACAATTCCAGGACATATGTCAGTACATATCACAAATGTGTAAACACATATATGAAATGCTGGCCCGTATGTGTTTCAGGTACATGGAAATACTGTTACAATAAATCCATCATATTGTATTATTAAATATAAGCCTCTCAATTTAATGCGCACAGAAATCGAACAAACATTTAACAGTTTGTAGGAAATACAGTATGCTTATTCTAATACTGATAAACATATTCCACAAAGTAAAATAAAAAAAAGGACAGATCATCCCACATCTACAAACCCTCACCCTCAATCTATATTAACTTATAGCCACACATTATTATGAAACACAGTACCTTTACAATGTTGAAGAAAAATTAAATATACAGGCACATTTAAATATATATATATAGGCAGATTGTAGGGCACTCCCTATTTCTGCCATTAGAAGAATTACTTACTCAAGCCACAGTACATAGTTATATAATGTGCAATAATAACAATGTGCCCCAATAATTATGTGCCATAAAGTAGGTTTGTTTTAAAAATCCATATGTAACATATTATGTATTATATGTCATTATATGTAATATGGATTTTCTAGGCCTTACACCTAACCTGCATTCAAAAGAATGTACACAGAACAAACATATATATATATATATATATATATATACACACACACCGTCATTGCCAAATGCCAAATTTTATTTCAATATACACAATAAAAATAAATACAAAATAAAAAAACTATTTTTGACTGAGAAGAAGAGAACGGCCTCTGTAGCTAAAGCAAACATTAAACAAAATTGTAGCAATAATGCACAGTTACTCATTCATTAATAACAGAAAAATAAAACAACTAAATCATCACTGTAGTCTATGTAAGTCTGGGCACCTTGTTTTTTTTTGTTGTTTTTTTTTTTGGACAAGGCTTTAGACCTTAATTGGCAAATCAAGTATGAGGTCAACCACTGCAATTAGGAATCTTTATTACAATAATCTCAATAAAAACTCAATAAATTTCATAAGAACCTTATCACAATACGTAACCGCGTCACAAAACACAAAATAATTCTAGTTATGTAATTCAATTCATTGTAGAGAAGTCAAATGGGTTTGTGAGTTCTGTGGATCAATAAAGAAAGTCACACATCTCTTTGGCCACAATCATCAAAGGTGTGTTTGGAGACTTGGGGATTTATCAAGTTTGTGAAGGCAACGCTGCACAGTGGACCAGTGCATCACTCTCTTGACTCAGCCAAACCTTCATGTAGGTTCTTGGCAGTCATATAGAGGGTTTCATTTGTCTGTCTAAGCACACCAGCAGTTCTCTAAGAGTTTTTTTGGTCTCCCAGATCCTATTCTGACCTCCATGGTTCAACTACCATTTCCTAATACCAGTCAACACTGCAGAAACCATGAGCTGAAAACGTTTGGCTATCTTTTGATAGTCTTTCTTTGTTTGTGTGCATCGATTACTGTCATTTTCAGACAGACATTTTAGACAGTTAGAAGAAGAGGCCAGAAGAGGCCATACTTGACAAGAGTAGGCAGAAGTATGAAAGAGCAAGAGAATACAAACCTGGGAAATTTAGGAAACTGCATTAGAATATGCTGAAAATATTGTGTTTTATTTGTGATTAGCGACAGAAGCTGCTATTCTTAATTTATTATAAAAAATATTTAAAAAAAGTTTTGGATGAGAGCCCAAATTTTGCATAAGACTGTACATACAGATGTGCAAGACAACAAAATGTCCATTCCTACAATCACGTTTTTACAAAATCACATCCATTTCAAGATGTAGATGATACATGGTAGTTTTAGTTTGATAGCATGTCATAAGATGATTTTTGTTATTATTTGATTTAATAATCATCACAGATATCATGTGATGCTGAATGAGCAAACAAAATTAGCAACATTAGATAATTTATCCAACTTTTTTTTTTATCCAGTGCATTTTCAAGGAAACGCATGTGAGCTCATGCCCAACAGGTTCATGTACACTCAGTGTCCAATGAAAAATGATGGGCAAAAACAATAAAGGTTAACAATAAAGGAAGGAAACAGAGAAAAAAAAGAAATGATCACACTGCACGTCATCAGTCAGTCAAAATGGAGGTTTGGTGAAGGGAGAAAAGCAGTCGCCATTCGCCATCACAATATTTTCTCCCCCTTCTCGCACATTTGCACTTACACACATTTTGTCTCTGACCACAGATGGCCGCTGCGCCATGGCGACACAATTTCCATTTTCTGACAGACTGAATTACCATTCGTCCACTTTCTTTTCTGATTATGTGCTGGACAGCAAAATTTGGGGGGCTGCACAATGCAAATCGTTTTTTTCCCCTTTTTTCCCTCCTCAACCTGACACCCTGACAGCGAAACTGGCAGTCACACAAGGACAGAGTGAAGAGAGCAATCTAGCGTCCAGGGGATATGAATTTCTGATCAGCAGCAGTAGCGAGGAGGCTGACGTTACTGCCTGGGCTTTACTGTAATCCTATTGGATGGAGCGCTCTGATGAAGACTACAGGATTCGGGGCCCCAACATGGTGGCAGCTTACAATTGCAGACGTCTGACCATAATTTAAAACCACACATTGCAGAGTGCACCGGCCACAACAACAAGCAGCAATTTGACTGCTGGGGCAGCTATGCAGATTATGCTAACCTGCCTTGCCCTTTTCAAGCCCTTTCCCTTATGCTATTTGTGTTATTTAAATTACTGTTCTGTCAAACACGCCCGTCTGATGGCGTGATGTTGTTTAACAAACATTTCTTAACACACTCCCTCCGGCCTACGCTTTTTAATGAAGCTTAAACTGGATCCCTTTCAGCTATCAACTGCTAGCAATGTGAGAAATGGACGAAAAGTAAGAGGAACAGTATTTACAGCAGAATAAAACAGGGAAAAGTTTATTCTTTTGTTTTGCTGCACTATTCAGATTCTGTTTTTACATTTTTCATTACATAATGAGCTGTACAATAGATATACTAATGAAATAGACAATCAAAAACTCAGCGGAAACAGAAAACTACTTAAAAACAAGCATAAAATGTCCAAATTGAACAGTTTACAAATCATTAATGATAGATGAAATTTAAAAATAGTGATTAAAACACTGTTTTATTACTTCTGTTCCATCCAAATATCAACAACAGACCTCGGACATGCGAAACCATTTTTGAGTTTCTACAAGAAAAATTGGACAACTTTTTTGTTGTTTGTGCCATGTACCAAAAGAGGGTACTAAGCCTATCCCACTTCATATGCAATATATATATATATATATATATATATATATATATATATATATATATACACACACACACACACACACACTAGACATGCAAAATCTAGATACTTTTAGCAACACAAGCTAAAATGAAAGTCCCTGCTACAACACAGTATAGCCATCTGTAGCCACAGTTTTTGAAAAGACAAAAAAATTAAGTTTGAAACAAGAGTGTCAAAATGTGACAATTGCCTCTGGTCGACAGGCCATGGAAAATGAGAACAGTGTGGAATGCTGTTTTGTATAAGCGGCAAAAAGGTTGAGCATGACATGTTAAGATATAATTTCACATGACACGTCCTGCCATGTGACTGTTGCGCATGCAGACATCCTATAGAAATCAGAGTATTAAAACTAAAACTGTTATTTATCTTTACATTACATCATACATGTACATTTTTGGATTGTGTTTTATTTATGTCATTCAAATATCAATAAAAAACACTTATTTTAGGTTTTTGTTGGGTCTAATATGTCTAATATGTTTCATTTTGGTGCATAACAACCATTTACATTTACATTTAACTTACAGGTTTACACTTCTCACCTTTGTTTGTTGCATTATAAAGAACTTGTTGGGCCAAAAACATGAGGAAAATGAATGGATTGTTTTTCCTTTTCCACAAACATGGAAAACATGTTCAAACTTATTAATCAAACTCACTTCAATGAAATATCTCCTACAAATCACAAAATGTCTTTACTTGTTTTGATGAGCTAGTGTAAGAAATAATGAATCATAAATTACACCATGCTTTTGTTATTGCCAAAGATGAATGAGATCTCTAAGGTTTAAAACCACAGCGTGGATCTGGAGAGGGTTCCCTTTAAACCCGTTTATAAAGCCATATGTGGTGCTTTCTTTGTTTTAGCGCTGGAGTGCAACACATAAAAAATCATGACAGGCTATGTGACACAGGTAGGAGAGGCTACAGTAGCTGTGGGACTTGCTGAGTACACAGCAGTTGGCCAAGGCTATCAGCGGCTGTTAGCCCAAGGCAGACACAGCACATTCTTATAAAGGTCATGAATCTGGGCCATGTGGTCGCATGACCAAACGAACTTTGTAAATGTTATTGTACATGATGACCCGTGTGAAGTGATGCGCTCTCAGAGCAGTGGCTGGAGCTAATATGGCTATGATGAAGACAAGCTGGGAACATTTATGCCTGTCGGAGAGAACCCCAACACTGACAAATAAATGTTCCTAAATGGTTCTTGGGTTCCAGGAACAAAATCTTCAACTAAAGTGCAACCTTTACATCATGTGGGGGTTCAGACCTTCACATAGGTTCTCCACACTCACAGTTCTACAAGAACCATCGACGGAATGTTCTTTAGGTAACCAAAAGTGGTTATTTTATGGTACTGCTCCAAAGAACCATTATTTGCACCTTTTAAGGATCTAAGTCACAAGGTAACAAGGTAAGACCCAAAACCAATTTGGATCTATTTGTGGTAAACAAAATAAAATCTGACCAAACTTGGCTACAGGCAGACAAACTCCCTTTGCCTTCTGTAATGGTTAGGTTGTACTTACTAAAGTGTGTCTTTTATCTCCTGCATTCATTTAAAAACAGTATAGTTTACTGGGCAATCTTCTGGGCAAGTAATAGATAACTAAGTATTAGTTATACAGACCTGAACCACTGCATAGTGTGTAATTTGTAAATTAACAGTAGCTGAAGTGGAAAACATTTACAAGTAGTAAATTAGTATGAGATAAGCAGGGATAGATGTTTAAAAAAGGTTTAACACTTTATTAAAGACCTTTTTCTGAAACTATATATTCATACATTCAGGAAGTGTTTAAGATCTTTACTGTTCAAATAAGTTTTACATCAGGATTTTCTGTTTTTTACTGTTAGTCCCTTTTTCTGAAATACTTTTCCTAACCAACATAACTCATTTATGTTTTTAGAAGAGGACATGAATTCATTTTATCTGAGGATTTTCACTCTGAAGCAGTTTCACTTTGAAGCCTACCTGTATTTTACTGAAGAGCCAGGCCCCAGAAACATCTGAAACACATTAAGGGCCAGTGACACTAAAACTTGAAATGTGATGATCTTTGACTTTAATTCTTCATAGAACACAAAAAATAACTTTGGCCAGTAATTAATATCTACATTGGTTTGTGAATAGAAATCTACAAGGACAGGCTCCAGTCATGTCAATAGCTTTTACACCTAACCTTTTACACGGATAGGATCCTGCAAAGCAAATGTGTAACCTGGACGCATTATTATTATTATCATTATTATTGAGGTTACTGTATGTCCAGTTTAGAGTTAAAGAATGAAGAATTTCACAGGTTATGTGACCGAGTTCCTCAAACGTTTCTTTCAGCCACCTTTGGTGAACTGAGGCAAACTCAACGCATGCACCACATTCATAAACATCGCAATTAACAGTGACACGAATTCCAATTTTCCTTAGGAAAAGGTTACTTTCATGCAACGTAGGTGAAAGGACGGAGGAAAGGGCAGATAGCGCTCTTTTCCTTTGCTGAATTAAAGGAATTCAGATGGCTCTTAAGATGGCTACTGCTCGAGTGCTCCCTGGTCGCAGAGCACATTAAAGAACATCCCCTGCTGCATTTGGCCATTTGAATGAAACACTTCTTATAAGTAAAAAGTTTGAATCTTAAATAGATTAATCTTTTAGAGGCTGCCCTGCTAACAGTGTATGCAGTGACCTGCGTCTTAATGTCGTACTGTGAACTTGAGTTTTTTTGTAGCGGTTCCTCATGGTGGCGAGTCATCCATAGAGACGCAGAAATGAGCGAGGCGTGCGACTGCGGAGCCTGCGTTATAAAGGATATTGTGGAGGGTGATACAGTTGAAAGGCATGAATACGAGGTGCTGAGAGGGGTGCAGTCAAATCAGCACAGTTTGCAGGAGTGAATTAATTCACCTGAGTAGTGTGAAGGCGAGAAGCTCTGAATATTAACAGGGCTCTTATTGTAATTGTATGATTAAAGTTATTCCTGGACTCTAAATAAAACCATTATTTCTGTATTTTTACACTCCATTTTAATCAAAATGGTGGGTGACATATTTATATATTTATGCGTTTGTTTCTCATTGCCTGGTTGGGGTGGGGAAGAGGTTAGTAACTTGTCACGTTGGCAGAAAGCAGGTAGGGTGATGTCACTCTGATAAAGGACGGGCAACGGTGGCCAATCAGAAGGCATCTTTCGTCTCGGTAGCACCCACATAAGCGCGGGAGTGGGTGATTTACAATATGGAAAAGAATTGCTCCAGATCGGAAGCAATATTAAAGGAGGTTAAGGAAATGAGATTAAGGAGTAGACCTCATTGGTGCATGGGTGAAAGCCCCACAACTGCACATAGGCAGATGCATTAGACTGATGAAAGTGTGACCACTGATCAGAGTTTACAGATGAACACTTGTTAAAAAAAAAAAGGGGGGGGGGTGTGATAGAGCCAAAAAAAAAATCAAGAAAGCGAGAGATGACAACATCTGTGGTGTAATGAAAGCGTATTGTGTTGGGCCAGATTGTATGGAGGCACCTAATCAGATCCTGGACGGTAGGAAGGGGTGCTGGTGTCATTTGGTGAAGCTCTTTCCACTATTGTCATGATGGAGCAGCCTTCAGTCTGAGGCCCGTGCAGGATGATAAGTGTCTCACACGTGAGGGGTTATTCGAAGTTCATGTGAACGAATGAAGTCCATTTCCGAAGAGTGCGATGAGAGAGGAATACAGCCACTGTTTTCAATTTACAGCTCAGGCAGAGGAACGCGTGTCTGGGAAAGAAAGGGAGGGGAAAAGGGAAAAAAATGCAGCCAACCAACAGAGCTTCCTGCAGAGGTGGCCTGCAACCCACCGAAGAATGTGCTGGGATCTTCACCAGAATGTGCCAAGATGAATTGTGGCTCCGGGCTCGCTTTCAAACGCATTAGTCAAATTTTGCGGCCAGAGAAACTTTCCTGAACCCCTCGGAAATCAAGAGTTATTACTTTCATTTTGCTATACTGTTCAAATGTAATTACATATTAAATAACATAAAACGTAATACAATGTATAACAGTACCGTTCAATTTACATTTCATGCAGAGAAGGTTGCGTCAACTTGTTTTCATTTGTATTGATGGCAAAACAAGACAGAGACGTAAAAGAAGGTTTTTTTTATCCTGACCCTACGCACAACAACAACCTTTCTTCAAATTCAAATCATTTTATCAAGCTTTGCCAAAAGACTGTTGTTGAGAAAAGCGTAAAGCAGAGAGGCCCTGAACATTGTTTTAAATATGTTTTTAACACTAGAACTACCACACAATGGTGGTCAGTCCTCTGCTGTATAAAATAAAATACTAAGATAAAAGTATAGAATCACAGTATTGAATTCCAGCATGCTTCTGTTATCTAACTCAAAGGTTAATTCAGCTGTGCCGACTGAACCAACATCCCCAGTAATGTTGGACAGACTTCACCTCATGAATCGCAATGGCGGCAGTTTGGCGCAAGACCGCTATTTGGAGAACCGTTCGTATTTACTTGCTGATTTGAGACATGAGCCAAGGCCGGGTCACTCTGCAGCCTCCTCGCAGCTCGGCCCATCCCAACACGGCAGTGCCTCAAATTACCACAGGCATCCATGCAGCCAAGTCTAAAATAACCAATATCACCTCATTATCCTCTAGGTGAGAAGAAATATGATTGGTGGCAAATTAAGCTGTTACATCTCCACCGCGTTGAAATATGGAGCGCAAATAAATACGGTGAGAGGGGTGGTGGGAGGGGGAGTTACAGCAGGGTTTGACTTTATCAGGAGACATGCTGGGCTCCAATCTCCCACTGCCAGGTGGGTTATTTACCTCCTGAGCACACACTGCAGCACCGAGGCAGTGAGGGACTATCTGTCCCAGACACACGCCTGACAGTACGCTGTGCTGAATACACAAATGCATTTAAAAGAGTCGGCCTGCATTCTCACAGACACAAGACATGCACTGCGATTCTTGGAGTGCAAAATGCAACATGCATCTGAATATTGAATTAGCATCACTGCTCATTTCAGAGGACAGACAGTAGGGCCTAGCACTTGAATTGGACTCCTTCACACATCAGGGACACACTTCGAAGGCATGTTTAAGAGGATCTGTGTGCAATGGAGTGGCCATTGTCACTGTTTATCAATTCCCTGTGCCAGTCCTTTATGAACTTTTTCATATTTACTGCACTTTAAGTCACTAGTTATATTATCGATGTCACGCAAAACAGGAGAATGAAAAAGCGTATTAACTTTCAATGGAAGTCACTGTCACAAGATTGTATTTTAGTTAAGACTTACCCTGGAGCATTTCTATTGGTCCATTCATCAAGTAATTTTGCACAATGTAATAATGGACAGCTGCCAGATTCTTCTTCTGCATGACAGCAATGATATGTTTATTTATGCATCAAAATGACATAATTGCATATGCAATATTGCATGTCAAACAACTTAATTACCCAGCTGGGTAGGGCAGTTTGTCAGTACTCAGTGACCAAATGAATGTTTCATCATTAAGAGAGTAAGTCCTGGCTACCTGGACTCAATGCAGCACAGTGTGTGAAATGTTGAATAAAATCATTTGTACTCATAGTTTATTATTTTATTTAAATGCACCACTGTTTCCTGTTTGGTCCAATTTATGAGTTTCTTAAAATTATGAGCATTTCTTAAAATACTGTGATATTATATTTAGGACAAATCGCCCACTCCTGTGCCAGAGACTGCTAACGTTTTCTTACACTATTCACCTTATTTTCCATCAAACATGGGGGGGAGCATTTATTTTGTTTATGTTGTGTAGAACATTTGGTGCGGAGACACTGCTATAGTCTATGATCGAAGGCGCTAAATTTAAAACATCCACCCAAATGTCCATGTGACTGCTCTTACCAGAGAAATGGCGAGGTTATGTAGCTCCGAAATGGCGAGGTTATGAAGCAGACGTAGCGTTAGATCTTAAACATCTTACCCGACAGCCTCACAAGTACTCGACGCGTCCACTTCACTTGTGCATCATAACTGAGTCTCTCCTCCACAAAAAGGTTAAGATCAGACGTATGTTTTAAATGTATTACCTCTTCTTCTTTGGATATGGTGCCCCACTTTAAATAACGCTAAATAGCCTGTTGGCATGTTGTGTTAGCATAGCTAGCAACCCACAGCAGTAGCTTGAGGACTGCATTCATGTTGAATACGATTTGACTCAATCAACTGACATAAAATAAGTGGAAATTCTAACACAAAGGCAAAAAAAACATTCTTGAAAGTGGGCGTGAATATGTGGCAATGAAAATATCAAATGTAATCAACACAACACAGATCTAGATTGTTGCCATCATTCTGTTTGCAACAGTTGTTAGGAACAATACATAGTACAGCATGGATGGGAATTTGTAGCCTCATCAATCTCAGAAAATTCACAATCAAGCCATTTCCACAAAGAAAACAAGTTTGAGTATATTGAAGTTAGAATATTCAAAAAATCATCTGCATCCTCTGGCCTTGTTTACCAGGAAGATAATGAGAGGTGTATTATTCCACATGGGCTAATGCTAATCGAGATGTCCTCTGCAAATGTTATTTATCAGAGGCTGTAATGAGACATCTATTATTCCACCGTGGCGGAAGCTAATGGGCTTAAATCCATTTGCTGCAACCGCACAGGACAAAAATGCATGCAGGGGTGCAATTTTAAGGTGTGTGGAACAATTGCCAATCGGTTTCCTTCATTTCCTGCACATGCCCATAGAGCGTTTTTTTTGCGGTGGTGTCCTGCAGAGACAAACGCATCAGCCTGGGCAGCGGGAGTCGCCATCAGTTTCATTTTGATTAACGCTTCTATCGCTCAACTTGATGGAATACGACTAAAAACAAATTATTACACATTAAATAACTTTTGCCTGGTTTCTCTGGAATGCTCACACTGAACACTCAGAGTTTATTTTAGCAGTTCATTAAAAAGAGAAAATCTTGATTTATCTTTAATTTGCAATCCAACTCTGATGTAAACTAAAAACACACCGGGCCTAATTATTTAGCTCACGAATTAGAGGAGGGCCTCTCTTACGCATGAATAAAGGAAGATGCCATACTCATGTAATTAATTTCGCATCACTATTTATGTGTATGCTCATAACCATTTAAATTTCTGAAACGTTTCCTTTAGCGGAGAGTGATTTTTTACACTTGACTTCCTGTTGTAATCAAGGTCTTTCTAACCTGATAACTGAAGGTCACGCCTCAGTGAATAATTCAGAAAGGCACTGAAACTGTGGCAGCATAGAGAGCACTAATCTTATATTGGAGCAGTAAAGGATATTAAGGAACAATTGCAAAAAGTGACACATCTAATAGAAAAAGATTACTCTGTGCTACACCAATTTGATTTGAATTGAATACATTTTACAAGTGCTTTCTCCTGTGCCCGTCTGGACATAATGCAAGAATGCGGGGTGTCAGAGAAGGCCAAGCGCAATCCCTCCCCTCCTCTGGCCTGGCTCTTTCTTCAAAACCTCACTTGTATAAAACAAGTCAAAGGAAATGTGGTGGTCTAGAGAGAGAACCCGGGATTCCAGGCTTTTTTCTTTGTCAAATGGCCCTACCTTTTTCTTTTCCAAAACCGCAGAAGTTTAATCAGGAAAGACATGCGGCCAGTGGAAAAAAAGACTAGAAACAGAACAGGTAGCAAAGTGAATGCCCCTCTGGGTTTGGGAAAGAAGTTTCATGTACCTTTGCCAACAGCAAATTTCTGTTGATCTAGTGGGAGACAGTTGGGGAATTATGAGCAAAAATGTGTGGGTGAAAAATGACGGGCCGTAATCTTTACCCTTAATCTCTCATTGAATGGCAAGCTGGTCGCCGGCCCGACAGACGCCATTAATTTTAAACTGTAGCCCACTTTCATTACCAGGAGTAGCCTATGCGTGTGGGGCTTTCTGTGACTGAACCTACTCTCCTTTGTTCGAAACCTTCAGCTTCAGAGAAGGTGGACTTCATTTGACAATGTCAACAGCAATTCGAGAAGACCACGTCTTATTTAAAGCAGGACAGTTAGGCAAAAGCAAAAGCGTAGCTTAAAAGCAAGGTCGAAAAAAAACCTGTTATCAACAAAATCTTTTAACTAAACCTCTCTGGAATACTACAACAAAGGAACAACGAAGTTAGGATACTACCAAGGCCGGCGGGGGCGCCAGAAGGTTCCTGGCACTAGAGATTCACTTTTGCATGCAATAGCATAACAAAAGATCAAGAGAGATTTGCGAAGACCACTGGTTCAAATTCCCAGCCAACAAAGAGAATAATCCAAATGATACTGCCACTGTGGGACTCTACTGACACCTGGTGGCAGCAGCTCTGCATAGCTAGAAACTAGAGATCCATCTGATCCTGTGTGCGAGTCAGAAAAAGCACAAATATATATATATATAAATAAATATAAATAAAATGGATTAGGCACTTAATATTCAACATCTGGACAACAAGCCGTATAACATGAAGAAATCTGAAGTATATAAACTCAAGAACCTAATCCTTTGCTGTGTAAATGTAACCCAACCATCTTTTTGGTCCACACAAAGTAGGGAAAAATATAAACCAGTCATGCCACTTGCGGATGAAGCCATCAACAAGCAGCGAAGAGTGTTTTAAATGGTTGCACTCAGGCGAATACAATTTTTAGAGCTTGACGCGCAAAACAGGAGGAAGGAAAATTCTGCCTATTCAACTTGCAGATCATATGGATTACAATCACTTTGAACATCCTCACAGTGGTGAATGTCAAGGTGCACCGGGTGTAGAGTCTCCCTGTGCACAAAGGGAAAAGAATGGATATGCTTATTCTACCCACTCCACTCTGCTCAGAGGCGGCTTACCGAGGCTTAATACCACGCCGTCACACAAAGCTGAATGCTTGAAATGAGATGTGTGCCTCGAATACTAAGATAATGGTTTGTGTACCAATAAGAGCATGCAGCATTGTGCGGTTGTTCATTAAGGATCACTGGATGCTCAGCTCTCTCCCATGTCAAGCTTTGCAGTTTAACCCCACGCAAGCCGCTACTCCATTATGGAGTTGATTGGAGGGGTTTGCTGTGTTTATTTTACCTCTGCTCCATCTCCATTTAGACTTCCTGGCAGCTCTCCCGCAGTATAATAGCTGGGTGCAGCTGACTCTGGCGCATTCGAATCCAGCGATATGAGATTGTTTCCTGAAAGAAAACAACAACAACAACAAAGAAAAACATCAGAAAACTAGAAAGCACCAAAACTAAATACAGTTCCCATGAATGCTGAGCGACTGCCAATCCAGATCAGTCCAGTTCACAATACTTGAATCTCACCTAAGAAGGTATTGGCTTTTTGATGGGTGATAAAATGAGTTCTGTTCCAGTTGTCTAAGGACCTGTAGTCAGCGTGATGAAACAAACTACAGATTTCACTGTACTGTTATTTCTGAGCCCAAAGCATCTCTGGCATGGAATACTTATAAAAAAATTTTTAAAAAGTGGTTGAGGACATTATGCTCTTTGCGGCATCTGATTAGAGCTCAGTCTACAAAAAATGGTGACCAATGTCATATTTTATTGCTTGAGAGATAAATTACATTACATCTGATAAAACTGTGGGTATCGCCAAAACTTTTAGAACACAGAACAACAGCAGAGATTAGAAAAGAGACCATTAGATAGTGTACAGTAATCGCATAAACGGCATTGTAACATACAGCTAGTTGTTTTCCAACTTTACAAATCTAGTAAACTAAATATCATGACACACAGTGTATCTTAAAAATGTCTATAAAATGTTATATGTTTTGCCAACTCATCAGTATATGCTGGTTTACTGGGTCTAACTAGGTCCACTGGTTCCACCTTCATCTTTTCAGTATCAATTGGCTTTAACAGGTTTTGTTGTGCATGATATTTATCAGTCACTCTTAGACTTTTGAAATACAAATCTTTCAAAACAAAAGTCCACTCTAGTCCTCAGTGCCCTTTTGCCTGTAGTTTATAGGCAGTACTGTTTTACAGACGCATTAAATACGCGTTTTTTAATCCAAACTGACTCCACAAGACACAGGTTACCTTCAGAAGTCCTATGGAGTCCATGCCTCGTCTTTGGATGCATAAGAGGGACCTGCACAGTAATACGCAGGAGGGTTTACTGTTATGGCTGATCAGTGAATATGTTTCTGTCTAAATGGCTCAATTAAGTCTATTCAATTATTCCTTGTTGTTTTGTTTTGTTTTCTTTAATCGTTCGTCAGTCTTGGCATACAAATCCATTAAAATATCTAAACCTTTTCTGACAGTGTCAAACTAGAGCCGATTTTGCCACCACGCACAGCCTCTTATAGCTAGCTAGCATGTTTGGAGCGGCTGTCTTCAGTCTCTGTAGGAGATACGTGGCGATACGTGTTTTTCAGTGTATACAATTATCTACATATCTTGAAAACCCGAAACACTTTACTGTCAAATGACCAATGCCATTTAATCTAATCTTAAAAAATATGCTTTTCAAACAACTGAAACCCCCAGCCTGTCAAACCTTGGCATCCCTACCTCACATAACCAACCAGTGCAACTCTGAACTGCCGGAGATGATTATAGCTAGCTAGCACTGAAATACAAACTGTATTAGCTAGCTAGGTGCAAAAACAGTAGCCTAAACATCATAGTTATGCATGCCAGTCAAATATAGTAAAGCAAAATGAGTTTATATGGACTAAGTTTACTGTACGAACAAACGTTTAAGCTAACTAGTGCTAGCTAGCTATATTAGCGCTAGCTCAGTTAGCCTGAGTCGTCACTAGCCAAGTGTATCAGACTATGCAAACTTGGCAAGAAAAGTCATGTAGACTTTAAAAGGAAATATAACGGCAGACAATCCCATTTAAAAAAAAAGTTTATTTCAGCACGTCTAAACATCATGAAACATAAGAAGAGGATTAAACACGTAGCGCTAGCTAGCACTACTTACATGATCGATGCGCTGTGGAGAACTGTGCTGCTGATCACCGACATCTGCCCTGACATATCATTCATATCTGCCATTCACTCTAACTGACCTTATAAAACGGCCTAGGATGAAAAAATGACGACGTGTTTTGAATATTAAGTTATATTTAAACATAAAATCTATTGGCATTAACTTAATCTAACTATCAGTTAAAGGTCAGGACTGCCGGAATCTGAACTTTAGATTTAGCTCTAATTGTATCTGTTAAACTGTAGGATTAGGGTTTAGTCTGCTGTAGTAGTCTATGCAAAACATGTGGATTACCTGGTAAATTATCTGATATTCTACATTTTAAAATAAATAACAGGAATTACAGGAAAAGGTTACTTACCCTTTTTTAATAACTAAAAATTATGCCCCTAAAATTGGACGTTGAATAGGTCAACGTTACTGAAGTTAGCTATATAAGCAACATTAATTATTTAAACAACATAAAAACTGACATTTTAATCTGTTGTTTTTTTTCTGTTGTGTCAAATTTCTATGATGAAAGGACCAGTCTTTCACTGAAAGTTAAAAACCGACTTTCCGTCTCCTGTAAAGTTGTCATTTTGTGTGCCATAGCTCTTATATGATTTTACAGAAATGAATACACAGTTATTTATTTGATTTGTTTATTTAAACATAATTAGGAATACACCAATTCCAACATAGGTTACAGAATCAGTCTAGAATAAATTAAACGTGTGTTCTGGCCCTCAGTATTGTAGCTATTTACATTTCAATAGTCATGTTTACAGTGTTTTTACTGCTTTAACATATCAGCATTCTGACATAACACTCAGGTATGAAATAAGAGTAAATAAAACATATTTCTGTGATGATCAGAGCTGGGTCAAATACAGATAATGATATATTTATTTACTTTGTTTTAAGCATTTGCCAATATGTTGAGTCAGATACCATATACTGTTACTGTAACCTGCAATATATAAAAATACCAATGACCACTGAAAAATAGCAGGAGATCGTTGTTAACAAGACTGCTCCAAGAAAAAGGTTAACTTACTGAAACAGATGGATTTTCTGTACAATTCAAAATTAAAATGTTAGAAAAGTAGGGCTGGGTGATATGGTAAAAATACTGTATCACAATATTTAAAAACCTTTTTCATGATACACAATATTTATCATGATAGGTGTAATCACAGACTAAAAACATCAGTAGCAACAGATTCTTATAAACTCAGATACTCTCCCGTACTGAATACAGTAATTTATATTCAACAGCTGCTGTTCGTCATCTAATTAAAGCAGTCTAATTACACTGTTAGTAATGAAACCTGTAGCTGATCAGTGTTTACTAAGAGTATCCTTGAAATGCTTAGAAAGCATATTGTCATCACGATAACAACATTTTTATCACAATGCGAATGCCCAGCTCTATAGGAAAGTCAGTTACAGTAGTTTAATGTGAAATGTATCCTAAACAAATGTAAAAAGTCCGAACTGCTGTGGTGATGATGGGAACCAGACCAAACTTACCTTACAGAAAGTTCATACACAAAACAGTTACCTGATGATAGCGAATGACAAGGGTTTGGCCTAAAACATTAGTACATGCACGGAAAAAAAAAACAGCACTCAAAGAACCAATATTTTATCATTATCAGTACTGCATATAACATTTCAGGAGACACGTTCACATTGTAGGTTCACTGGTCGCTTTAGGTAGTAAAATGTCTATGCTAGTGTTGTTGACATTGTGATCCCTGGTGCTTTTCACCACCACTATAGATGTGTCAGACTGACACATTATTCTGTGTCAGTATGTTTTTTGACATTGTTTACGTCCCAATGATGGAATTACTGCTAATATCTTCAAAAATGATGTGGAATAACATTTAAAGGTATTTTAATACATTAATTAATATAAAAGGTAATAAACATTCTGAAATCCACATTTGACCCAGGTCTGATAAAAGTTTTCCTCCATATTTATCTGACATCACCTAATCTCTATGGTCTGGAAAGTTCCTAATAAATCTAAGGTACAAATTCAATAGATTTCATGCCATTTACACATTTACAAACACAGCCGGCTGCAGCTGTAAGTAACACCTTGACAGGGGTGGTGATGCAGACTTTAGGCCTCAGAGAGGAGGTTCAGGTGAACGTCTGCTGGAAATGGGCTGTGCCGGCATCAAGATTGTCGGACTAGAGGAGGACTTGTAGATCTCCTGACTCTGAACCTGAGGGGGAGACGGGATTGGGGTGTCTGGAGAGGCTGGAAAAATAGGAACAAAAGGATTTAGCATTTTTAAAAACAAATCTCCATCTGCTGCAAGTCAATTGTAGGGTCATTTACAGTGGACAATAATTTTGAAGCATGTTCTTGTCCTTACAAAATAAAATTGATCACTTGAAACACACATAAAAAGCCACTGGGCAGTTGGAGAGTTCTGTTTTTTAAGTATGTATCCAAAACATTTTCATAAAATCTTTGGTCAAAGGTATAAAATATAAATATACGTAAACAGGTGTGATTCATATTACTAAAGATGAGATGATGTTTTTTAGAGAGTACTTGTGTTAATATATTACCTACATAGTAGTGCGGGTGGAGTTTTCACAGGGAAAAATCATAGGGAAGCTGAATCAACTGGAATTGGTTGGTTTATGGTGTTGCTCCACTGTTCGAGCATTGCATTTATAAGAACAGCTTTGATAACACATCATATCTGTCTCAGGGTTTATTAAAGTTCTTTCCTAAGTACAGGGAAACACGTCATAAATATTGTCTGTGGTAACTGACGGTCTGATACAGAAGCCTTGTAGGCCTTCAGAGAAAGCCTTATAGGTTTTGCAAAGGTTCCGAAATATTTATATTTCTATCATTTTTATTTAGTTTTTACTCAGCATGTTTATATTTTAACTTTGTTAAAATATAGTAGTTTAGATTATTGCAGCAATACAATGCTGTCATTTGACACTTACATTTCTTCTGGTAGTTTTGGAAATATCACATAGCCGTAGCCGTACCCTATCAGTTACAGTCAGTTGCTAGAAATGTAACAGCAGCGGCAAAGCTCTTTACTGAAAGATTATTTGTAAAACTTCAACATACAAAGTAGATTATAGGATACAAGCTTAGAGTTAAGCAAGGAGTGTATTTTCAAGCTTAAAAGAACAACCTTATTCTCGAACGACCAAAAAAAATGTTCCGTGCTAAAAGTTAGTATTGTTTTTTTTGTGGCCTGAACGGAAGGCCCAGCATTAGTGGTCATGGTCTGCATGGACCGAAAGAGATTAGGTAGAGTAGAGGTAGGTGGAGTATTCCTTTCAGGTATTAAGATGCTCATCCACAGTGTGCTCCTAACATTTGATATGTACACAACAGCTATCACTTGCAGATGCTGTAATATTGATTAACACTGTTGAATAATTAAGCTAAAGTAGATGTCATAAATAATTATCTCACCTATTTGTTGTGCATGCACAGGGCCTGAAAGGGAGCTGATGACAACTGTCTGCCCTGTGATTGGATCCTGGGCCAACTGGGAATGACCATGGTGATGCAAGTGTGGCTGCTCCGTGGTGAGACCTGTGAAGCAATCAACATATAGATTCAGGTATTGATTAAGAATGACATATCCTTTCCTGTGGGAATACTGTATACCCAATGATGGATGCTACATATTCTGCTATCCTTAATAGATGCTTTGCTAGGCCTTGATTATGTCAGCACTAATATGCTGGCACAAGAATATAGTTTTATGTATTAGCAAAGGCCAATCTATCCAACATCTCACCACAGGAGAGATTCTACACGGCTTACAGTGACAGCGATGCCTTATTTTACTTTAACCTAGAGCTGGGCAATATGACAATATTTTATTGTATTGTGATAAATATTGTTATCATGATACGCAATATACTTCTCTAAGCATATTAAGGATATCATCAGCCATTTCATTACAAACTGTGTAATTAGACTGGTTTATTTAGATAAAGTGCAGCATATTTTGAATATAAATCACTGTACTCAGAATGGGAAAATATATGAATAGTAGGTTTTAGGAATCTGTTGCTACTGTTATTTTTGGTCTGTAATTACATGTATTGTGATAAATATTGTGTATCTAAAATAATGTATCAATATTAATGTGTGTAAAATGTATACTCATAATTCATGTAAAATTTACTTTATGTAAAATTGGTTGTAGGACAAACAATTATTCAAAACTGTCTGTTTTTCACAGTTGTAATTTCTAAATAAGGAACGTCTAGACTAAGGATGGCATGTTTTGAAACTTTTAACATACTACATCGAACTGTCTTATGAAAAAAGCGAGAAACATTTGTTGTCTTTTGTGTTTTTCTATGATCCCTTTAAAAAATAAGCTTGGAGAGCAAGAAGTTAAATTCTTAGGTTGTCCTGTAAATGGCCCTCTCCAGCCTCACCTCCGAGCAGCATCTCTTGCAGCAAGTTGTCGATCTTGGCCAGGCCGAAGAGTTTGATGAACTGCAGCTGTTCAATCATCTGCCAGGTGATGCTCTGTAGAGTGGGCAGCAGCAGGAGTAGTTCACCAAAGCGCCCACGAGAGTCGTACTGCCGGTCATTTATGTAGTCCTCCAAACTCATCTGGACCTGGTACCTCATATTCTTTATCTTTGACGGGTCTCTGAGGCTTTTGGCATCTGAAGGTCATACACAGAACCAGAGTCATTTAAATGAGTTAAGGCCTCTATTGACCACTTCATGGGATGGTGCTTGGAGAATTGGGAGCATGCGAGGGAAATGGGCCAATTTTTTATTTACATGAGCACTTACCGGGGTCAAAGAAAACAATAGCTTTCAGTGCTGCGTATTCATTGTCATCGATCTGGATGTCTTGGAAGGGTGCGACCAATTCGTCGAGGACACGGTTAGCCACTCGGCTGATCTCTGCTTCGGGGCAATTTCGGTGAATAACACAGCCATTACCTGCAAAGGAAAATAGGCATTTGGGCTTATTTGTGATCATACCTTTTCTGTGAGTGTGTCTGTGTTTGTGTGCTTGCGCACTAAAGAGTTGATGTAAATGACATTTTCTTGATCAATAGTTACCGAGAAGCAAAATGTCTTTGTATGGCATTGACCTCTTTGCCACTCCGAGCAGAAGATGTTCCCCTGCGTGCGCCCGTAATAAACTGACCTGCAGGACCGGAACAACGAGAAGAAACGCTTGAACATTTAGCTCATTTAAAAAGCATCAGCAGCCTACAATAAGCATACTCAATCAATACAATAACAATGCACATGGCAGGGAAGATCAGAAATTCTGCACAAAACAGGGCACCAAAGAGCAGGCTGAATGGAGGGCTAAATTGAGTCAGTCATGTGAATAGCAAATATTGAGCTCAAGCAAAAGGTCCTGCAATTTAAGCCAAGTGCCTTGCCAATTAGCGCGGGCAGTTTGGCTTTCGAATGGCCATTACCTGGTCGTCAAGAGGCAATTCGCCGAAGGCCGGGATGTATTTAGCCCACTCTACCAGAACAAGCAGCTGTTGCTTCATAGACTCGCACACGTCCCCAATGGTGGCTGATTTCTTTTCCGAGATGTCGGCAGGACCTGCCGGGCTGGCAACATTGATCTGCACACAAACTGAGGTTGAGCGAGACGAAGTCACCGCATCCTCCAGAACCGTTTATTATTATTACCCAAGCTGTTGTCTCTCCTGGAGTAAACCCCACATAAGTAGTCATGCAGATGATTGGAAACGTTAATGACATTAACTGATGCTCAAGCGGAGACTGATACTCATGCAAATTACACATGCCATCTCTCATCATCATCATTAACTGAGCATATCTGAAGACAGAGACCTTCTTTATAGTTATTCTAATGAGACTTTCGCATTACCCTTTGTTGTGTCTTTAACCAACTGTGTTGCCACAGAGGACAAATCGAGTCGATGGAGAATATCACAGGGAGCATTTGAGCTATTTCCTGCAAATGAACTCAAATAATCTCATAAGCATAAATAAGATTTATATGTATGCATGTGTTTGTTTTTGTACTCCATCAGGATTAAAATGTCCTAACTATTTAAGGAAGCCATAGAAAGACAGAGCTAACCAAGAATTCCAGGACCAACCAGACAGCCCTGTCAAGGTGAAGTGTTTCAATGCATGCAAGATTTCTGTTTCACAACAACCAGGTGTCCCTTCAGTCATTGCCGCATGACACTTGATGCATTTCTGGTTTCAAATGTAATCTTTTCCTTCTCCAGAGAAAGAATTCTGCTTTCATCATGCACACATTTCACTCGCAACCCGCAGGGCTGACAGATTAAGGTTCTTTTTAAATAAACAATGGAACCAAAAATACTTTATTTAAACAAATGATCTAATCAGTGCATATTAATTCTCATGTTTAATCTGGCAACCCAGGGAGAGAGCACGTACAGTGAGCGATGGCTAAAAATGGCAGGTTTGATGGAACGTCGCTGATGGCCAACTTGTCTTGAATAGGGATGCAACGATACATGTGTTCATATCGAACCATGACAGTACAGGCATAACTGTTTGGTGCACGCAGTTACACAGCAACTACCTGGTACACGTTATTAGAGGAAATACAATAATTTCACCCAGAAACCGTACACTACTTATATAGTATATTAAGAGTAATAGCTGACAATGAGAAGATAGAAATTTTGTTTTATCTACAGAGATTATTTTACAAATATAATTTTTAGTGTTTTTTTAAACAATATTTGTGTTATATTCTGCTTATGATGGGCAGCATTAAGAAAGTTTGGCAATCAGTCCTGTTCCTTCAGTTACAGCATCACTCAGCATCATGTTATTGTGCTTTAAGTCTAATTTAATAATGGTATTATTATTTGACCTTTTTTTCCAAAGACAGATCATTTTTTATTTAATCACCTTCCCTATTCTTCCTTGATCTAGTCATCTCTTATCTCCTGATGTTAAACTACAACATGGCTGTTTAGAGTAAACACACTCAGCTAAACCTGAACTAACATGCCTAGCTCAGTTGCCAGCACAGTCACTGTCATCTTTAATAAACACAGAATATAATGTTACAAAGGGCAACATAACACCAAACTATTTATATGATTTATTATTATTAATAAACTTACTATGTTTACACATGATCCTTGCTCTTATGTTAAAGTCCCTCTCCCAAATAAATAATCTGTCATTCGATCTGTCATTTAAAAATAAGATTTCCTCCCTTAATATTTAATCCAAGTTGGTGCCAATGTACACTGTATATGTACACACACACACACTCACACACACACACACATATATATATACATACATATAATTATACATACATTGGTAGTAACATGACATTGCTATCAGATAAGAACCTCATACACCGAATATCCAAATGTTTATGGACACCCCTTTCTGTAATGATGGTGGGGTGGTGATCATCTAACATTCTGACCTCACTAACATTCTTGTCACTGAATGCAATCAAATCTTCAAAGCAATGCTCCAAAATCTAGTAGAAGGCCTTCCTTGGACAGTAGAGATAGTTACTCCAACAAAAGCAGGAGAAACTCTTTTTAACACCCCTGAATAAGCAGAATAAGCAACGAATGAGAAGGTATCCCAATACTTTTGTCCATATAGTGTATCTACAAAATGTTAACCTCACAGGAAAGGAAATAACTCAACTTCAAGCAGAAGCCAATGTAGACAATTTGATTGATCCCAGTAATTTTGGACCGTTTCTATTGGCTCATTGATCATGATTGAAAAACACCAAAAATGGAGATGAGGTTTTGTTCCAACTGTGATAAGAAATAAATATGGGCCATTTTACTTATGTGTGTGTGTGTATACAATCAGTAGCTAACCTGCTGTGACAGTGACTCTGCCTGTGCCAGTACAGTGATGGGTGGAAGGTCTTGTGAGTCCTGTATGCTTCTCCTGGAGCTGATACGATCCCGCTCATTTTGCACAGCTGAAAAACACACAAACAATGTGGCTGATTAGAGGGCTAATAACACCCCATGGTGATTACTGATTAGCTAAGATGATTGTGTGCGTCTCCAACTTCCCGTCAAGCTCGCGCACCTCCAAGAAAAAGGGCTCATAAAGTGCAGCACTTCAGTAGCCTGTTCTCAACTGATAATAAAATGACATTCCACTTGAACATCTTATCTGGTGAACCTAATTAATAAAGGTCCCCGTAGAGTAGAGCAACAGAGAGTTCATCACGGGTGTTTCTAAACTACTAATAAGTATCTCAGCATGAAAGAAATGAATGGATTTTATAACTGGAGGAGAGTGAAGAGTAAACACCTGAGTAGGAGTTCAATAGTAAATAATACTGTACCATTGAAACCTTACTGGCATCTTTACTTTTACTTTTGAATTAGAGGGAAACCTGCCCGAGCAAGAAGCAGAGGAAGGTAAAACTTTAACCAATCACTGCCCTGAACAACATGTACGCACGGAAAGTGAGGTAGAGAGCACATGATCGCCCATCATAAAAGCCAAAGCCAAGGTTATACATCCAATAAACTGCACATTCCTTGTGTAATCAGTGCAAGCTTTTATGGCATAACCCCTTTCAGTGTTAAGCATTTTACTCTCATTTTTCCTTTCTTCCTTGATCTATGAGTGTTCATTCTTTCTTTCTTTCCTTCTTTCTATCTTCCATTGTTTCCCTGTTTGCCTTTTCATTTTGTTTGAGGTTTTTTTTCTTCGTACATGGCAGTAATGGCGGAAGAAAGCGTATGTACCTTCCTTCTTCATTCCAGCTCGGAAGCACTTGTTAAGCCGGCAAAAGCGACACTGGTTCCTCTTGTCTTTGTCAACCACACACTGCCGATTGAACCTGTTTAAATGAGTCAGAAAACAAAGATCTTAGACATTTTTTAGACATTCTATATAAACACGTGACCCGCTGCTGCATTTGTGAACAGAATTTCAGACCTTGAATTTAAATGCCAATCAAATCACTGTATGAACTTTGTATGGAGCCCACGTTATGCACACTTTTCTGAAGTCTGTGTGGGTTCACTGTCACTCTGCCTTTGAGGCATATACATATATGTAAATTATCTCTGTTCCTATTGACTGCCTTACTGAAAAAGCAGTATGGGCTGAAAAACACAGTCTTCATTTATTTATTTTTTTGCTAATGATATTGGGCCTTATTTTAATTATGCCACACATTTCTATTCACTCATCAGGACTGCATATACTTAGCTTGTTACCTAAAACACAAATGTGTCAGAAAAAGTCAAAAGACAAAGCTCTTATATTTTTCGGTCTTGGTCATCTCTGGTTAAACAGAACTTGTAGCATGACCATGAATGTGAATAGTCGTTATGTATGAACAGCATGAGCTCATATGGGTCCATATGTGATTGGCTGTGATCATATGGGCTCTGCCAGCTACCTGCATGAGTAGACATGGCTCTTCCTAATGCTCCTGCGGAAAAAGCCCTTGCAGCCGTCACAGCTGGAGGCTCCGTAGTGCTTGCCTGTGGCCTTGTCCCCGCAGATAGCGCAGTTGGAGCTCACCCCATTATCCCCCTGGCTGATGCTGGGCTCCGTTGGCATGCTTTCTGAAGATCAAACAGCAAACATGAACACTCGCAAAGTAGACTAAAATCATACACAGTGCTATTAAGATTTGAACCTCTCGATTTTCAGTCCAGCTCTTCTATAACTACGTGAGCCCAGAGTACAGATTGGCATGAAAGAAATGTATTTAGCAAAATGAACACAAAACAGTTGAGACCACTGCCAGAGGGCACTGCACAGGTACATTCATGCCCCTACAGGCATAACCAATGTAAATACCTTAAATACACTTAAAAATAAGTGTATAAATTAATTTCAGGCCGTGAGTCAAAACAGGGAGAACATAATCAGTGCAGCTTGGAAAAAAACAACTGCAGTAGAATATGGTGCAAATACTGTACTATGAAAAAATGTAACTGTTTACATCCATTTATCTTAGCAATAATTGTGTTTTTGTTTGTTAAATACAAGAATAAAATATTTCCCAGATGAACTGATTTGTATTAATGTCATTTGTTTGTGTTCTCTAATATTAGTTTGTTATGTCTGAACAAATAAATGCTTTAAGTAATATGGGTACTACCCCAATAAGTTTATCTATTTTTTTCTGAAAATGTATTGTGACGCTAATATGAATATAGTTTTCATATGGTCTTATAAAATGGTCTGTAAAGTTAATAACTGTGTGAGAGGTTTTTTATTTATTTGCAAATTTCTGATAGCCTCAATACATTTGAAATGTTTATAATTCACTTAATAATGCTGCACTAAACTTACTTAAAATATGTACATCATATCTAAAAAATGAAATATACTACTATTATCATTACTCCCAGTTTACTTAACCATGGCAATAACTGTGTTGCTATTGAGCTGACAAAACTGATAAAATGGTAAAACTGTATTTTGTTCATATGCTTCCTTTCACACTGAAAGAAACACTGGTAAATAGTCCCTTGCTAGAATTACATTTAAGCATTCAATTATGGATCAAATGACTCTTCAATTGGAAGTGCCCATCCCAAGTCCATAGGTGGCCGCACGATCCCTTGCGGGGAGTTGAAACACAGTTTTTGTGTTTTGCACGAACAAAAAAAGCTCATGGCTTCACTTGTGAGGCCACATAGAGGACCATTACCAGCCTACTATATTTATACAAAGACTGAAGTCAAAGCACAAAAGTTGAAACCGCGAGTCCACTCTGCTTCCAGGGGCTATGCAAAGTATGCTAAATGAGGTGTAGTTAGCAGAGCTAGCATGAAAAGCGCAAAGGTTAGCAGCCCCCGCAAAGCAAAAAACGCAAATGCGTCTATCACACCACGGCCCGGCCCGCTCTGTCGTCTCTCAATCAGCGCTGTTAATGAGGAGGCAGAGGATTTCAATAAAGAAGTTCTGCATAAGTGAACAAAGGAGGCTCGCCCAAGAAGAACAGCTCACGAAACAGAGACCGGCACCCCTCTGTTCAAGCACAGAGAGGATAGGAATCAATCATTCCTTTGTGCATCCAAAATCATAACATTTCAACAAAAGAATTGCAGCAGGGGACTGGAGTCCTTTATGCACAGAGGCTGATTGAAATCTCCTTCTAATGCAGGACAGACTTAATTAGGATTTAGCCTTCGCGTTTTATCTCCCAGACAGACATTCGATGGAGATTGACATCTCCGGATGAATTTTAATGGGAGCTGAAAGCAATCTCTTTTGATTCAGCATATTCCCAACCTGATCCTTCCTCATTTAAGAATAAAACATAACGCAAAAATGAAGTGCACAGGTTATCGCGAAGAAGCAATTTTGCCCCGTCAGCTTGGGAGAGCTAATAATTAGACCGCAGCACATGTTTTATGCTCTCAATTTCAGGAAGGGGAAAAAACAAGTTGTTATAGCTGCAGTCTTCTCAGAATGAAACAAAAATTATTTCCCTTAAAATTGAGCTGAAATTGTGGATACTCAATTAAAGCTAGTTGGGAAAAGCTGGAAACAGGGGCCAAGCACTTAAGCAGAAATAGAAAAATTACCAACAGACAAAGCTAACCAAACGCTGGCCTATGGGAACAACACATCCACTGGGAACTCTCAGCACAGCTTGTGTTGGTGCACTAGAGGTGGCCCCTGGCTTGGAATAGTTTTCCATTCAGGTTATTTTATGACCTTTCTCTATCTCAGCAAATAGGTGTCCTGTACAGAACTGTAAAGATAAACCGGCCAATCTTTGCCGTCACTGAATTTCAAGCCAACATCTGGTTAATGAAGAACAAGTGGCCGAGATGAATCACTTCTTGGGGCTACATAAGGCTCCAAGTTAAGCTCCTTGAAGAAAAAGAGCAGAATATTACCCAACACATTGCAGTTTTTGCTAAACACTTACAGATTTTGCACAGTTTAGCCAAAAGCAACCAAACAAGCTCACAAAACAGAGAAGGGAGATGTGAAATGTGCTCAAAATATATAGTTTGATACAATTTGATGTATTCCAACCCAAATAAATCTGCAATCGGGATGCATCAAAACATTTTCAACTTACTGTATATAGGGGGCATGAGCTGTTTTAAGCACTACTCCAGCTAGCCTAAAGTATCTCAGCTCTTTTGGATGCAAACTTGCTTGTGTACGGTGCATCACAAGTCCTATCAAATCTTCTGTCTAAAGATTTTAATTGATTTTAGTTATCCTTTTTGGGGGTTGAAGGGCATGTTGTAGGTAGAACATAATCATTCCATTTCAAAGTTATCTGATGTTCATTAAAACAGATAAACAAGCAACAAATGAACCCTATAAAGAGGCATTCAGCTTCAGATATACAGAATCACCATTTGGCTATTATCCCAGCAGCACTGTAATCTAACAGCACTGTAATCTAATATAAAACATTAAAGATCGAATGACTGCTGAAAAATCTAATATGAAGGCGTAATCTCAAACAATTCCCAGAAAAGGAGCAGTTTAAACAGTTCGTGCCAAACATGGGCAACAGAAATACTGTCAGGTCACTCACCCCCACTGTAAAGCATGTCTGCATTCTCAAAGCCCAGCGTGCTGTAGGTAGGGTCCAGGCCCTCACAGTAATTAGCTACATCCATGTCCAGCAGGGATTTGGATAGAGTAGTTGGTGAGAACTTCATGCCTGCCTGCCAAACTTCTGCTGAAGCTGAAACGAGACAATGTCTATGTGCAAAACTGCTGAGGCTAACCTAAGGTGGACCATCTCTCAAGAATGCTGATTTGTCCTAAACCAAGACAAGGGAGGAGCTTTGTCAAAGGCTTCTCACCTCCTTGCTCAAAACGTGTCCAACTTATCTGCGCTTCTTATCCCAAACTTATCAGAATGAAGAGATAGCACTACTTCCCAGTGACAAGTGCAAAGTTATGTTGGGTATGTTGAAAGCTACAGCTCCTCCAAAGTCATTAATTGACAGAAAATAACACCATTATGGTTATCACTGTACACTAATTTAGATAAAACTGAATAGACAAATGCAGAATGGGACAGTTGTTACCGAAGCATTAGCCGTACCATTCATACAGGCAACGTACAAACGTGAACAATGGGGTACGTGAGGTAGATGCTTAGACCTACAATACTGAATTGTGAAACATTTTTAGTGGTTTTAAAATTGCAGCATTTTGCAATGCTGGCCGATAATCTACTAATATATCAGTATCTGTGTTACATCATATTTTATTTGATCAGTATATTGATCAATATGTATACTTCAATATTTCACATTTCACTGGAGGTGGTGACTGGAGGGTCACTGGTGATCTGTGTAATCGTTTTAATATTTATTATTTTATTATTATCATTTTATAATTACCCTATAAAAGTTACTTAACTAACCTAGCTAGTCTGCCTAACTAATCTGGTTAAACTTTATATCTCTACTCTTAATTTCTGGCACTTTTGTAGAAGTGCATTTCATAACATTTGTCATCATCTCTTTACATATACCTTCACAAATATCATTAAAAAGTAGTGCAGTAGGTAGTATCACCGCTTTTTCTGTGGAAGACTAGGGAATTGATTCCCTGGCTAGGCAAGCATCCACACTACACCAATTAAAGTCCTTGGGCAAAATTTCTAACACTACACTCACCAACCTGTGATTCAAATGGAAGTTGCTCTGGATGAGAGTGTCAGTTAAATGCCAGTCATTTTTTTTACTTTCTTTCTATTTAATAAGTATTTACTTTTAGAATATTTTAATATACTTAAAAATAAATAACCAGAAACTGTTAAAACAACCCCAGTACTGGATCAAAGTAACCTTAACACCCAGCAATCCTGGGTCAGATTAACCCAGTGTGTTGACTGCCATAATGACCCAGTGGTGGGTTGTGGAAATTACCCACATTCAGTTGTTTTTAATGTATTTTGGGTATTTATGTTAATATGTCATAACTGAACAGGTAATGTCACTGTATATCATCTGTTGGGTGCTGCTGAATGTTTTAAAATAGCAGATAAAATATCTCATTCAAATTAAAAAAGTCTAAATTCTTAAAAACGATGTAAATTGAACTCCATGTTAAATTAAGAAAAGTATACTTCCATACTCCCAATAGCATGACCACTTTGGTTGCAGATAAATGTATAACATTCCTTTAATATTGGTTTTGTGCTAAATCACAGATTTTAAATAATTAGTGGGACACAATAAAGCTGTAAATATAACTTCAGAAATGGTCAAAATGAACAGATAATGCACCAGGAAGTAAATTATAATACAAATAATATCCAGAATTCATCATACTGTATTTCAAAAGTGGTGATCAAATACAAGGATAAACTGACGTTTTTATCATCAACAAAAATCTCAAAAATATCAAATAAAACATCCACACACTATGGTGAATAGTTTGTAATACATAAATCCAATCTGTATTAAGTCATTATTGAACATTGTTTTATCAGAACTGCATCTAGCACTGACTTAGTAGCTACTATTCTCATATTTACTATCTCATATTTGGGAAAAGTTTGACATTATTTAGGCACCAACTTAAAAACAGCTATAGCAGCTCAACCAAAACACTGATTCTAGTACAGACTTTCTTTTCTTACATATCACAGATGCTGTATCTCATCTCAAGAAATACTAAGAAATATTTCTACATACAGCTGTAGGTTTGGACACCCCTGGTCAAATGTTTGTTTGATTTCTAAGTAAATGTAAATGAATAAATCCTCTACAGAATGCAAACTGAATACTTTATTTAGAGCACTAAAATAAATTGCTATTTACTTTCTGAATTTAACATACCACAATAATCAATAAAAAATAATAAAACATAATATTATGTGCCATAAATTTTTTCCATGCTACATTTTATGATTCTTTCCCAAATATGCTTACTATTCCTGTCATTGTATATGAAAAAGTACAAAGGTGTTCCCTCTTGTTTCCTCAATCAACACATAATTTAACCAGGGTGCCTAAACGTCTGTATGACTGTTTATGAAGTATGTACATAGTGTGGTGAGTCATTCAAATACTTATATATAAATACATCTTGACACACTGAGTCATAGACAAGTTTATGACTGTTTTATTGTTTTATCCATGAGGATGCCTTGCAGTGAGATCTTTAAACATCTCTGGTATCGTTTCAATGGCTGACAGATTAAGCAACCCTTACCACTGACACTTCGTATCATTACTAAGTATATTAATGACTCATGACTTTTCCCATCAATATTCACAAGAACAGTTTAATGTTATAAACTGTACTGACTAAGGAGGTAAATTGGTGAAGTCTGGCATCAGCAAAACCTAAAACGTATAAACTCATCTAACCTAAAATAAACTGATCGTGATCACAGTTAAACCTGGAGCTCAGTCTGCAGTGAAACCTGCTTACCTATGCTGAATATGGAATGAAGGTAATGTGTGTAAGACACTGAGTAACGTCTGAGTAACGTCAAATCAAACAAGCTCTGGATTCTGAGCAGGAGGAAGTTACATTTTAACTGAGCGCCAACAATGAGCTGAACGCTTCGCTTTAAAAGAGGAAGTACTCTGAATCTTCACACCACACCACAGAGGTCACGACCTCCGCTTTCAGTTTATTAACTGTTTATTCATCAAATGCTGTCAAGAGAAGGAATCAGAGGGAAATTCTGAAAAAATACAAATGTAGCATTTCTTAACAGTACAATACCATTTCAAATCATAAAAACGTGTATAGATATCAATGTTAGATATTGATACCATAATAATAATACTAATAACAAACAACAGAAAGATGCCAAACAGCAAAAGAGGATTTATTCAGACTGACAGTTGCCACAAGGTCTAACTCAAGTTAAAAATAATAATAATTTGCAAAAAAAAAAAACATGAATAATAATAATAATAATAATAATAATAATAATAATAATAATAATAGCAATAATTTAAATGTTCATCCGTAGTCTGAAAAAGATTGTCAATAAAAAAAGAAACACTGCTAGATACAACACTGCTCACTGAACTAATGGACTTCCATTTTAACCTTCAGAAAAGAAGTGTGCCTCAACTGCCCCGAGTCTCAGGGACCGTTCAGAGGAGAAATACCCGAAGGACCAAGGGCTTACACTGCGTTACTGCTAACACACAGACTACCCCCTCCTACACACACACATACACACACACACAGCAAAGTCTCCTGAGGTGAAATCAGTTCACCCACATACAAAACACACAACACACACAGGTCAGAAATGCAGTAACAACGAGATTCACCTGAAATTAGTCTACAGGGGAGTTTTGGGGGGGGGGGTTTATCTCTCTCTCTCACACACACTCACACACACACTCACACACACACACAAAGAAAGACAGTAATATCAGTTGAAATCAATTGTTCTGAATGACCAATTATTTGATTTACTTCTGTATTTGTATTTTAACTGAGATAAATGACCACCACTGGCGTTGCTGCTTGAATTCGCTCTGGGCTACAGGGGTCTCTCTCGACCTTCAACCTCAACCTCCAGAAGGCTGAGTTGACCAGCAGAGCAGATTCAGCCTCCTCAGTTCTCTTGTCAAAAGTCGTCTAAAAACACTAAAAATAAAACTAAAAATTAAAAAATAATAAAAAATCACCGGTTCTGTTTTACAGTGTGTTGGTCTGAAGGCGACGCGTGAAGTTCTAAAAGTGTGCGGCTAACGCGAAGGAAAGCAGCGGCGCTCACGTCATGAAGTTCAATGTACAAAGGGTGGTCAGACAGAGCAGACAGGCCTGGGGGACAAGCAGCTCACCAGCCCTCAGCAGATAAAGCGCCTGGAGAAGAGCGGAGCAGGCTAACAGGCTAATAATAACCACATCCCCACTGCCCCTACAGGTCCAGCTGCCGCCGAGAGCCAGGCCGGCAGGTACCTTACCTTCTTCCTGTCCAGGAACGATTTTGCATTGATCCAACACAGAGGACTATCTCACTCCCGACATGGAGACCGCTCGCTGTTCCTCACTCTCCTACTCTACGGCTGCTCGTGCACCTGAGCAGACTGAGCAGGGGCGAACTTGGTGGAGTGAAATTCAGTGCCACACATGATGGTGTCAGGGTAGCCTCATTAGATCGATTTACTAAACAAACTGAAAGTTGGGTGGGGATGTTAAACAGTAACTAGGCCCAATAAAAAGGCAAAAGAAATGAATCGTTGTTGTGCGTTCACGGCATAGGCCACTCGCGCGCGCACACACACTCATACAAGCCACAGAATTTAATCTTAAAGAAATCCCTTGTTTAAATTTTTGAGTTGGTATTTCTATTTATTTGTATTTATAAGTACCTGCTTAGATATGTGGTAAAAAAAAAAAAAAAAGTACAGATTAGTTGCGTCCTTGCTATTGCTAAGATTGGGGTAGTCTAACTCTACACACAGTGGCAGACTAATTAGGGTGTGGTGCTCCACATCCGGGGCTTCTCATTTTATACATGATAACAATAACAGTAAGAGATAGGAAGATTTCAGCTGCTGTCCCTGCGTTTCCCCGCTTCTACAGCAGATGGCGCCACATCCTTCCTTCAAACTGAACAATAACTTGCAACTGATGCCACGTTTTTTGGACACCATTTTCATGTGTCCCCCAACTTCTGTCACTATTTTAAAGTAAGACATATAATTCAACTGCTCCGTCCCAACAATCCACACATGGGAACTAAGATCCAGAAAATGCAACCAAAAGCCCACACGCATGTATAAAGCGCCTGCTACTCCACCTGTAGCCGAGAGGGCTCAAAAAATGTTGGACGAGTTTTTGGACGAGTTCTAGCTTATTCTTTTATGTACTACATTGGGCACTCACGTCATGTTCTCTCTTCATCTATAATATAGTCTGTTGCTGTTTGAGCAGTGGATAAATGTGCTCTCAAATTGAACCAGGGACAAAGTTCAACACTACATCAGCCACAGTCACAGATGGGTGATGAGTGGGATGTGTTGGGCCAATGGTAAAGTTATAGTTGATCTAAATGCTTAGGTGCACTCAGGGTTCTCTACCAGCTACGGCCCATAAAATGATTATATATGATAAACTATACACTGTTAGTGTATCAATGTCAAATATACCAAATATCTTACTAGCACAGTAATAAAGAGCATTTTGAGAGGCTAGAAATTGGTTATGTAAAAAGGGCTGGACTGTTTTTGGTATATAAATCCATACAAATGAACAAGTACAATACAAGAAAAAATAATAAAATAACAAGAAAAGTTATGTAAGGTCAAACACTCACTTAAAAACAGTCTAGTAGATGCTAATACACACATATACGTTCTCTCGATTATTTGTAAGACACATTGGTAAGTTTGGGATGGGGGTTTGTCGGTGTTGTCCTCCTGTCTGGGTTTTAACCCCCCTGAACTTTCTTCTCTCCCAAGAAGAACCGTAAGATCATTGGCTTCATGGGCAAGACAGCCATGAGCAGGGCCGATCTGTGAGGCTTAGGTTGTCTGAGCAGTTTAATCATCATCTCCACCCTCACCGTAAAACATGACTGTTGCTGTCTTTTCTTTGCAATGCATTCACGATAAGCTGAATAGTGGAGGTAGTTCCTGTTATCAGAACCCACACAGTTGACATAATCCCTTCCCTGCGAAAGTGAGCAACATGTCAGCGCAGGTAAGAGTGGTGATGGACAGAAAGATCTCGTTGCTGTCCTGCATTTTAGAGGGATTCTGAAGGTAATACAATCGAAATATGTTGTACGGCACCAGGCAAGTGAAGATTATCACAATGAAGCTGATGTTCTTCATCTGGGCCCAAAACTCCTGCTGGTGTCGACAAGCTGCGCCATTCTTCTTTATCATGGAATAAAGGATAACCCCGAGTATGCAGCTCAGGACGCACGACACAAGGATGATGACGACTGATAAAAACACGTTCAGACCAAACACATTCCCTGTACTGGCTGCCTGGCCAAAGTTAAAGCACTTGTTTTCATCCACGACTTCTTGGTTGCCATACTGCGATAAGATGATGGGTCCAACAATGATCAGAATGGACCATATACCAATGCTTGCTGCCAGGGCATGAAGCCTCCGGTAGAACTCTATTCGATCTGTTTTCTTGTAGTATTGCACGAAACGAATAGCAAGGATGACCGCGTAGATGACAAAGACCAAATACATGTGCAGGTGGATCATTGCACTGACGATTTTGCAGGTCAATGGAGGCAGTTTCCAGTAGTTGGTCACATAGTAGTAGATGCGGAAAGGGACAGTGAGCAAGAATATGAGGTGGGCCAAAAGCAAGTTCAGAAAGGCGATGGTGGTCCATGAGCGCAGGTTGGTTTTCAGCACACTGGTCATTATAAGTAGGCCCACACTGCCCGTCACGAGCACCACTGTGTAGATGGCGATCAGGGCGATTCTGTGGGGTGAATTAAGCAGATTGTCTAAAGATGCTTGAGTGCTGAGGGTGCTCGTGGTCGTGGAGTTGTAGCTGGGGTTGATCGTCAACATGGTTTCTGCGGAAAGAAAGAAATAAAGAAAGTTGTCATATACCAACAGAGTATTTGATAATTAATGAAGCCTTTGGCAGGCTTAGATGGCAGGATAAAGACACCTTAAAGAAGCCTTTAAAACAGCGGTAAAGGGGGCATTCTCTCTTTCTCTCTCTCTCTCTCTCTCTCTCTCTATCTATCTATCTACACACACACACACACTATATATATATATATATATATATATATATATATATATATATATATATATATATATATATATATATATAAGGTATTTAGCAGCCGTTCTTATCCAGAGCAACTTACAAAAGTGCTTTGCTATTTACCCAAGAAAAAACGCAGCTAGCTTGAATAAGCTAAATTCAAAGATACCTCTAATAATGCCCTTTATTGAAGAATATATATATATATTTATTTATTTATTTATATATATTTATATTGTCAGTTTCCCTCACCAGTGGGACAGAATTCACAAGTTTACATCATGTTATATGTTTTTATATCCATCAGATTTAATTCTCTCACTACAATGTCCAACACATGGACATTTGCAACCATTAGAAAGCCCTGTCCCATCCTGACTTATGGCATTTAGCTGACGCTCTTATCCAGAGCAACTTACATGGTGACTTCTAGCCTAGCTATTATGACAAGCTAGAATCAACATTTCTAATATCTAAAAGGGAGATTTGTTGTGTAAAATATTAATTATCATGCAAATTAAATTACAAACTATTGCAAATTCATCAAGAAAATATGTATATTTTAACACATATACATGTTTGTTCAAATTATCGTGACAGACCTAGTCAAGAGCAGTGCTTAACCTTATAGATTACATTCTCGGTATGATCTACACAGAGAAATTTCTAGACAATGAACCACACACACACCACTGAAAAAACTCTTCTGTATATGTGGTTATACCCAGCGTTCAATGCAACAACAATGACTGCTGTAAAATGAACACAGCACAATTATTAATACTACTTGTAATGAAACAAACATGTTATCTACATTAACTGTAGTACAACAAATACTACATAATACTAAAAATGAAATTGTCACATACGTACCGTCTGAGTAAAGCAGAAGCTGAAGTGTACTGAGCTGAACAAGAGGAAGTGCAGCTTTGTCTCAGTCGTCTGTTCTATTGGTTATAAACAGCACTATTGGAGTGTGTCTGACTGAGGCAGGATCTTGCAGCATTAGCTGCTTCGTCATTCACACTGGTTGTATGTTGCACTAAGTGGCTAAGTGGCTTCCTTTCACAGGACATTGCACTGCACTTCTCAAGTTGTTTGTTTTAGTTTTTAACTCAATTAGATTTTTACTTTATTTAATTTACTTGACGCTGACTATAGTTAGTGGCATGATCCTTAATCCAGTCTTACATATGCCTTTGCATACATTGTTGTAATATTATATTATATTACATTGTGATCAAAATATTCACAAAAAATAACTACTTTGAGAAGCGTGAGATGAAAACATATTATCCAGAATGGCATTAACACCAAAGCACCACTTACACATTGTCAAGATCACACAAAAAACTTTTTGGCTTTTTTCACTTTTTCATATAATTGGAATCTGGCAGTTGTTCCTATATGCAATATTAATTAGGAAATTCAAATAATAGGAAAAAAAAGCACCCTTCCCCATTAGCATAGTTTGCCCCAGAAGGCCAGTCACATTGAGAGGAAGGATGTGGGCTGAGGTATTATTGGAATTCAAATTAAATGAAGGCAAAAGTATATCACAGTGAAACGCAGTCATAGTATAGACAACAACTTTTTATCCCACATATGAAGACATAAAACATACACTGCTTTACAAAAGTATGTAAAACACAATTATGTTACATTAGAAAGAACACAAATGAACAAAACGTCATCACATCGTTCTGTTGGCTGATACTGATAAGTTGGTCAGTAGAACACAGGGTTGTTTCTTCTCTGTAACTCGACACTTTGAGTTTGTTCCACCAGCAGCTCACCTGCTCTAATTTAATGAAGGACTGATTAGATAAACTAGATGTTTAATGGGAACTCAAAATGCTGGCCATCTTCAATAACAGCTTTGCCAATGGTTATGCTAACACACTTGTTTAAAACACCAAAAACTGAGGTAAATGGTGCACTTACCAAAATAAGACACACATATGTCAACCAAACTTAGAGAATGTTACACTTTCCAGTACAAATAACATATTTCTCAAACAGTAAGCTGTAAAAGTACCCTCCCACCAATAAGTTCATATTCAAATGAAAATGGAGTACTTCTAAGAGCCGGTTCAATGATTTTCCCTTTGCCCCAAATGCCTGTTGTCTAAAGTCTGCTTCTTTAGGTTTGCTTTCATGTTACAAGGCTAAAATAGATACAAAAGTAAGTTTATGTCACCCAAATTCTTAAATGACACATGATATTAGCCTCACAGCACCAGTGCAGAATTAAAGATGAAAATGATAGACAAAACAAAAACATGTTTATAAAAAAAAACACTTTATTAACATGCTAAAACATGTTATTGAGTCAAATGGCCAAATCCTTTCATTTTGACAAAGGGGAAACTTGAGAATTTGGTCCTTTGGTGTAAAGTAAGATGACATTCATGTGACACAAAGTAATTTGTAATTAAAGCAAGTGTTTTCTGTAAATGTACTTCTCAGTGGAAAGAAAAAACACAAACATGTCTTTGACATGATGATGTATACAATGCATCTGGAGTGGTGCATCCATCTAACTGTTGGAGCCCCATGATCTAGAGACTGTCAGGAGACTGCCATCTGCCATGGAATCCTAGATTCCCAAAGAGCATTAGCCAATAGCCTCGCTCTCTCTGGGCGGATAGAATGGCCCTTCTTCTCCCCCTTTACATCATGGTGTGATGCTTCCCAGAGCAAGCATCTGGTAGCTAACGTAAAAGAATGTGACTCCTCCAAGCACACCGAGCTGTCCAATGACAATGTGTTAGCAGCACTTCAAAAAGGCCCTACTAGCACTGGTAGCATTGTGTAATAAGGGGAGCCTTAAATTTGGAGGGGAGGTGAAAAATAAGAAGAAAATACAAAAAACAAAACAAACAAAAGAAAAACATTACCAAACATACAGTACAACATCTCAATACTGCAAACTGTTCCAAATACTGAAAAAAGTTAAATTGTACAAGTACAGAATGTACAGCATGCATATTTGGTAAAGACATACAGATCTGGTGTGTTTGCAGACTGGAGATTTGCATATCATACCGCCATCTGTAATGTTGGGTCACAGTATTGCACCTAGTCTAACATGAATGCTATAATTGATGAATGGGGATTTTATACCTGCTCATAATGGTTTATTTCCTTTTACTTTCAGTTCTGAAAACTGCTTCAACTTTGTTAATGAAGTAAAGCAGCCAACAAGAATCACCAACGCACCAAGCATGTGTTTGCTTGGTTTCATACGTTGTTTCATAACGTAAAATAACATAAAAATACTATCTGCAGCCATAAAACACCCAACCACTGGACCTCATTTGAAGTGCAACTTCATTCTCTGTCCAATCTGGATCCTCTTGGATGTCAGAATGTGAGTCATAACGCTCAAGAGCATCAAAAAGATAGTCATGGACATGACAATGACATAGTGACTGATGCTAGAGGAAAGGAAAAAGAGATAAAAATTAGACACATCTACACCAATTTATCTCCTAATAATAGACCCCTCATAACACTGATATAAATGAACTAGAAAAGACTTACCTAGTACCAATGTCTAGCCAGCTTCCATAGTCTTTTACCAAAAAAAAGAAGTGCTGGAAAACAAGAAAAGCTGATTTAACCACTGAATGTTTCGACCTTAACCATGTAACTAATTTGTCCTGCAGAACTTACCAATGCCATCAAGTCAGAGATGACCAGCACAATGAGGAAAAGGCTAGAAAGGAAAGTAATGAAACACAATGAACACGCATTTTTCAAATCTGACTGCATGATTGAAGCCATTGTAAAATACCTAATGTACACTAATATAACAGCACACATTAGATTTTGTATTAATGCATTAGGTTACACAGCAACCACAGCTAGTCAACACAATAAGCCCCACTGTTTGCTGGAAGAACTCTGTTGAAGATAAATGATTAATGAAACATTATGGTATTTTACCATTGCTGCATTTTGTCACCATGTTATAAAGCAATGAGCTACGTAAGGCTGCTTTGCATAAACACCTCATTCTTGCTTTGTTTTAAAGGGCCATGGTCACAGGGACAAAATCTAATTTATTTCATTTATTATTTAATTTATGTATTAATTTAATACATTTAATACAAGTTTCAAGTCATACCTTTTTTTCCCATAAACGGAGACTAGAGCCTGACAAAAACTGTATGGCCTAAACCAATTTTAGAGAGTTAGAAATCTGTCAGACAATTTAATATTTTAGTTGAGCAGTTCTTTAGTGACGGATCTGATTGTCAGTCTTGATCTGTCACACTTTAAATAAATAAACAACTGAAACTCACAGTGTGAACACTAAGCATGTGTTGCAGCACATGCAAGCGTACTCTTGATTTCAAGATTTAAGGTTAAGAGGAGTTGGAAATTTTATTTGAGGCCCAGAAGCAGCTTTGCGCCACATGCAGTGCACACCAGTGGTAATGAGTGTGGCTGGCACTTCAAACCAACAGCATGTGGAGCATGCACTACAGCATCTGTACATGCACACTAATTTCTGTGCCACTTGAATCTTGCAACTTATAGAAACTACCCTCCAGCAACAGGTTACTCATGAGTGGTGTTAAAAAGTGAAGCAGATATAATTCACTTTATTGTCGTGGTGTGTGGTTTGTTCAGTGATGAGCATGGTGTAATAAGCTAACCAGAGTTGAACTTTGTCCATCTATCGTAAAAATATGAAGTATGGACGCTGTGTTAAAAATTTGCAACAGCCATGTTTATAACACAAATGTTATAAGTGGCTAAAAAATCTAATACAAAATAAGTGTGTTTGGACCTTGTTTAAGACAGATGCGTTGTTATGCCTTACATAGGAAATTACAGAGTAAAGATTTGTCAACATGCTGTGGCCCAAGCCTACCTACAGTGACTCGTCACAAGAGCTGCTTACCAGTAATCATGCACGATATTACAATGTTTTTTCAATACCTTCTTGATGAAAGCCTTGTTGATACTTGGACACCATCAAATGTGCACATTACAATTATGAAGGGAATCAGAACCTGAAAAAAGAACAATGAAAAAGTTACACCAATGGGGAAACAAAGGAAACGCAGATAGCATTGCTATACAAAAACAAAAAAAACAAAAAGCACACCCAGATATTAGAAAATACAACACTCATTGTTTGAAAGAAAAAAAAAGTAGTGCTCTATGCGCTTTAGCATGTTTAAATCTACCAGAAACGATTCAATAACCAGTATCTATTACCTACTAGAAATTATTAAATAACCATTATGAATTACTCAGTATCCATTATGAGTTACTCTGTATCTACTAAAAATCATTCGATGACCACTATGAATTATTTACGCATACACCTAAATAAAATGGGAATGGTTGGTGATATTAACTTCCTGTTTGTGGCACATTAGTATATAGGAGGGGGAAAACTTTTCAAGATGGGTGGTGACCATGGCGGCCATTTTGACGTCGGCCATTTTGGATCCAACTTTAGTTTTTCAATGGGAAGAGGGTCATGTGACACATCAAACTTATTGAGAATTTTTATTGAGAATTTTTTAACGTAACTTTCATGAGTTATTTACAAGCTTCTCTTTGTTTACAGCCATTGACATGTCGCAGAGGTTAACATGTGAGGAGTGGATAGAAATTGTGTTGATGTCTGGTGAACGCAGTCCCCGGGTCATTGCAGCAGATTTCAATGCAAGACACCCTATGAGACCACCCATCTCCCATGCTACAGTTAGCAAACTGCTTGCCAAGTTTCGTGAAACTGGTTCAGTGTTGGATTTGCCAAAATGTGGACGCATGAAAACTGTCACTAATGAAGAAACATCAGTGGCTGTCCTAGCTTCATTCAGCTAGAGCCCACAGCGTAGCACTCGCCGCATGTCACTGGAGAGTGGCATCAGTCGAACATCCCTTCGGCGGATATAAGCTACTCACAAATGGCACCCTTACAAACTCCAGCTGCTGCAGCATCTCAACGAGGATGACCCAGATCGGCGCACTGAATTTGCAGAATGGGCAAAACAAAAATTGGAACAGAACCCTCAGTTTACACAGAACATTTTGTTCAGTGATGAGGCAAACTTTTATGTGAATGGTGAAGTTAACAAACAAAACCACCGCTATTGGTCTGACACTAATCCACATTGGATAGATCCCTCCAAGACTGTTGGAACACAAAAATTGATAGTATGGTGTGGTATATGGGGTACAAAGATAGTGGGGTCATTTTTCATCAATGGAAACCTCAAGGCCACTGGATATTTGAAAGTGCTACATGATGATGTGTTTCCCTCTTTATGCACTGAAGCTGGCACGTTCCCTGAGTTTTTCCAGCAAGATGGTGCACCACCACATTATGGGTGTCAGGTCCGAGCATTCCTATATGAACAGTTTCCTGGAAAGTGGATTGGTTGTCGTGGGCCAGTTGAATGGCCCCCAAGGTCTCCCGATCTGACCCCCTTAGACTTTTATTTTTGGGATCATCTGAAGGCAATTGTCTATGCTGTGAACATACGAGATGTGCAGCACCTGAAACTACTGATACTGGAAGCCTGTGTTAGCATTTCTTCTGCGGTGTTGCTATCAGTGTGTGAAGAGTGGGAGAAGAGGGTTGCATTGACAATCCAACACAATGGGCAGCACTTTGAACACATTTTATAAGTGGTCAGAAACTTGTAAATAACTCATGAAAGAATAAAGTTACGTTAAAAACCAAGACCCTCTTCACATTGAAAAAACTAAAGTTGGATCCAAAATGGCCGACTTTAGAATGGCCGCCATGGTCACCACCCATCTTGAAAAGTTTACCCCCCTCCCATATACTAATGTGCCACAAACAGGAAGTTAATATTACCAACCATTCCCATTTTATTTAGGTGTGTCCATATAAATGGCCCACCCTGTAGTATCCATTTTAAATGATTCAGTATCTACTATAAATTATTCAACAGCCACTATGAATTATTCTGTATACATTATGAATTATTCAGTATCTATAAGTTATTCAGTATCTACTATAAGTTATTCAATAACCACTATGAATTATTTAATATCCATTATAACATATTCAGTATCTATTGGAAATTATTTAATAACCACTACAAATGAATTAATATCCATTTGGAATTATTCAGTTTTTACTATAAATTGTTCAATAACCACTATGAAGTATTTAGTATCCACTATGAATTATTCCATAATCATAAAATGTCATTTATGTTGAGAAGCTGAAGAATAGGCCCAGATACAGGCATTGAGGGTTTAAATGGTTAACCAAGCAAACAGTTCTCCTTTTACTTAAATGACCACAAACCATTTAGCACTTAATTTACCGCATATTTATGTATGAACTGAAGATGTGTGGAAATGTAAGCATAATACCTTCCACATCAATAAGCCACCCATGATGAAGGGGTTAAAGACTGTTAGGAAGCAGTAGACAGAAGCCGGGTCAAAACTTAAAATAAAAACAAAAAAGAGAGAGACATTTTTAGCATTCCAACTCCTCACGACTTCCTAGAAAGGTATCGTTTTAATGTGTCCCCCGGCTCAAACAATTTAATACATTTAACTTATTGAATCATTTGTGATTAACTTGTGGTCTATAGGTGAAATCAGACAGTGTTTTGGGGCCACAAAAACACTGCTAAAGGATGTGGTCAAACAGAAGGAATCACCTGTTGATGGAAGCAATGTTTCCTGTGCCAAAAAATGCAATTATGATGAAAAACACCTGGGTTAACTGTTAAGGCTAATATGAAACGGCAGGCTATAAAGGGGAGCCAACACATGCATGGTGAGTGAAGATTGTTTCATTAGCTTTAGACTGCAATTACAAGGCTAATGTCACCAACAAGTAATGTTAGCATTGTGAAAACCACATATCTGCATCATCACAAATCTCAAAATGCAGTAAATTGTTAAGTAATCTCAAATAAGCTTGTTTCTGTGGTTTCTGGCACTGTATGACAGTGTTATCTATAAAAAATAAAAATAAGCAGTGCCAAAAATCGTAAGAAGCCTTCTTGAGGCCTTAACTTTGACTTTACTATCTTTTTACTTTTATCAATGTTTATAAATAATAGTGTGTTATGCAATGTCAGAAACCATATAGAGAAGTCTATTCAAGATTACTTAACAACCTGACTTGGTTTGAGGCAAACATGTATTGACTAATGTGTGCAGTTTGCACAATTCTGGTGAGTTTCAATTATTTAAGGTATTACTCTTGTAGTTCCAGGGTAAAACTAAAGAAGCAAAGTTCAGACACCTGAACATCTAGGTGGATCGACTTCATTTGAGTGAAGGGAAGATGACTGAAAATTAGATCATTGACCAAAACATGTCCATTCATTCTAGAATCAAAGATTAATACACAAAGCTATTCACTGGTAAAGTGAAAGGATACAAAAAAGTAGGATCTTCGTAGATCATCCAGCTTCAACTGCCTGATTTTGGTTAAGTCAATGTTCTCGGCAAAATCAATACTGTGGAGCTGCAAAGATAACTTGGGATTATTATGAGCAGTATAATATACCAGTTATTGTGTACACAGTTTAGCAACAAAAAAAAAACGTATACAAAAAAAAAAAAGTTAAATACCAAACATGCCAAATCCTGTCTTTATCAGAAAACACATCAGGACAGTGTTCATTTTAAAAGTTAAATTGAGACTTTCACAATGTCAATCCATTTGTTTGGTCAATATTAAGCACCTTAAGCTAATAATCTTAAAATTCATGTGAATTCAATGTAAAATGCTGGTGACTTTTGTCCACCTCTAAACAATTTGCGATTCTTGATTTTGCACCAGCAAGATGAATAATATAAACCTATTTATAATAAGACCCACTGGAAGAAACAGGTTTCTTTCCTCACTTCTATAATTGTTTAGGAATAAAAAAAGTAAACTCATGTGTAAAATCATGTATTTAAGAAAAATGTATGTATTATATTATGTATTTAACTTTTTGTTAAATACACATAACCGTTCTAATGTTTCTATAGCAGACTTTTGAACAATTTTGATTCATAAACCAATACTGGTTCCTAAACCAAACCAACAATTACCATAACTAATAATATGAAGGATGAGGGGTGGTCAAGTTTAGTAATAATTAGGGTTATGAACTCCTTCCTGGTAGCAATAAAATGCTTCAGTAAAGTTGATGGAATAGATTTTAATACAAACGTATATGATTTACAAAAAAGAAAGAGGACTGATTTTTTTTATTCTTCATACAGGTGAGCAAACAAGTGTTTTACTGTGTGTGTAGGCAATTTTTACATATGAAGAAAGTTGCACAGCTGACAGTTTAACTGTGCTATGGGTGAGTTTATGGGGATGGTGCATTTACATTGGAATAAAAATAATGTGGCTGTATTTACAAGAAATGTGAAAAGGGTCTTGCTCAAGGACCCAGCAGTGGCAGCTTAGTGTATCTGGGCATCAAACCCCCCAAAAACATCTTCAATTGGTTGCTTCTCCAGGAGCACTCAGCCCTGCCGAGAACAGTTTGATGCACAAGTATACTCAAACTGTCCCACCTTCACAGAGGAAATGGTAGGCCACAGATAAATAGGTACGTGGCAATAACAACCACATTCTCTATAAAGCAGAAGCTACAGGAACTCAAACCGCAAAGAGACTTCAGATGTTACCTCAGTCCTGCTGGACGCTCCCTGTGCATCCATGGCATCCTGCTCCATATTAATCCACACAAACATCAGCCATGACAGCACTGGAGGAAAGAGGGCCTCGTACCTTTGCACAGTACCAAATAACCACAGTTAGTGAAAAATATCACAATGTTGACTGCACTTTATGTGAATATCCTTGACCCACAAGGAGTCAAAGGGGTTCAGCTGCAGCCACTTTTAGTTTCAAACCTCAAACAGTAAAGTTAAGGTAACCTTTATGATTATAAAGGATGATGTTAACAGTCATCACTTTGAATAGAAATGTATTACATTGAATTTATAATTTGTTTTACTCTCATGTACAATATAAAGATACACTTCTGCACATTCTGAATCATAATTACTGTTTATTTGGTTAATTTGGTTAAAAAAGAGGATGCAGAAATCAACAAAATATGAACAGGAGTGCCCAAACTTCTACAATAGACTGTCTTAAAGGCACAGCATCAAGATTAGCCGGATTAATTCTAAGGTATAAAGAGAGGTTGGAGAAAACTTTAGGATATACAGCTAATTTGCAGGTGTGGAATTAACACTCACATGGTTAATTTTAACACCCACAGTGTTGATTTAGCACCTCTAACATTCGTTCTTAGTGCTATCTTCTTAGGCATTATACCGGGTGCTATAAATAATATTTAAATGCCAATATAGCTATAAAATAATAATAGTAATAGTAAAAGAATCAGCGTTTCATTTTACTTCTCTATAGAAACCATATCATAACATGGTTCCAACCCACAATACTGTAACATTTGTGTATCATTGCACCCTTCTGAGAAACCATATAAATCACAGGGCAAACAGGTTCTTCCACCTAATCCAACTCCAGACAAAAAAAAATCTATATCCACAAACTATAGACATAATCTAACTAAAGACTACAATAAATTCAGACATGATATTCTGCATATTAGCGTTAAGTTATATATGTATATAGAGAGAATTTCATATTGAATTTATTTAGGTTATTTTAAATTATTTAAATTCATTGTTTTGTTCAACGATTAGGACAATTTCTCAACTCAACTGATGCACACTTGGCTAGCTTTATGCAATGATTAGCATACATTTCCCGATATATTGCAAAAGTACCACTTTGAATAAGTAAAAGCAACGTTTCTGGCAATTTCACTTCCTTCAAAATGTGCTCAGCCGCTTAACCACAATAGCTCTAATACAGCAGTAACCTACATAAAGCCATGGTCCACATATATAAAACATATGAACGTCAGCTAACTATTTCATTTTGGGGGGGGGGGGGGGGGAGGGATTTGCAAGTACAAAATTGCTGCACTAAAACGCTTTACCAGACATGCCTCGACTTTCTGTAATATGATCTTTCACACTGTGTGTAAACTGAGAATACAGCCACTTTAGCCATAAACTTAAGACCCAAGTGCATAGTGTATATACACAAAAAATTATATATATATATATACATACATATATATTATAACATGTGCATAACATCTTACCCTGTGCTAAGAAGAAGGTAGACACAAATGAGGGATAAGAGGATACTCAGAAGCCTATGGAACAATCGCGTAGAAGTCAGCAGTGGCACAAAAAATGATGAAACTGAACAAGAGAGAATATAGATTAGTGGACAGACATTCAGTAGCATGTAATGACTGAGTCAAAGAGAATAAACTCAGAATTCTAAACCGAGATCTGCACTGACAGGAAAATGTACTCCAGACCTAGGCTAAATACTGGTCTTGGAAATTCACCACAGATCAAACTCACAATCAACAAAAGCACTATAAATTATTCAGATGACGGAACATTCAGTCAACGAATATGCATATACAGTATTCTCCAAAGATATTAGAATGGCAAGACCAATTCTTAGCGTCTACAGCTATACCCTGTGGACTTTGGGTTTGAGATCAAAAGATGAATACGAGATGACAGAAGCTTTTTTTCTGAATATTAACATCTAGACCTGGAACACAGGACCTTTGGTGGCAGGCTACCCAATTTGCATGTGAGCTTAAGATAAGAACAGATAGCAAACTACAAAGAGCATTTAATATTTGGTTGCATATCCCTTGCTTGCCACAACTGCAGCAAGCTGACTCATGTTGAAAATGCAGATTTCTCCTCTACAGCATCCGGAGAATTCTACCCTTTCTCTCTAGGGAGGCGACCCAGGTGCATGTTAAGTCCCTCGTCCCCTAAAGGCTTGACTACTGCAACTTTCTCCTGGCTGGTCTTTCTATGCGTGCCATCAGGCCCATGCAACTGATCCAGAACGCAGCTGCACGACTTAGCTTAAGCCGTGCGGATTTCTGACATGTCACTCCTCTACTGCGTTTTCTTCACTGGCTTCCTGTAGCTGCCCACATCAGATTAAAAACCCTGATGCTGGAGTTCAAAGCCAAATGGCTGGTCCATTCAAAACCTGACTCGTACCTAGAGCCCTTTAAGCTTTAAAGCACAGCTTGGCTCGCCCCATCGTCCGTCAAGAAGCATGGATCTGGATTTTAATCCTTGTGGAATGAACTCCCTCTGGGTGACCTAACAGTTGGATTGCAATTGTCTTCAAATTAATGTGATCACAAATTAGTCACAAATCCTGCACTTAAGAGCTTATTTCTGCACACACTGATATCACACACTGAACCAGGCATGATCTGTCAGTCACATGTTCAATATTTTTGATCACTTAAAATGGGTGGGTTCAAAATGTGCCATTTTCTAAGTTGTTCAACACGTCCAGATGTAAAATGATTATATTCAGTTTAATATTCATCTTTGGCCCTCAAATTCAAATGTCTTCAGTGTACAGCATACACAAAATCGTTGTTTTCAGACGAAACTATATATGTATAAGGAGCTGCACAGTCTAACTTAGCAATAACAGTTGTGATTCATTCCTTCAGTACCATTCCCAACCCCTCTTTATTATATGAACCAAGCAGGCTGTTTTTGTTACTGTGCCATTAAAAGTTACATATGCAAATCACCTTTGTTCTAATTGGCTGCATTGTATAGTGTTTAGTGCCCAATACAAAAGCAGTACAGGATTAAACACTAAACAGGCTAAACTGCAATAGGCTGAATAAGGTATTGGATCTTGTAAAATGACTGAAATTTTTTTAATAAGCCCTTTAAGACAGAACATGCTAACATGACTAACAACAGTATTGTACTTAGTTAGCATGACCCTGTGGAGAACATGCTAGTCCTAAGGCTATATTCAGCTACTTTTACATTTACATTTATGGCATTTAGCAGACGCTCTTATCCAGAGCAACTTACAAAGTGCTTTGCTATTTACCCAAGAAAACTAGCTAGTTAGAACAGACTAATAGTTCAAAGATACCTTTAAGCTTAGACATTACTAAAAAAAACTTTTGCAACTTGATTAAATTAAACAAAACTATTGGCTTTCACAGTCATTAAATCTTAGCAATGTTAGAGATAACATTCGAACTACTCCCTGAAAGAACTCAGAAGAGGAAAAAAAAAACAAGAGGACTCTCTAACCCAGAGTGGACCAGCTGATGAGCTGATTGAACAGCGGCAGGCCATGCTTCAGCTGCAGACTAGAGTGAGTGCTGGCGAGCACGTAAGCACACAGCCCCACCTGGAACATCTACAGCCACATTCAGATTGTCGTTATCAGTGGATTGTATAATACAGCACTGCAATACATGAAGCTTTACCAATACATGCACATATGTTTCTGTACATGATTTTGATGACAGAATGTGAGCAAGTGAACATGACAGAAGACACAAAACAGAACATGTAGAGCAAATGACAAGAAATGACCTGGCAAATAAACAGTCGGCGATCACTCCTGTGTAGGCCGGCAAGCCCACGTGATGACCAGAGGTAGGAGAAGGTGTTGAAGAGAGTTAGAGCTCCAGCACACAGCCTGTAAATGTCAAATTATAAACATATGCCCAGATTATCCAAAAGACATGTGTAAATATATCATATGATTGAAAACGTCAATAAAAAAGTTATTCTGCACTCCTGCCATTTTTTCCCGCTTGGTGTACAGATTCTTTAGGTTTTTCACACTCACACATCTCTATTACAAACATGGTTCTTCTTTGGCATCATTTAAAGAAACATTTAAAGAACCTTTATTTTTAAGAGTGTGGTCACACCCTAAGAATAGTACAGCAGCTAGTATATGGTCTATGAAGTTACCACTATGTGTCAGAGAGGGGGGGGGGGGGGGGTTAGACATACACATAGTCGATGTTAGGCTCTCGTCCAACCACAGGCAACAGAGGAAATGCAGCCAGACACAGGCAGCTCAACACCCAGCTCACTGACCTGGACTACACACAACAGAAACAAAACAGTACATCCTTAATAAATCCTGCCTGCATTAATACCTGAACATTAAGGGTTTAGTTTGAAAGGCTGAATTACATTAAGACTATGTCTTACCTTCGCTTTTCTATAAAGGCCTGAGACAAACGGCCACACTGTTAGAGTTATGAGTCCCAGTGTCAACATGGCTCGATAGAAAAAGCTCACCACCTACAAAGCAGTGGAGAAAACATGCTTTAATATAAAGTACATTTAAATTATTTAGACAGGGACAACTACTTAGTTAAATTACTCCCTGCACTTATTATGTAACAAAAAGAAAACACATTTACACTAATGCATACACAGTTCTGTTGTGTTAATAGGCATATGTCTATCCACAATATTTACATAATTATTTTTAAATTTATCACAGTTAACAAAATCACCATGACATAATAGTACATGTATAAGAGAATAAATATGTTGATGGTTGATTTTTGTGACTTGTGGGGGGAATAAATGTGACAGATGGCTTTTTGTATATCGGGATTCACTGGGGAGTTTTATTATTATTCAATTTTTTTCTTTTTTTTAAGTGTCTTAAAAGGGCATCAGTTCTTCGGGTTTCCTTTGGTGTCCAGTTTGAAGTAGTTGTGGGGTATTACAGGGATTCATTTTGAATCATTTTTAGAAGGCATTAGCTAAAACGTATACAGCAATGTTCCTTTTTTAATATTCTGATTGAACAATTTAATAGCAATGGTATGTTGGAGGTTTTACATTTTGGTGCTTTTTTTAAGAAAAGAACTTGTGATGGCTTTCTGTATAATAACATTCACTATAGAATCTTGTTTTAACTGTTTTAAAGGGCATCAATTCTTTGGTTTCCTGTTGATATTTTATTTTGATATTTTTTTAAACCTTAGGCTGGATATTAGGACCCTTGGTACTCTAGATGGCACATAAAGAAAGAAAGTGAGTACAGAAAGCATTTCAATGCTTACTGAGAGTTGTGAATGTGTTCTGACTAATAATGCACAAAAACAGCTGTACAAACATCAAATAAAGCATAGGGTTATAGTGTAACAGTGTTGTGGGGGGAAAAACAGATTTCCTTTAATGATTTTAAAATGACTACAATGTTGTGTGTATACGAAAAGGTATACCATATAACTGAATATGGTAATAAGGTACGCATGAAGAACAATCATCCAGCTCTGTGACTTACCAGCAGTTCAATGCCGAATGTAACCAGGACAAAATATCCAAAGCATTTACTCAGTGGCAGGGAGGGGATGGATCTTATAAGATCAACAAGGATGCCACATCTGAAAGAAAGATCATTAACACGTCAAATATAACTTAGAACTGAAAAACAAAAGACTATTTTAGGACTTTCCACGGCTGAAAAGAAGAAGTATGGCACTATTAGTGGAAAGCTTATTTTATGCCTTTCGCAAATACACCTTTAAAAAATTAGGATCAAGATCATCCTGAATGGTCATAGCATAGCAGGACAACAGAATTTAGCCCACTCACACACTCTTTACTACCTGACAGTGAGCACACACATCTGGAGCAGTGGGCAGCCACCTCAGTGCCCAGGGAGCAATTGGGGCTTAGGAGCCTTGTTCAAAGACAGTCTTTAGGAACAGGTGTGAATGAGGGAGAAGAAGGTGCTATTCCTTTACTCTCCCAGCTCCTGCTTCCTGGTGGTCCAGGGATTTGAACCTCCAACCTAATGGTCCAAAGTATACTTTTCTAACTTTTAGGCCATGGTTGCCTAAATGTGCCTCATACTGCTTGGCCTGGGTGTAAGGTTATGTAAGGTTATTCACACTCTAAACAGGGTTCAAGGCTTAAAGAACCATTTTAATACCAGGACCATAATAATAAACATTAAACATGAGGACAAATGCAATAATATGATGTATTAGTCCATCATTTTCATATTATATTTTATTTATTCAATAACCGCTACAAAACATGTTAGCTATCTCTCTTCTGGCTGGTCTCCCTCTGCGCACTATCAGGCCCCTGCAACTTATCCAGAATGCAGCGGCACAGTTCGTCTTCAATGTTTCTAAATTCAGCCATGTCACTCCACTGCTGCGTTCTCTTCACTGGCTTCCTGTAGCTGCTGCCCACATCAGATTTAAAACCTTGACCCTGGCCTACAAAGCCAAGAACGGACCAGCCCCTCCGTACATGATGGCAGACACTCTGGATAAGAGCGTCTGCTAGATGCCCTAAATGTAAATGTAGTTGTGAGACTTAACTAAAATAAAATATGGACCCATATGTGGATGTATAGGGGTTAACGAGGTGAAGAACCATCCAATAAAAGAATCAAACATAGTTCTTCTGTGGCATCTCTCCAAAAATCCGTTTTTGGCACCTTTATTTTTCGGAGTACAAAAGCATGAGGATGAACAATACTCACTCTTTAATGACAGAGTACCACACAGGCACTGGCAGCAGGCAGTAGATGTAGTAAGTGAAGGGACTGGCCTGAAGCAACAGGAAGAGGGTAACCAGCAGGCCAATGCATACAAACACCCTTCCCACACCTCTCCCTGGCATCTGTGTTAAGAAGAACAGGTCCCATAGTCATCTCATTTACATAAACATCCTGTTGTACAAACACCTTTAAACAACCTTCACCTTACTTAAAAAATAGGTCTGTGGGTGAAAGTTCTGTACTTTCTTGCTATTCACATTCACTGAGGTTCAGAAGTTCAGAAGGTCAGAAGGCTAAACATAACATTACTTTAGTCGTCATTTGGCAGACACTCTTATCCAAAATGACTTTAAAAATGAAGAAAGCTAATGAAGAAAGGCACTCCAAAAATCAAATTAAAAGAGAAGAGTCATACAGTTGAAAATAAATATCGCGATAATAAAACACAGGGGTCAAATTCAGCAACAAAGTTATTTTTTATCATTTTAGTGCACTAGCTAATCTGTACACAGCAATGTTCTATTTTCTTGTTTAACCTTCTGATTGAACAGCTCAACATTTTATTAAAATGGCCAAAAAAAATTTTATTTTGCATTAATGTCTTTTAAATGATCACATAAAACTATAGCATTTACAACTTGATAATTCCTCATTTGTAGTCCTTTATGATGAGACTGAAGCTGATCAATATTAAAAGGTGTGCCACATTTGATTATATGGTGTACTTTGTTTATATTCATAATAAAATACTGTATGTAAATAACTGTTCCATATAATACAGCAAATTCCTGGTTAACAAAACTTATTATGCTCCCTTGGTAATAAGGAATGTGGGTGGTCTTTAAGTACTGACAAAATCCACAATACACTGAAAATACATTGAATACATTGAAAATTGAAGGCTTTTTATGAATACTTTTAATACTAGGAATTTTTATAACAATAAAAAAGTGACAATGCCCACTCCAAAAATCTGATAGCACATCCTGTTTACATTAATATGTAAATGTTAATAAAGGGATTAATGAAAGGAAAATTACTCCACTGCACTTTTTAAGTGGAACAAAAAAAGTTGGACCAAGGATGAAAAACATCAAAAGATTAACATGACAACTGAAAAAGTTTAACCCCCCCCCCCCCCACAACTGCCCCCTATGCACTGATAGTGTAACATTTATGTTTCTCACCTTATCCCTACTGGTAGGTGGCTTGCGAAGACTAGCATGGGTCTTTAAAATTAACAACACTACATATGACGTCCACCCGATGAACCCAAAGACCACACTGGAGCCCAGGAAAAAGCGGTCGTAAGTGTGATAGTAGGATAAGCCATCCATGGCCTGAGTTATTAAAACGTCACAAAGGTGAACCTAAAGGAAGTGGGTGAGAAAACATCATTGAGTACTGATCTTTCAATTCCAAGTTAGGGTTTTACATCATTACATATGTCACTGTACAGTGTCCACTGTACAGTGGAATGTGTCCTCCGCATTTAACCCATCTGTGGTAATGAACACACACTCACACACACTAGTGAGCTAGGGGCAGTGAGTACACACACACACCCAGAGCGGTGGGCAGCCAACTCCAGCGCCCGGTGAGCAGAGAGGGTAAAGGGCCTTGCTCAAGGGCCCAACAGTGGCAGCTTGCCAAGCCCGGGAATCGAACCCACAACCCTGTTATCGATAACCCGGCGCTCTAACCGCTGAGCCACCACTGCCCCCATTATGCCTTTATTTGACATTATTGTATTCAAAACACTGAGATACGTGGTACAGAAATCCTGAATCAGACTACAGCAGCAAAGTACTAAGCTTTTATTTAGAGTGGGGGAGGGGTTCAACAGACATTTCTCAATATTTGGCTTAAAAATCATTTTTCATGCTACAGAATTCAGACCTTTATGAACATTTTAAAAATATTTTAAGCAAGACTTTTTTTTTTCTTTGGCAAAAGTTATGTGAGGTACGTAAGGTACATCATCCACACCAAAAGCTGTTGATTTCATGTAAGTAAATAAAAAAAATCATTATAGTGTACTCAAATTTGCTGTTCGGCTCCAGTTCAAATAAGACGGAATTGTACTGATTTGACTGCTGGCCTCTCAGCCTGTTACAATTAGCCCCACCTATGGGGTAAGTTCTAACATCTATCTAACTTCTATTACTTGGTTGAATTTGTATGTATTATAGGATTAGTGGTAACTCAGAGGTTGAACCCTTGAGGAATGCATTTAACCCGGTTTCCTCCAATAAGTATTGCATTATAAGTATAAACGTATAATTAGTATAATTACATAGATATATTTAAGTACAATTACAATTAAGGTACTTCACAAAACAAAAAAGGTCTCTTATCTAATTGCTTTTTTGATGGTAGGTTCAATTAGGTATGGCTAACTGATGCTCAGTACTCACAGCATCATCAAACTGCCCTTTTTGGATCAGGTCTCTTGCATGATGCACAAAATCCATCTGCTTAGAGTCAGTCAGAATTCTAGAGAAGGAAAAGTAATAAGAAAAGGATGATCTCACTTAACATGATCAGATTAATCAGTTAAGATATACATCAGTCTTTAGAGGCAGATCTTTACTCACTGGTATGGTGTGAAGAGAAAGGATAAGGTGGTCTCCTTTTTCTGTGCCATTTTTACCTTTAATTATAAACAGAATAACTGCGATTACAATTAAGACATATGAAAAAGTAGTGGTGTTATGTAAATTAATTTTTTGTTATATGATGGTTGATAAAATATGGGCTATAAATCAAATAGTTCGATTAATAAATAAATAAACACACAGACACACACACAGACACACACACAGACACTAAAACCAAAATTATTCAAACCATAAATGTTTTTGTATGTATTTGTATTGTCAAAAATGACTTCTCTTGAAAATCAAGTAATTTTCATGAGATGTTGGCCCTGTTTGGGAAATGAAATGGAAAAAAAAATAAAATGTCGGAGCAGCATTTCTTCTGATACGTAAACGTATTATGTGTGTAAAAATGCATAAATGTTGAACCCACCTTGAATTGCTCTAAGATTTGAATGGCATTTGCATACATGCTCTCAGCTTTGAAGTGCTGGCTGTTGTTGAGGTACTGTAATGGCAGGACACCCTGTAAATCAACCAAACATATCATTGGTGAGTGAGAAAGCAAGAAAGACGATAGAGAAAAACACAGGGATACAGAGAAAAAGAGAAAGCACTCAGCTACCGCATGCAAATGAAATTCTATTACGTCCTATCTGAATATTAGACTTACTACAGAGTTCAGTGGAATGGGTATTCCAATGAGAGATGACATGAGTGGAGCTATATCAGCCTGCATTGATTGGAAACAGAGGGAAACAATATAAACACATCAGAATAACCAACTCATTTTCTCAGCTGTCTGTTCATTGATATGCATAGTGCCAACAGAGATATATAGGGGAGTTCATTTATACATACATATATATATATATATATATATATACAGTATGGAAAGGCCCACCTGGTTTACATCAACCCTTCTGTATGTTTCCAGCCCCCATTCTGGGATAATCAAAGCCAAGAAAGTTAATATCACTTCTATTCTGTGGAAATTCCTGACACAACTTTGTAAGAATAAGAAAGAATAAGGCGACAATCATACTACATCAAACCAATGGTTCATCCAATATCATACAGATGCAATTTTTTTACTGAAACGTAGCTGATCAGCCAAGACAAGTTGGGTGTCTGCAGTTTGCTTCTTACTGTTGCAGTTTTTGTACACTAAATAGCATTGCACAAACTGTAGGTCTAAATTGACTCACACTTGCACTTGTTGAGCTGTTCAGTATTCTAAAGAAGACTTGCTTGTGTGGTTTCATGCATGTTGTGAAACACTGCTATTTATAAAAATGAACAGAAACCACACAACCTATTTGACTTAACAATATGACGTGCTTTGAAACAGGTGTGTGATTATTTAGGCATGCAGTTTGCACAGTTCTGAACAGACGGCTATTGGCTTGCATCTTGTTAGCCTTGTAGCCTTGTAGCTCCCTTGTAAAACTAAAGAAGCAAAATGTAAACGCTCAACCTCTTGGCAGATAATCTGATATTTAAAGTGAGACAAAAATCATGCAAATACAATGTTTAGCTTTACTAGGAGTAGTTAAGTGAAAACCCACCTTTCGAATAGCCATCCTCATAGTGCTGAGAGGAGGAAGTCGTTCTCTGTGCTGTCTGAACCCCAGCCCCCCAAGCCACCAGAGGAGTGAGTGTCTCCGACGGGTGGCTGGCTCCATGAGACCCTTCAAACACATACACAGTCAGCAAACCTCAGTACAAGCTTGTGTTTCCTAAATAAATGCATTTAAATGGTTGCCAACTCAGAGATTTACACTCTTGACAGAGAACTATATTTCTAATGGGTATGCACAGAGGGAAAGGCCTTACCCCAGTTTGTCATGCCGTGATCAGCTGTGAAAACATATGCAGTCTTTCCATCATTACCATAGAACTCCTCAAACATAGACACCATCTCAGCCACGCCTTCATCAACTAGGCCAATGTTATCTAGATATTCTCTGGTAAAACAGAAATAAAGTTAATAGAAGAATAGGCACAGCTTTGGAGCAGACTCATGTCAATGTTAGGCTCCCTCCTACGATTCTCTCTGGTATTCATCCTGTTACAGGACCATGCTGGAAGTCACTGAGCTCTTCAGAACAACCCATTCTTTAGTTAATGTTGGCAAAGACTGCATTTTATACACCTGTGATGTATACAATACAATAGAGCTGAATGAACACCTGAATTCAATGATTAAGAGGTGTCCCAATACTTTTGTCCACATATTGTATAAATCACTTATGTTTATTTATGTTTGCTTCCCTTATGCATCCCTATGGTTATGTTTTTTCCACTCTCTTCTACCATCATGTTTTCTGAATAATCAAAACATTTACTTGGACATGGGCCGGTGAGCATGTCCGTTGGTGTCAATTCCAAGAAGATGAAGGAAAAACACACTCTGTTCTTCATGTAATTTAGACAAGAGTGTTTCATTCCCCTTGGCAGAGTTGAGAAAGGCCTAGACGAAAAAAAAAAAAAAAGAAAAAGTACATCATTAATAGTAAATCACTCTGATGTCCTGTTCTACATATTCCATCCATTCCAAGTGCAATTGTGGTCAAATCTCAAATCAAGAGTACCAGTTAGAGGTCTGCACAGGCATGAAAATCTGCGACTTTAAGAACTGACCCAATCAGGCCTTTCTGGTACTGCTAAATTTGAAACCAGAATTGGAACAGAGTCAGCAATGGCTGTGAATCTCCAGTGAAGATGGCCCAGAGTCTTTTTTAGAATCTGAAACAGTAGCATTTTCATAAACTTTCTTATTATTCGGATCATGAGAAACAGTTGGCAAGACTGTTACCTTGGCTTTGTTGTATGTATAGACTACACTAGAGCAAAAGATATGCTAGAGAGGAGAAAGACAGAGACGATGAAAGAGAGAGAGAGATATATTTAGATAAAAACATTAAACAAACCAGAGTCTGAACAGGCCTGAGCCCAACCCGAAACCTGATATTTTTCCATGGACAGCAGACCTCTAGTACCACAGCCTCCCAACCGCACTCGTGGAATGCAAAAAGACACTAACTGATAGCAGATCAGCAATCATCCTTAAACACAGTTCTAACAGAATAATTAAATAGCTGCAGTTCAACAGTAGTGGTCACTTACTTTATGTGGTATTTCCTCATTTATTCATAACAAGTGAGAAAAAGGAGATAAAAGGTCTGGAGTTCCAAGTGTTAAATTGGCATTTGGTAGGCGTTTATGAAAACTGTCAATATGAAGTCAAAAGAGGTGTCACACAAAAAGTACAGGAGGCAATCGTTTGACTGGAAAAGAAAAGAAAAAAACTAGGACTTGGAGCAGCCAAATCAACAAACTGTTATATTCAAACTGGTAACACTTAAGAACAGAAAGGCCAGATTTGACTGATAGAAAACATCTAGTTCTGAAACAAGATTCTGTAGACAGATGAAAGCAAGAATAACCTGAGTAAATAAAAATGATCTGTAAAACATGGTGTGAAGGCACTGTTGTTGCATAGGCATGTATGTATGTGTTATAAATTAACAAATTGCATTTGGTTGGTATGGCAAAGCAAAAGAAATAACTTAACCTCTACAGATTAAGACACACCTTTACTTCATCAAAGACCCAGGTGTCCAGTTTAGAGGCATCAGTGGAAGCAAAGTCCTCCATTGCAGCTGGATAGGTGTAGGTGTACACATGGTCTCCCGTTGCTCCTAGAATACACCGGCAGTTCCAAAGAAAGACAGCACTTATTACATGTGATCTGACAGGATGTATATCTAAATATTTAGCAACCTACACACTCACTTTAAGCCTAAATGTTTGTGGACATCCCTTCAAATGAACTCAATCAATTACATAAATTTGCACCCATTGCTGACACAGATGTGCAGTCTACTCTAGCCCCTGTAGAGAAGTCCTGCCAATAGAATAGAGAACAAGACTGGAGCAGAAAACCTATTGGCACCAACTTGCCTAATGCCAGGCGTAGGCTTGTGGGGTATAAAGTCCCCCAGCATTGAGCTGTGGAACTGTGTTCTCTGAAATGATGGTGCACCATAAAGTACTTTTGGGATGAGGTAGGGTGGTCATCCAACATCCTGACCTCACTTACACTCTTGAATGCGATCATATTCCTCACAGCAATGCTACAAAATCTAGAACAATGCCTTCCCTGTACAATAGAGGCAGTTACTCAATCAAAAGCAGGATAATCCTGGATTTCAGAGAAAACAATGAATGAGCAGGTGTCCCAGTACTTTTATCCATATAGTGTTCATCCTTACCTTTAGCAAACATGGGCAGAATGTCAGGGCTTCCCCAACACCAGGTGTGCCTGCTTTCATTAAACACTGAGTCAAACTCCACTGGATTCTCCTTCCAGCCTGTACATATAACATATATACACATAGATCAGCAGCAGAGCACATCAATAAAAAAAAAGAAATTGAAAAAGAATAATGAAATAATTAAAATTTAAAATAAATAAACCATTCTATTGTTCTATAAATAATAAACAAACAGATACACCTGCTCAGAAATACCTTTGGCCACAGCACTAACATCCTCATAAAAGCCTGCTATTAGAGCCACGTGTCCTGGCCGGGACTCCGTAGGCACTCGCGTGTGTGACACCCCCCAGGTGCCTCTGTCCTGTATGACACTTCTGTTAGAGTACACAAATAATATCAAGTTGAGTTTTTTCAAAGAATCCACAAGATGCTCATTGAAATATTTGTGTTGTTGTTGCTTCTTAAAAACCTTGTTTTATTGTGCACCCTGTACTCAGAACAAGCTAAACACGACACTACTGTGCAAAAGTTTGGAATGATTTTAAGTGCTAAAAGTTAAGTGCATCAACAATATAAAATTCATTTTGCAATAAGATTCACCCATATCAACTCACCCAAAGCAATTCTATTGCAATGTGAGATTAGAGCTGTGCAATAAATCGTTTCTGCATTGCCACCGCAATGTGCACATGAGTAATAGTCACATTGCAGGACATTAGCAGGTTGCTTCTTGTTACAAAAGCAAAGTCTGCCCTGTTCTCATTTTTCATGACATCTACCAGAGGCAGACACTATCTGTCCAATATCATTCCTTTTACTCCTATTCTGAATTCACAGCGTGCATTTGTTAAATATCATGCCATGCTGGATCATTGGCTTCTGATGACTTCTGGTGAACATTTCTGTTTTTTTTATATCGCAGAAAACAAACTATTGCAAAGTCATGCAGCCAAAACACTGACTGAGAATTCTCAGAGGTTTAAAAAAACTCTAAAATGTTATTTTATGATTTTACTATGTCATCTCTGCCATGCAAAAACCTTAAATCTCCATTTTTAATGTTATGACAAAATTAAAGCTTAAAGTATAAAAACATTTGTTTTTCTATGAAACTTTGAAATGCATGAACACTTTAAAAGATAAGAAGCTTTTTTGAAACTTAGCTACATAGTTGTAAAGTGGTTATGATATTTATTGTGATTTACTTGTATTTTTCCTCTACTGAGTGATTGAGCTCACTGAGCTCACAGGACTGAATTGGGTATGCTTTTTGCTCTTCTCTGTAGAAATTAGTATGTACAGAGAGAGCTGCAGAGAAGTGTGAGTTCACACAGTTCAGCCTGTCCAAAATAGTGATAGACATCAAAACAACTCAGCACTTCTCAGCAGTCGAGATAAACATGTTTGTAACCCTTTTTTTTAATCAACACCCTTTAACACATTGATCAATACAGAACTAGAAAAAATAAATAAATCTCCATTTTTCATGTTATGACAAGATTTCATGATACATGGACCAATGGAAATGACAGAAAAGTACAAAAATCTTTTTACACTGACTCCATTAAAAGTTAAGAAAGTGTTTGCAGGTTTTTGCACAGCATGTAGCACAGAGCCAGTATACTAGCTAGTACAGCTATCTAGTTAATTGCAGTTAACTAACTGTAAAAACTAAAATTACAGTAAATCACCTGTCAGTCATTTATCATTTCAACAATGGAGGATGGTATTTAAAGATTTTTTTTTTATCTTTTACAGCCTACTTTCTTTACAGTAGGCTGAATATCTGTAAGACAAACATATCCAATCCTCTTGGTCAGGACACACAGATTAGTTGTTAGTACCTTATGTAAGGTGCCCTGGTGCCATTGACGTCTGGCTTAAAAAGACTATCAGCTCTCAGGCCGTCTGCCACAAAGAGCACAAGGCGCTTGGCAGGAGCAGGCAGAGGGACATGCTGGGGCGTCATCCCATGAACCAAGGGTGAAGTGAAGTAGATGTCAAAGATAGAGATAAAGAAGACCACATGGACTAAAAGTCCAACAAGAAAGAATGTGATCATTTTCATCTTGCCTGTAAGACAAAAAGATAGAACAGCAGAGACATTAACAAAGTCTTTTATTTTAAAAAGTGAAGACAAATCATTTCTCTATAATATGGGTCATTTAATCTTCAACAGCTTAGAAGCCAAATGAATGACTGCTTGCTGTTTAACATGCATACAGATGTGAAGGTGAACTGTAACTAACTACAGCTCAGACATCCAGTTTTCACCACGCCTTAAAACAAATAGAATGAAAATAGTAATCACTGGTTAATCATTGCACAACTCTCCAACACTCTCCAACACTACCTGAACAACAGGTTGATGCCCTGATGCAGTCTTACCTCCCTGATGCCTCTACAGCCACATGGACACGTCTCATGCTTGTTGCAGTATTTCAGATCCAGTGACTGGAGAGTCACGTAATCTGAGAGGGGGTTAATACAGCCGGGGAAACATTTACTTTAAGTTAATTTACCGGTTAAGTGAACCGAGCAGCTTAAACCAGATTTTCGCTTCTGCACTTCCTCGATGACCTGTGAACGTAAACGTCACACCGAGAATTGTGGGTAACGTAGTCCTTAAGGCCACCTCTAGCTGCTAGCTGCTTAACCCAACGTTTTTCTTTTATTTCTTTTTTTTTCTGTGCGCTGAGGCCTTGGTGAAGCAGGTATTCCCGTAACACACCCCTGTCTACGTTTATAAGCCACTATTTGATGCGCTATGGACGTATGTTTTAGGCTAATACATTTGTTAAGAGGTTAAACTGGGTTAACTGGTGCAATTTCAAAGTCAAACCACTAGATGGTACCATTTTACCAAACCAACAAGAGTTTTAGACAATAAATATTTATTTTTTTATCTTTCGTAATATTTTAAAATTAAAGCTTTGTTTTTCTATGCAAATTTGAAATGCAGGAACACTGTAAAAGATAATATGTTTTTTTTTAGACTCCAGCTAACATGTGGTTATGATATTTATCGTAATTTACTCGTATTTCTCCTCTACTGAGTGATCGAGCTCACAGGACTGAGTTTGTATGCTTTTTGCTCTGTTCTGCAGAAATTAAAGAAGTGCATATTCTGTCTTTACACAGAGTGTTTTTTTTCACGAGCTGCAGAGAAGTGTGAGTTCACACAGCTCAGCCAGTCCAAAATAGTGATAGACATATACATAGACATAGACATAAACAACTCAGCACTTCTCAGCAGTCGAGATAAACATGTTTGTAACCCTTTATTTTATCAACACCCTTTAACACCCTGATCAATACAGAACTCGGCAGTCCTGGGGCTTGAAACTGTATTTTTTTCTGACAAAATAGTGACAATAATATCCATAGCACCATTAGGCAGTTTATTACAATTGCGTCACTTTCTTTTTTCTGATATTGTGAGTGCATTTAATAAGGTTTTGTTGCTCCATTTAATCAACTGGCACGAGGACTTTTACTTTGAAATTTTGGACACTGACTTAACATAAGCAGAGATTGTGTGCTGTGGGTGTGCTGAATAATACAAGTTTAAATAACACAATAAGAAAATATAATAAAATATAATCTTTGAGAATATTCAGAAATGAGAAATGTACGTTATTATTGTTAGTGTATTTATGTTCTTTAAATCAGTGAATTTACACTTATGGCCAGCTGATGGGGCTATATATGCACTCTAATGCTTGGGTTGCCCTATTGGGGAAAACCCCACTGAAAAAAGGAGCACATTCTCCTGGGCTGCTATTTACTCTGGCTTTCCAAAATGATGGACACAGAAGAATGAATAGATTGTGTTCATTTATTGAATAATAATGATCCGAATCCAAAACATGCACTGTGGAGACTGGTGCACTGAACTGCTCCTGTAGCTAAAAGGAGAAACTAAGGACACTCACTGTATTTCTTCACGCGGTTGGAGCAGTTGTTGCAGTTGTTGCACATGTCTAAGCAACAACTATGAACCTTTGTAGCTCTATAATTACTGCTGTGTCTGATCCACTCGTACCAGCACAACACACATTAACACACCACCACCACGTCAGGGTCACTGCTGTGCTGAGAATGACCCACCACCCAAATAATACCTACTCTGTGGTGGTCCTGTGGGGTCCTGACCTTTAAAGAACAGGGTGAAAGGAGGTTAATAACATATGGACTACAGTCACTAATTACAGAGCCACAGTGCGCGCCTGTAGGGTCATTAGGGTCATTACAAACCAGGTCCAAGCTGATCATAATAATCTGATATGACTGAGTATATGGATGCTATATAAAAAATATAAATTAGGGGGTCTAAAAGGAGTCTGCAGGCAGGGAAGAACAACGTACAAAAAAAAAAACTACACCTAAAGGGACACCAGGCAGACCAGGACAGGACAGGAAAACCCCCTTCTGATGGTGTATCTTGAAGGGGTCTGGAAAAACTACATTTGCTTTAAGAGGAACTCATTAAAGCAAATAAAGCACAAGGACAAAATATCCAACCAAAATGTTTTATTTTTTTAATGTTTGTATTTTTTTTATATTTATATTAAAAACTTATATAAAAAATATATATTGCATATTTATATGGAAGGTGCTAAGCCTGACCAGAGTGAGGAGGTGCTGAGTCAAAATATAAAATATATTTTAATATTTTAGTAAAAATAAATTTAAGTGAAATTCAAAATGTAAATACAGTTAAAAAATGAGTCTTTTTAACAGATAAAATAAAAACTTTGCTTTGTTGTTGGTATGCGATATGACTAAACGCACAAAGATGAATTAGGTAAATTAAAGAAAAATAAAGTTGGGGGTTTTTTGTTTGTATTTTTTTTGGAAATGTATTTGGGTGTAATTTTAAATTTTAGTTAAATTAATATCATTTACTGAACTGATGAAAGTTTAAAGACCTAAATACAACGAAGACATGTTTGTCTCTAGTAAATGCAGTGTATTTGGAGTGAAATATGAACATATTGCATATGAACCCCGACTGCTGAGTAACCATTAATTTGAACGTTTTTCAGCTGTACTCAGAAATCATGTGTAAATACTCAGCGATGTCTGCTCGTTGTGTTGGAGTCGCTGCGAGCGGGGGGAGCTGGTCGGCTACATTTGGCAACCCTAGTCGAAACGGCCATTTCCCGTAGCAGGAGCCGCAACAGCCGTAGCTAGTAGCTAGCTGCGTTAGCTAGCTAGACAGCTAAAGCTAGGATTGTGTATAATTATAAAGTCAGTGGTATTTCCAGGAGCAGTTGGTCTAAGCTGTGGTTCTCTTCCTGAATCGGATCTGTTGTTTTGGAGAACTGTTCAGGGTCTGGCTCTGGGTGTTGAGGTTGGCTGGGTGGTTGTAGCACTAGCTAGCTAGGTACTAGCTATGGCCGGGAGCAGCATAGCTCAGAAGACATGGGAGCTCTCGAACAGCATTCAAGAGGTTCAGAGTATTGATGAGATCTACAAGTACGACAAAAAACAACAACAAGAGATTCTCGCTGCCAAGCCATGGACAAAAGAGTAAGCGGTCGTGTACCTGTCGTTGCTGCGCTCACTAGACTCTCTGTGTCGCTGTGTTTGGGAGCTGAAGTGTCCTGTGCTCTTGTTTACAGCCACCACTACTTTAAATACTGCAAGATCTCAGCCTTGGCTCTGCTGAAAATGGTGATGCATGCCCGGTCTGGGGGAAACCTGGAGGTGATGGGGCTGATGCTGGGGAAGGTAGATGGAGAGACCATGATGATCATGGACAGCTTCGCTCTGCCCGTGGAGGGCACGGAGACTCGGGTCAACGCTCAGGCTGCAGCCTATGAGTACATGGCTGCTTACATAGAAAATGCCAAACAGGTAGATGCACACGTTTAACTGACCTGTTCACAGACCCTCTTCACATCACACAGCCAACAGACAGGAGTGATTATAGTGGAGGGAACTTTAAAAAGGGGCTTGTTTTTAACTCCAGTCATAGTTGATCATTGACAGCATGTTCGGTTGTCCACAGATGTTCAGGTTGGAGTTGTGTGCTGTGCAGCTTATGCACCCAAAATCCTCCTCATCCATTATATTGGTCTCAAAGCAATCTTCAGACAGCACGTTTATTTGGACTGACCTACATTTGGTGTAAGAGCGAGCATTTGTGAATTAGGGTTTCTCCTAAATGCACAGGGATTTGCTGACATGAGCACTGTGACCAAATGCAATACATGTGTTTAAATGTATATTGTTTTTTTATTATTATTATTAATTCTTAGTCTCTATTTGAATTTTTATTTAATCTTTAAAGTTTAAAAGCTTGTCGTCTTACTTTTACATTTACTTCCAAGTCCTTTCTTGAATCCTAAAGTGTCCATTGCAGTTAGAGGCCACAGCTTACTGAAGTAATAATAGACATCCTTGTTTATGTACAGAAACCTGTATTTATCAAGCATATCAGCTCAGAAATGCTGATATGGGGTCAGCTTTTATATGACTTTTTATATAACACTGAATGAATTATGTGATGTGATGAGATGAGTCTTGATCCTATCTTGATCTTGAACTTGTCGTGTCCTTACACTGAGGTCCATGATAAATGTAGGTGGATTAGAAGTTTACCTTTAACCACGCTCCTCAGCTTCTGAGTATGTAGTGCTTAGACGTATTGCTATGTTTCACCTTTTAAGTCTCATGAATGTTTATAAATGTAGCTTCTAACATGATCAGTCTACACCAATGTAGCCATTAATTAAATGTGTATGCTGTAAAGAAATAATAGACTTACACCTCTATTACATTAGCTTTGTAAAAAAAAATCAACTTCAGACATTAAAATGTTTTTGCTGATAAGTACATTCGAGGTTAAATGAGGATTTTGTTCATTTTTGGTAAGAAATCTCTGTAAAGGCATTAGATTTTGTTTACATTATGGTCTATGAACATGCATTTTCTTTTTTTAATCAGTAGCCTCAGTTCATGGGGTTCATGATTGCTAAACTTGTTTGTAACCAAATATTAATATGCCATCTTTAACTACAAACAACGTAAGCAAAAGCATAATTTCTCAGTAATTGTGATGAGATAATGTGTGATAAGATGTGTACTAAACTGTCTATTACTCAAGAGATCTCACTGGACAAATTTGCACCTTAAGTTAAAACACTTTCTTTTAAAACAAATGGATTCGCTGCTCTGATGTTTAAAAAATCTAATCTGAATGTATAGAAATGTTGCTTTAAACATAATAAAACCACATGACAATGGACTTTAAATAGGTAATGACAGTTTGTACACATTGCTGTATGCTGTATTAAGATAAGATAAGATAATCCTTTATTAGCCCCACAGTGGGGAAATTCTCAGTGTCACAGCAGAAAAGGGATAGCAGTGCTGAACATATACAGTGCAGTACAGTATGGATGTTGTGAAGGTAGACCGGTCAGTAGAATGTGAATATGCTTTATTCCTTATTGTTAGTTAGTGCAGGGGATAGAGGATCAGTTAATCAGTGAGCTGTCAGAGTTTGTATATGTGCATGATTCTTAAAACCATTTCATGAATGTTATATATTTTTACTCAGGCCTTCTAATAATACCCACATAGACAAGGTAAATGCACACATTTGACCTTGCCTTCATACAGTTGTTCTACACGTCAGGCAGTAAACAGACTAAAAGTATTAAAGGATGAATTTGCAATTTTTGAAATGGTTTTGTGGTGTGAATTTATATTTATGTGTGCATTTTTTTCTCTTCACTGATCTCAGTTTGTTTTGGATTTGTCATTATTGTGTTAAGTGTGTTTCTGGATTGTGTCCTTTCTGATTGCTGTAGGTGGGTCGGTTAGAAAACGCCATTGGATGGTACCACAGTCACCCCGGTTACGGCTGCTGGCTCTCGGGTATCGATGTCAGCACTCAAATGCTCAATCAACAGTTTCAGGAACCCTTTGTGGCAGTGGTGGTAAGGGCAATAGGAAAACATTCAATTTCATGCTTACTTTTCATTGTGCTAATTCTGCACACTCTGTACATGATCCCATTTCCATATATATGGTGAATGTTGCACTGGAGCAGTCTCGGTGATCCATGACTGACCCTGTTATACAAATGGCCTAAGTGACATTTGTAGTGGTGTCTGATTAATGGCTGTTGCTTTTGTAACAGTATACAGTATGTTATTTACACTTCAGTGGTATTGTCGAACTGGCACGGAGGGCAAATAATAAGTAGGTATGCAGTTCAATAATTTGTTATTCATCGAGCGGCTCTGTTTTGTTTGTCTTCAAGTATGGATGTCTTGCTGAAATGCTGTTTTTCTCATTATATGGTATTCAGATGTTTTGCTTTCCTTAACAGATCGATCCTACACGTACCATATCTGCAGGAAAAGTGAATCTTGGAGCTTTTAGGACATATCCAAAGGTAGTCAAGGCCTTTCTTATTTTTTTGTCATTTAGTATCTTTTAACTTCTATAAACACAGAGTTTAAAGGATTTGAATGTTTGTTGATTTATTTTCTTCATTCACTGGTCATTTTACCATTTTTCTTAATCAGGACTGCCTTGTAAAAGAAGACTATTAACTCCACTTGGTTAAATAAATGTGATGGTAGAATTAAATAAATAGTAAATCTACAATGTATGATGCTTTTTTAAAAATGATTTTCAGGGATACAAACCCCCAGATGAGGGCCCATCAGAGTACCAGACGATACCACTTAATAAAATTGAAGACTTCGGTGTGCACTGCAAACAGTAAGGCTGTTAGCTATCAGTAATTTATTTCATTAGTAGTAATTTATTTGTATTGGTAATGCTTATTTTTTTAAAATTAGGTACTATGCACTAGAAGTGACGTATTTCAAGTCCTCTCTGGACCGTAAGCTACTGGAGCTCCTCTGGAATAAATATTGGGTTAACACACTGAGTTCATCAAGTCTTCTTACGGTATGTATTTTTTTCACAGTTCACAAATGTAGCTAATAATTTGTGTATTTTGTACACATAAACACACATTGGTGCTGTATTATAGTTTTTTTGGTGCTATGTAGAATCATTTGTTTGTATTATTTTAGTTCATTATGTGAAGATTAAAAAAATGAAGAATTTTGCTTGGTAGCCGTAGCATACTATTAACAACCTATACTGTTAAGTGAATTATTTAGGGATGCTCACATATGAAAATTGCCAGTCAGTGCAGATATCAGAAGTGTTTTATGTACATGCACATTTCCTTTGCTTCTTAATATTCTATCTGATTGGTTCCCTTTTTGAGTCTTATTCATTATTATGAAATTATATATATATATTATATAATTATAATCTGTGTTTGTGAGGCTTCATACACAAAGCATGCTCCTAAGCCATATGTAAACAAACTGCGGTGTTTCAACATGGTATTCCTTTTTTTTTCTTTTTTTTTTCTTTTTTTTTTTTTTTTTTACTGAAACCAAAGGGAACTGACACAGTTGGCTCCAGCGTTCTGTCTTGAGCTTTTCTCGCTGCCTTCGGCAGACTATCTAAACAGCAGACTCTGAGCTGCCGAACGAAGATAAATTGACTAGTTGTCAAGATCGGCTTGCTCGGCTGAAGAAGAACTTGTCAGCAATTATACTGTCCCCCATTGTTTGAGGCCTTGTGTCACTGCGCCTCTTTTTATCAGTAAATGCTCAGCCAGGAGACACCCCACCCCACCTTTGGCAAACTTAGAGTCTCTTCTAAGGGGGCTCCAGCAAACAGTCTAAGGCTTAAGCAACTTGGACATGTTTTGTAACAAATTTCTGAATTTCACAACAGTGCTGAAAAGGTGTGTTGTCAAAGCTGACGTATTGTGTGGAAATTGTGCATGAAGCTTGGCCAGGTAGAGGGGAGCTCTCTGGTTAATGGGTCTTGTCTGTTTAGAATGCGGATTACACCACGGGGCAGGTGTTTGACCTGTCGGAGAAGCTGGAGCAAGCGGAGGCTCAGCTAGGCAGAGGCAGCTTCATGCTGGGCTTGGATACACACGACAGGAAGTCTGAGGACAAACTGGCAAAAGCGACACGAGACAGGTAACCCAAAATCTATCGCTAATTTTGGGACTGTTGTGCACTTGTTAGAGCGGGTGGAAACGCAAAGGAAAGGAAGTCTAAAATCTTTCGATTGTTTCTAAAATCTATCAGTTGTTTTCAATTTTGCATTGTTTTAAGGTAATTCAGTCTTCCTCGTTTCTATCTCGAAATGACATTTCTATAAACATTGACGAGAAAATATAGTATGAAATCTAATGTTTTTAATTACAATTTCTTAGTACCAATTCTTTTTCTTTAATTAAATTTTTTAAATAAAATTTTAATGGAGATCATTGTTAAGAGCAAGATTTGAACTACGTTTCTATATTATATTATTTTTGTTGAAAAGCAGGGTTGTCTGCATAACATTATCAGATTATTGTAGGCTGTTGCTAACCTGACTGTGTGTGGGATTATATCCCATGTTACCATATTTGACTTGTCAGTGTAGGTGTGCGCTCTTAAATGTAAAGGTACTACAAAGAGTTCTTTCAGCAATGCCATAGAAAAAAAAACGACTTATGGTTCCCTACAGTACCATGTCTGTAATAGAGATGTGTAAGTGTGAAGAACCGTTTAAAGGCTTAACGAATGTTGTTTTAAGGGTCGCTTATCAGTTTAAAGGTTTCTCCCTCTCACATCCCTATTACAGACATGGTACCTTGAAGAACCAAAAGTAGTTCTTGTATAACTTTTTGTAGCACCTGTATTTAAGTGTATAGTGACTCGCTTTAGCCAAAAATGACTGACTGTATTTGGATAGTTTTTAGTTTGACTGGTTAGTGATTGAATCAGAGGTTTATGAAATGTAACGCACTCTTCTGCTTGCTTTTTCAGCTGCAAAACGACTATTGAAGCCATTCATGGGTTGATGTCCCAGGTCATCAAGGATAAACTCTTTAATCAAGTAAACACCTCTGCCAACTAGCCAATAAAAAACTGGAATGAGATGGCCTTAAATAAGTGTGATGCTATGTATGTTCAGCATTGGTATTCTCATTTGGATCAGTTTGCGCCCTGACGTTAATGTCATCACCTGTCTATAGATGAATAAATGTTATTGAGCTTTTTGAGTGCATGTTTTGTGTTTTGCGCTGTTTACAGTGGTAGTATTAAAATGTTTGTGGGATTGTTAACTCGGTGAAAGTTCGATTCCGGGAAATGGGTATAAACTGCTGCGCATGACTTTTTGACGGTGTCTGGATAATTCCAAATATTATAAAATGTGTTATTCTCCATTGGGTTTACACTGTTGTAGCACCAGATCTCTTTGGCGAAGGCAGGAATATCACCCAGCCCTGACAACAAGATTTTAACACATTAACAAAGACCATGATTACGTTGCTCTACAACAAAACCCATCGAGCTGCCATTTACATTCTGAGCAGTCATAGCATTACATAATGGAATAACAAACTTTGGTGGCTGCGTTGGCCCAAAGATAAACACAAGCTGCCTTGTACAGAATGTCTCTGTCAGGACAGCTTGGGGCAGGTTGTCTTTACTTTGGTACACAATCCTTCAGGATTTTGAGCTGGACGTCTATGGTGCGTCAGTGATGCATCACAGAAGCAGAAGCCCGACACACTGGAGTCCATTCAGCCGGCATGTCTGCTCTCTGTCGCTGCAGACACTCAGCGAGCCTGTATTTTCTTATGGACAACAGCTCTTGCACCTTTCTCGGCTAATGATTTTTTCCCTCCCATGCGTAGTGTAGAGGTTTATGATTTAATGCGTTCATATTTAGATTACAGTTTTTAAATAAAAGAATTGGTCTGTATATTTTATGAGTTTATTTGAGCAAAGATTTGCAGAATTAGTGTCAAATATGATCTTAAATCTGTCATTTGGTCACTTGGTGCTTTTGATTTTAACAAAATGGCAGAAAATCCAAATTTGGTTATAAATAAGAGTGGGAATTGTGTGATCAAAAAACACAATTAAGCATAGAATTATGCTTAATGAAACTTGTGAATGTTAGAAATGATCGTACACAGTATCATTTCAAAAGGACCTTTCTGACAGAATCCTGTGTTTTGTTAGTGAAATATTGCAGCAAAGGTGCAATAAGTAGTATTATAATATGTTATCAGACACATGCTACTTGTTCTCAGTAAATCAGTTATTTGACCTTTAAAAAGAAGAAAATATACATTTCTATCACAGCGCACTGCTAATATTAGCTAATCTGCATTTCTCCGAAAGTTGAACATTTTTGTTGGAAACCGCATGTTCTGTGATTTTAAAAAGGGAGTAATCTAAATTGCAGTGGTTGAAAATCATCATGCAAATGTTCCACAAAGTGCTCATTGGAATCACAAATGAGGCTTATGATCATCACCACATGACTATTTTTATGCTTCGCTAAAAGAGGGAAAACACAGATGAATGTAAATGAGGACTAACCCGTTTAAAAAGCAAAGCAAATTACATTTTACACAAATGAACTGACAGCCGCCAAGTATATTAACCGCATTCTATGGTATGTTTTCCATTAACGAAGGCCTCCTTAAATTACCGTTGGAATTCTACTTCATTTGCAGAATTCAAAGAAAATATAGAGGGATAATAAATAGTAGGGTTGAATGCTGATAAAAAAGCAATTCAGAAAGCCCATCAGACTGATAAGTATGACTAATCAGGGATAGCTATTTATCACCAGGGTACCTAGACTGCAGCCTTTGGGACAAATGACCCTGCGTCGGTCCTCAGATTTTTGGGAGCGCCAGTGTTTACTTTGGATCACAGAATATTCTCGACAAGCATGGTAGTGAGGGGCTGAAACATGCTGGGTGCCCTGAAGGAAAGCCTCAAAAGAAGGGGGAGGACTCCTCCCACTAGAGCTACATTTCCTCCCTGCCAAGTGCTCTGCATGCATAAATGGAGGCGAGTCACTCAGGCTCAGGAAGCTCATTCCTTGACGTTATATAACAACACACGGGTCACTGCATCGCTCCCCCCATGCTACCATTAGGAATGATACGCATTATTACAGAATGCAATTCGAGCTCACTATGAGAGAGAGAGAGAGAGAGAGAGAGAAAAAGCTCTGAATGCTGAGGCTGATACACATAAGCTCTGATTACAGAAGGCAAATACCTTTGGGCCTTGTCTCTTCTAGGCCTCAAGGGCAACCCTAAGTGTGGACCTAACAGTTTCAACTTGTGTGACTTTTCAAGTTCAGGCCCTTGTTTTTACTTCTTCTGATATAAGACAGTTCAGTAAGACATTTCTTATCTTTTTTTAATGCCTTACTTTTTCACTACTTATGTGATAACTATACAGTATATAAACGCTCTGCTGCTGTATTTTATAATATTTAACATATGTTAAGTCGTAAAAGTAAAGGTTTATATGTTTAGCTAATAATTAACAATTACCTTAACAATTTAAGGAATAATTTAAGCCATTTATTAAGTGGCCAATAAATGTATAACATTCAACAGGTTAACTGTAACTGGAGCTAAAATATATTGAGCCATTGTATTCACAGGAAATGTTACTACTTTTAAAATGTTAACTGTAACAGAATTATCCTATATTATACTGGTGTACTACCATCTATGTTATAGATGAAGGACACTGCAGTAACTGCTTGAATTTCAACATTATTTCAAAATGACTTTTATGCTAAGAGACCATATATTAAATACCATAAACCAAACAGCACTTTCAAAATAGGATACTGTAACATATATCTGTTTAAAATCACTACCAGGTGAAATTCATAACACTGATTAATTATCTGTCCAGGGTTAGATATATAGTACATATTAAACAGCAAGTGAACAGCAGGACAGATGGACAAGCATACGAATCTGATTCACTTTGACAAGGACCTACTTGTGATGGTTAGATGGCGGGTCAGAACATCTCCAAAACACCAACAGGTCGTGTGTTTTTTTCTCTGGTATGCAGTGGTCAGTACCTACCAAAAGTGAAGGACACCTCCAAGAAAGGACACCGGTGAACCGGTGAGAGGGTCATGGAGGCCCAAGGCACATTGATGCTATTTGAAGGTCCCACCTCACAACTTACAGAACTTAAAGGATCTCCTGCAAACATCTTTGTTTTCAGACATCATAGGACACGGTCAGAGGTCTTGTGGAGTCCATTCCTTGTCCATTCCTGTGCTTGAGAAGTGATGAGATGAGAAATGCTTTACAGGTGCTTTGCCTATTAAATAAAGGTACACCAAGCCTGGTAACTGACAAATGATCTAAATAAATAAATAATTCATTAATTAATTAATAGTATAAACATTATCTACAGTTTTATTTTATTACAATATTGTTTGTGTTTTTAATTATATATATATTTTGTTTATTGTTAATGAGATAATCGCTCAATCACCTCATTGGCTGTCTGGAGTAAAGCGTTCGGTATCCATGACGACAGCAGCGCTACTTCCTAAACAAAGCGCGGACGGCGCTGCGGGCTTGGAGAGGAGCTGTGGTTGTCCTCACACCGAGGACCAGCTGAACTACAGTAAGTAGCTAAGTGTAAAAGAGCTTCTCCCACACATCGAGGCGCTGGACAGACAGGCAGTGTGTTCTCTCCTCTGGCCTGTTTAGCCTCGACTAGTTTGCGTTAACTGAACTAGCTAAGCTAATCGTGTGAAACTCGACAGTGGAGGTGATCCCGTCACGTTAGCCTCCAGCTACCTCCATCCTGAGTCACTGTAGTAGGTAGCTATATACATAGTGCTACATACATTTGAACAAATACACACAAAAAACCTGTACCTCCAAATTTTGCTGCATTTCATTTTACGATGAGATTGAATCTGGGAGTTGTTCTTTACATTATGGCAATATTTCATGATAAATGGACCAATAGAGGAGCTCAAATAATGGACTAAAGGGTTTTTACTTTAACTTCTTTTTTGTCCTTCTTCTGTAAAGCTGTAAATTTAAGGAGTTTTCAAGTCAAGTTTTTTGTGTGACAACAACAATGTGCAGGTTTGTCGACTATCCTAAACAAAGAAAGTAATATGTGTAACCAATATTACGTTTACTCCCGTTCATCGTTCATTGTCATATAACAGAATGACTGTCTAACTACTATGTGTCTATCCTGCCTTTTATAATTTTCCCTTGAGGGTGCCTTTCTATTGATTTCAGGGGGCGCCCCATGTCAACCCATAGCCTTATGCTCGAAGATCAAGTGTAGAAAAGACATGCTGTCATACCTTGATGAATGTATTATCCACCTCTTTCTTGGCCTTTGCTGGTGTTTGGAAAGCCAAAGTCAGTAGAGACACAGTTTGCTGATCTTGTACTGAATGGAAGAAAAAATTGTCTTTTCACACGTTTTCCATGAACGTGTATCAATTTACAGTGATAACGATTCAGCAGGCAGATGTCCCAGGGTCAGGGTAATAAATAATGCAAACCTCAAGGGAATTATTTTAGTTTTTCTATGGGTATAGATCTGCCTTCACCACAAACTTAGGTCAAGTCACCTTAAGAGCAAGTATCTAGTTCACCTTTGGCCTCTTATTTGCCTCTTAGGAATGACTGCACAAAGTCTGACCATGATCCAATAGGGTCAATTGCCTGTGATTTCTAAATACAAACATGACAGGAGTGTTTGTAAATAAATAATACATCAATAAATAAAGCAGGTAAACAGCTTTTTATGTGGCCTGAATACTGTTGGTTTGTATAAGCAGTACTGTGCGTACACCCTAGGCGGTAAGGTTGTATATATATTTTGCCAGTAAAACATTAGAATGAATACAAATAAACATAAGCACAGTAAAAATAAGACAAACTCTTTGTTTTTTTTAGTAAATGTATTGATTTGTTGGTACTGCTGACTTCTCTGTGAACTCCACACCCTGAATTTGGTCTTGTTCTGTTCCACCAGCAGCTCACCTGATCTACTTTAATGACAAACTGATTAGATAAACCAAGGTGTTGGATGGGGACTGGAAATACTGGGCTTCCTCGAAGAGAATGCTGGAATTGGTTTAGTTAACATACTCACTGTTTGTATTTATTGTAGTTGATTCTTTTTTGTTTAAATAAAGATTTACTGCCCAGATAAGCGGCTTTACATATCATTTCTCAAATGAGATTATTGCACAGTGACTTTAAAGGTTGAATGATTCTTTTCTGTTGATCCATTTTCATAGTATATTTACTCTATATCACAATGTAAAGTGGAGGTGATGATTTCTGTGCTATGATATGGTCATGTTTTTTTGTCACCATCCCATAACCACATATTATTTTTCAGATTAACAGAGCACCAAGTCATCATGATCCGCCTGACTGTGGATCTGATCGCCAAATCCAGCAGCCACTTCAAAAACAGAAGAAACTGCCCCCTATCACAATATCTGAAGAAATTAACACATCTCAACTTCTCAAACAGGAACATAGATGATATCGTAAGTCATGGTCTACTTAAGTGTATTCTCTCCAGTCACTTAAATTGTATTCTAATGATTTTTTTTTATGTCATGCCTACTTGCAGGATGATCTGTCCATGTGCAGAAACCTCACAGTTCTTTACCTGTACGATAATCAGATAACACATATCTGCAGTCTGAGTTTTGCCTCCAATCTTACGCACCTATACCTGCAGAACAACCACATCACTCACATAGAGAACTTATCATCCCTGCAGAATCTTTCCAAATTGTAAGTATGAACTATTCTAATGAATAAAGCTGCTTGTAGAAATGTTTTACACAACTATATACAAACTGTAAAAAGGTAAAGGGGCACGTATTTGTCACTGTACAGTGTGCACTGTACAGCGAAATGGGTCCTCTGCATTCAACCCATCTGTGGTAGTGAACACACACTCACACACACACACTAGTGAGCTAGGGGCAGTGAGTATACACACACCCACCCAGAGCGGTGGGCAGCCAACTCCAGCGCCTGGGGAGCAGAGAGGGTAAAGGGCCTTGCTCAAGGGCCCAACAGTGGCAGTTTGCCAAGCTCGGGAATCGAACCCACAACCCTGTTATAGATAACCCGGTGCTCTAACCGCTGAGCCAATACTGCCCCTCTGTATACACAAATACATATTCAAAAACATTATGTTTTTACAACATTGTTGATGTTGGAAAAAAACATTGTACCTCTTCATGGGTAAAGTTCTTGTTCTATAGAAGAAAAACGTCCATATCATAATTTTTTTCTCATATTATATTTCTTGTTTTTTTGTTCACTGATGACATTTGTGTGCCAGAAGGCAGAAAGAATTCATCTTTGTGGGATGCCCTTGGGTTTATGGACGCACTATAAATTATTATTATTATTATTATTATTATTATTATTTTTATTATTATTATATAAAAATGCTCTTTATAGATCTTTATGCTCTTTATATAGAAAGAATATATAAGACGCCGGTGATAAGATGAATTTTCAGCAGATACGTAATGTGGGTTAAATGCAGTTATCTGTTCTTCATCTAATACTTACTGAAATATGATAGAGCTTTCCCTTCTTAGCTTGCTATTAGGACCTACAAGTTGACCTTTGTTTGGTGTATCTTACTGATGTCTAAATGATGCACAGCAACACCAGGTTGCATGTAGCAAAAGCTGCATTCAGAGCCTGGACTGCAGCCGAGGTAGAGAGTGTCCTTGGTAGGACTGTCCTATGAAAACTCTTTCTAAGAAGCTTATTAGTCACACAAATGGAACAGTCTAACCCGGCCACATGGTGACGTCACTTGCAACATGCGCTTTTTTTCCACTGAAATGAATTATAATTATAAAACCTAAAAAAAAGATTAATAACAACTCTGAAGGCTTTGTTACGACCATTTTCATTTTTAAAATTATTTTCCCACGTTGTATGTGTGCAAAGAACTGTGGGTAACCGAGGGCCAGGAAGGATACATCAGTTGCGTCCTCCAAATCGCTCCAAACGTCAGCTGTTTATGAAGGGTCTTTCACTTTGGAACAGCGTTCCATGACATAGTGGTCAAGAAATGCAGCCTAGGCTTTGGAACACAGCCATAATTAGTATTACTACTATCAAACGACCTTGTAATTCAGAGGATCAAGTGATGCACAGGAGTAAATTACACAGGACAAGCTGGACAGAGTTCTGGACATATTTATTTACCACAGAACATCACAGAGGCAATTTTTGAAAACCCAATTCTTTTCTACCACTGAAAATTGAGCTTAGACCAGGAATGCCAAGTATGGGCATAACACGGACTACAAAGTGACGCACGACTTCAGTAGTCTATTAGCAGATTAATGTAAAGGAATTCTGAAGCAGAAAGGGCTGTTTTTGCATCTTAGCTTAGCTTTAGTGTTTTTTGCTACCTCGAAAGTGTTTTATTAAAATATAAATAAAAATCACATGGAATTGGCCCTTTAATTCAGCATATGTTCATGTTCAGTTAAGACATAATGTAAATGAATGAAGTTATAACTAATGAAGTTAAGATGTTTTTTTTTTAACAAGGCCAGCCATCTTTTCTCCTGGAGATCTATTACCCTGAAAAAAAATAGTTGCAGCCACCCAATCAAAGCTTCTGAATATTAAAGCCACGTGTGTTGGAGCTACAAACGTCAGGGTGATAGACCTCCCAGACTGGGGCTGGGCACCACTTATTAGGTACTGAATATAATGGTGTGAAAAGTAGGACACAAGAAGAACTTAAAGCACAGAGTACATTTGTGAAGAAAAAACATGTACATACTGTTCATTCATACAAAAATCGAGTATCTGTGCAGTGTTACTTCCAGTTAACCACAGATCAAGAGCAAATATCAGCAGTCATGTGTTTGTTTGTGTTAGGTTTCTGGGGGGCAACAGCATCACTGTGGTTGAGGGTTTGGAGCAACTGAAAGAACTGAAGGAGCTGCACATAGAGGGCCAGAGACTACCGCCTGGAGAAAAGCTGATTTTTGACCCTTGCACCGTTCTTGCTCTCTCTGTAAGAACCTCAGCCCTGCACGCAGACAACACTGGAGCACTGATCTTCTTGTATGTTTGTGATGCATTCTGTGAACATATAGAAACGTATCGTCTACTAGTAGTTCAAATGAACATGTGTGGATGTACTGAGTCAGAGTATGTGTGTCTACATCACATATGGGTATGCGTCACCTATCTATGTTTATCACCTACCATCTACATGTTTACTGTTGGCAAGTAGTAAGCCTAGATGGAGGCATCCCATATACCGGACTAGTGCTTCATAATAAAGCCGTTTTTGTGTAAGCTTAGATGATAGTAAAAGAGGTCTCTGTGGCCCCTTCCTAAACCGAAACTTGTTTTCTGCCCTGGTTGTAGGTAAACAAGCTGTAAATTTGAGAATTTTGTTTATTTTGATAATTAATGAAATTGCAGCAAGCATAAGAACATTCCAAAAAGCCCTTCATTTAGTAGTACAGCATGTTCATTTATCCTACTAGAGGATCTGGTGTCAAGCTTAAAATAACGGCAACTCTCAATTGTTCTTTTTATAGGGGTCGCTAAGTGTTTTGAATATTAATGACAACAACATCGATGAGATACACGAGCTGGCAGTTCTTAACAAACTGACACACTTATATGCTGCAGACAACCAGCTACAGGATGTGCAGGTAAAAGATCTTTACTTTTCTGAACTGACAGAGCACAATGAACTCATGTAGTTGTAATACTCTACAGTTGACTAGATTTTGTGTGCCGTTAGGTTTATTTGATCCAGTTGAGCTGTCTATGATATGTGAAATGATCCTGAGCGTCGAGTGCTAAAAAAAAGGTTAATCTTGCAAATCCTGCCAGCGGTTCCCGGTCTTCAGAGTTGGACAGGGTCAGAATTATTCAACAAATCAGTGGGCTAGTCTCCAGGGACCACCTTTGCTGACAGCTTAAACAAGCACAAGTTTTCCTCCTTCCTCAGTAGACTTATTTTGCTCCACATTATACAACTGATACTTCAACTCTAGCTGCAGCTTTGTAAAACAGCACACACTCCGTGGGAGTACTAAAAATCATGTCGCTTTTTTTATATGTGGTTTTTTGACCGATTTCTTCAGGAGAGGCTATTAGTCTGACTTTGATATGTGAAAGCTGACAGACGTGAAGAAATGTGAAGTAGGTCTAAAAACCTTGTAAGTGTCCTGTGCGGTGAGTTCTCCACACAGGCCAAGAGCCACCCCTCAGCGCTGCTGCTGCTGCAGGTAATTGCAATACATGTGTCAAAGGAAGCTTTCATGTTTAGCAGATATCTCCTTTAATTTATACAACCCCTCGGCCACTATTGATTGGGCGAAGACAGCACCCAAAGGGTCGATTCTTCTTCCTTTTTGCGCAGTTCAGTGGGAATCCAGAGGAAACATTATGGATTTTTAAAAGAGATTATGACAAGCAGTCAGCCGAGTGACAAATGGGTATCTGCAGAGGCCGTTAGTGGCGCGTGGCCAGACGGCTGAGGACGGAGGATCGAAGGGCTGGTCCAATACAGGTTCATAACTGGCCATCATTAGTCCAGCGCGAGGCTGGAGAGGACCCCAGTCAGGAGTGCATTCAGCACTCATGCGCATGGGAGAGCAATTTGGTGCCGGCCAGTTCCCAGCCAAGCCCTCTGAGTGACGGGCCTGACACGATCATTTATCAAAGCCTGCAAGCATGCGGCCTCGCCGGGGTCCCGCTAGAGCTGATTGCACGCGGACTGAAAAGTGGAAGCACTTGGTTGAGACAGGAAGGCAACGAACAATCAGAGTGTGTCCAGAGAGTATTCATATTTCCAGGCTGGATTAATGTGTCTTTAGATAAACATACACTCCGGGCAACATGCTGGAGGGCAACAGCCCCAGGGAACTTGTTAGTCCGAGTGACAGTATTTATTAAAGCAAGCTGATGGCTTGTTTACGCCTTCACTTTCTTAAGTAACTAAAGCTGTTCCAAGGTTTTTGGAAATGCAGACCATTGCCCCTAGAATCACAAATTCAAGTTATGAACTATAGTCTTAAAAATAAAAGTGCTACAATGTTTTTTTGAGCTGTGCCATTGAAGGCCTGTTTTTTAAAGATTTTTAAAGGTATTTTTGCTCGTTTTTAAAAGAGATGTGAGTGTGAAGAACCGTTACGTTCTCTTCATTAAACCTTTGAAACAGGGTTTTTTTTTACATACAGGGTTCTTTATGGAACCAAAAATGCTTCTTCTTTGGCATCCCTCTAAGGTCCCTTTGTGGCACCTCTACTTTTAATAGTAGATCAAATTATTTAATTAATTATTTTCACTCTCTCTGCCTCAGGAGCTGGAGGTGGTCTTCTCTCAGTGGCCTCAACTGCATAGAATGGATTTGCGTGGAAATCCTGTGTGTCACACACCCAAATACAGAGACAGACTAATAACCGTTTGCAGAAAGCTGGGTAAGAGCTCTTTTCAACACGTCATCATTTTTTTGCTTTTTCTGCTTAAACTGAGTTTTCATTTTAAAAGTAATGAATACATTTTACTTAACTTTTGTTTTTGTTTTTTTATTTAAAAGTTAATCTTTGGATTTTAATGTGTTATTCAGACTTCTGATTCTTTTCAATATATTATTACTGTTTTTATGTGATATGATTTATTGCTGAAGTCTATTTTTCTTCATGACTAGAGGACCTTGATGGGAAAGAAATAAATGAGTTATCAAGACAGTTTCTAATAAACTGGAAAGCCTCGAAAGAAGCCAAGAAGAAAGTGAGAAGTGAAAGAATCATGACAAGAGAAATCACATATCCGTTGTCTGGTATGATCATTAGCATGCTATAATCAGCTTGACCTACATACCTGCTTTATTAACAACTAACCTTTGCTGATCTGAGGTGGATATAAAACATATCACTGCAATAGTGGGTTTTTTGTGTTTATGCAAACTGCCTTAGGTTTGTACAATGGAATCCTACCTTTTCACGAATAATATTAAACATGTGCTGTAGGATCCGGGCCATTATATGTCATCAGCATGTAACCAAACACACCCATGTCCCTCTGTGTCCTGTGTATTGGGATCGCGACAGAATGTGAGTCACTCTGTTTTTGTTCCAGCTGACTTTCACTTGGGCCCCCAGCATCCCTCTGCCCAGAACCGTGCTGGCTTTCTGGGGAAGAGGAAGCCGCTGGAGTTTGGGAGACCCAGCATAAAAATGAGGTCAGACCCAGTGTGGACAGACTGCATAGGGGTAAGGTATGAACAACAGCACCTTCTATCCCTCTGTTCTCTTCTTCTTCAGACCCTGATTCCTTTAGAAGTTAAAGGAATTGTCCAGCATTTGTCAAATTAATCTCAGTCTGCTAAATCTTTGTTTTATCATCAGTTATTGTGGTCAATAATGTTGAGCCATCTAACCCTGTACCTTGAAAAGAACTGAACTGAAAACCTGCTTTTTGAAACACACGTCACTGCTGTTTATAGAAGCCAATGAGCAGTATCTTCAGCACGTGTCCACTGGCCTCTGTTATAAATGTGCTTTAAGTTAAGTACATAGAAAAGCACTGAAATTATTGTCCATGACAATCAACTATGTATTAGCCATTCAGCAGATGAATTCCTTATATTTTTATTATAATTATTATTTTCGTATCATTTTGCTCAGTTTTAATTTGACTTGACATCATTTGGCATATCCCAATTAATTCTCCATCGTTTCTTTTCACAACAAGTTAACATTCAGTTTATTTTTTAAGTTAAAATTCCTTCCTTTTACTTTAAAAATATGTATAAACAATCAGCCTACACATGCTTCATATAGCGACCCATTTCCTTCCTCTCTCCTTGCCTGATAAATGGCCTGCTATTTGTCAAAAACTACATCTCATAGATTTTTAACTGCCCATGCAAATAAACAGTTTTCTTTTTTACAACTTGCCTGAGGTTAACCATCACTTCCCTAAGCTGTTGTGTGTGGGGTCATAAGCTACAGTTTAGCTTTAGAAAAACTGCCCCGTCCCCTGAGAGCATACCCAGTAAATCACTGCTTCCAGAGGTAGACTGTGCAGCCTGAATTCAGGCTTAAGACCGAGCCGGGCCTGGTGCCATACAAGGTTGGCGGTCTCTGAGGATGCATCCCACCGCAGTCCCACTGGGAGGGAAGGATCATCAGCAATCCATGGCTGCATGGATGGCAGTTTGAAACGATGCCCTGACACACTTCATAGAAATCGGATGAGGGATGTGCTGGCCTTTGGCATCCAAATGACGCTGTCGTGTGTCAGATGTATTAAACTGGGAATATCTATTACTAAACTGGCAAAACGGTTAGAAAATTGATTTCAAAACATGTTTAGTGAAAGACAACAATGTCAGCACTAAAGTGTTTTATCTGGGACATTCTAACATGGTCAGAAATAGTATAGAAATTGCACTTTACAGAACAGTCTTTAAATGACACAATGTAGAAGATTTTAAAGCTTGCTGCCTTAGCTCTTACTTAACTACTGGTAAATAAACAGGCTTGATTCAAGGTATTAACCTTAAATGAGCTACAAAACATCTGAATATTTTCAGTACAAGTGAATTGCGTGGATTAAATTTTCTGTTAATTACTGTGAAAATATGATTTATATATATATTGTCGATATATAGTGTCCAAAGAAAAACAAGTATCTCCAAAACAGCAACTTTACAGGAGAAGAGAAAAAAAACCTTCTTCACTTTTAATGGAAGTCAATGTAAAATATTTTATTCCATCCAGAATTATTTACACAGTGTACAGAGCAGCTACAGGGTTCATGTTAGAGAATATATATATATATATATATATTAAGAGGTTTACTTAAGTAATTTGAATAATTTCTATTGGTCTGTTCATCCATACTTATTTATACAGTGTTCAGAGCAGCTACAGGGTTCAAACATGGAACAAACTACATGTTTTCCATTGGACATCAGTGATATATATAGTATTTTTTTTTTATTGTGTGGTAACATGTGATGTAAGATCAATTTTATTAGGTAGTTATGAAGTACACCTTGTGTTAAACTGCCCTTTTTTGTTGTTAGCATGTCAAGAAGAGTGAAGATTCCAGCCAGTGCACGGCTAGCCACAGAAATGCAGGAGTCTTGGAAAAGTCAGAGTTAAATGGCTCTGTGGCTCCTCAGGCCCACACACACTTAGGCACACACACATTTCGTCATGAGTGCATCTGGAACGGATCTGAGCGCTCTCGGTAAAATGAAGTCCATAGTTGCGGTCTGCTACTGTCATTATGTCACTGTGTTTCTGTAAATGTAGATGTTTCAGAGCCGTTTCACACTGACAGCAGCCAAGGTCATCCTTATGATGTTCCATGCACTCATATACACTGCCTGAATGATAGCTTATGAGACTATTTGATCAAATGACGACTCTCAGATTTCCCTGCATTATATCTGAGCATTTAGTCTGAATCAGTGTTTAACATCTAGATGTGTGTGTGTGTGTTTGTGTGAAATGTTTATTTACAGTCTGGAATAATAAAAATTGGTTGTTACACTTACCAAATGATGTGTTGTGATTTGTGTCTATGTGCTGCCTTTTTCAATCAGAAACCACTTGACTCACAGTCATGTTTCAAATCAGAGATTTATTTAAAAATTCCCATATTTAAAAACGACCTACACATTTTTGCATGGTTGTAATTAATGCTATGATTAGATCCACCCTTTATAAAAGGTGTAGTTCTTTTGTGGGAGGCTAAACGTGTTTATTTCTATAGGCTTTTTTTATAGGCTTTATAGGCTATATTATTACAGGCTTTACCTTCATTAAACACTCGCCACTAAGACAAATTTAAGCCTAATTTAATAATCACAAGGGCAACGATATGAAAACAGGCCGGTCTGCTTTGTTCTGGGGAACATACCGTTCTAGCTTTGTATCAGCAAATAAATAATATGTGGACAACCGTTTCCTTTTGGTCATTCTAACCAGCAGTGAGACATACGTCGTAACAGCCTAGGTTGGCTATCGAGGGAGTTTTTCTAACCACACCAGGGTATAGACCCACCGTGAAAGATGTGGAGTAATTAGGTAGAGGAGCTTACTTAACCTCCTTTGCTCTAGTTCGTAATTAGTGGCCTGGAGCGAAACTGTTACTTCATCCTTACAAAAACAATGTTTATTAAGACCAGTCTGAGATATACATGTTATGAATAATTCCATTCATTAATTCCATCTCTCTGCGTGGACTCTGGAAATCAGAGTGATTAATTTGGGAGTCTCGCAAGAATTTCCTCATACTTGCCTGTTGATTGCAGTGTTTAGAGTTTATTTCTCGGCCGTGTCTCAGGAAATGAAGCTGCGTGTTGCTGTCTGCAGCTCTAAATATCATGCCCGATTTCTGCCCCTCTCGAAATGCTCAGTTTCTGCTGCCAGTAGCCGGTGCCTTCAAGCCAGCGTGGCAAAATAATAGGGAGGCTGGGTTGGTGAATTGAGCATTACTGGAGTCTGAATTTGTCCACCCAGCAAAGTGTTCTGCTGAAAAAAGGGATTATTTGACTCATAAAGAGGTAAAAAAAAATAAAAGGCTTGGCATGAAGGGTTTCTACTATAGAGAAAATGTATTTAACCATTATTTAGACGCAGGGATGGGTCGTATTTAATTCTCTTTACTTTCATGTTTCATGTACTTGAGAACACAACTTTAGGCCATTAATGCAATTTTACATCATTTCTGCTATAAATCTTCATCAATAAATGAATTTCATTCTGTTCTGCTGAACTATTCCTCCTGAACCATTTTGCTTTCAAGTTCTGGCATTTTGTTTTTAGAAGAATAGAGCCTAACCCCCTTCAGTTCCCCTGCTAATAGATGTGGGACATGGGACTTTCTCTACATCTTTATTATATTTCTAATTTTAGTTCTGGGTTTAGTTCGATTGCTCCACTGAAGTTACAGGACTTCATGATTGGAGGGGTTTAAACTCCTCTACACACCTCTGCATATGACTTACCCCTACTAGTGCCATCCCCTGCCCTGCCCTGCCCTGCCCTGCCCTGCCCTGCCCTGCCCTGCCCTTTGGAAACAGCCCAATAAAGACGGGACGATCAGGACAGTGCTGCTGAGTGAGTGCAGTGTGAGGTAGGAGATCAGTCTGGGCTGAAACCCGCTGCTCTCCTCAAGTGAGTTAAAGGGAAAAGTGAGCGGAGCCCCTCTGGCTGCCACTGAGCTTTAAAGGCCCCTGATTAATTGCTCCGGAGTGAAAGAGCTGTCAGCTTGTTGTTTTCCCAATAAATGAGAGGCTCCTGAGAGCTGCGCGCCGCTTCAAGGTGAGGCGCTGCTTTATATAGATTTTAATGCGGAGGGAGCGGAGCTGCCCACTCAGAGCGCAGAGCAGCGAGCAGTGAACGGCTGCATGTCCAGCACCAGACTGCTCACACGCTTAGGCTGAAGGTAAGAGCGCGCCTCTCTACTCTGCTGTAGAAAACTTTTAACACTGGAGACACGGGCTGTGCGGGCTGTGCGGGCTGTGCGGGCTGTGCGGGCTGGGAAGAGCTTGCTCAGTTTGGAGGTGTTCGATTAATCGCCCAGTTTTTCCTCAATGCTTGACGGTGTGAGTTTGATGGGTTCTTATTTTGCACTGTGAGATTAATAGATGGCCCTCAATTAATCGGACTATTTGACAGGGTTTCCTGTGCACTCCTATTCTAACCATGCTGTCTACACTATCTGCTTAAAGAACCATCAGATACAGCCTGCAGTTTTTAATACCCGTATATATAAACTGTTTCAGCAAAGTCTTGAAGTCACTTCATGGATGTGATCACAAATCAAGGCTCATATTTTTTATAACAACATCCAAGCAGACTTTGTCTGCTGAGTTTGAGATGGGAAACAGGACAACCTCCTGTGTTGCTGTATGTCTTGTTAAAGCGGTAGATAAGCAGTGCTGTGTTGTGTGTTTAAGTGCTTCAGGTCCGGCGCTGATCCCGCATGGAGCCGCAGCCTGAGAGCCCCGCCTGCAGCCCCAGTCCCAGTCCCAGTCCGGAGCCCTCTGACCGTCGGCGCTCCAGGGGTGTTCCGGGCCCCGGACTCGCGGGAAGGGGCCGGCCCGCCGCCGCCAACGCCGCACGCGAGAGGAGCCGCGTGCAGACGCTCCGTCACGCTTTCCTGGAACTGCAGAGGACTTTACCGTCCGTGCCGCCGGACACCAAACTGTCCAAGCTGGACGTGCTGATCTTAGCCACAACGTACATCGCCCATCTGACCAGGACCTTACAAGAGGAGAGCGAGGAGGACGGGGACGCGGGGAAACAGACGACCGAGGCGTTCAGGCCACTCAAAGGGGACGGGTACCTGCATCCTGTGAAAGTGAGTGCAACTCTTGCTCTGTGTGTTTATGTATTATATATGTATTACATATACATATCTATATACATATCTATATACATATACATATTCTCACTTGTGTGTGTGTGTAAGTGTGTACTCATTCAGTGTCCTGCTTGTTGTGCATTTTGTGCGCTTAATGCGGGCATGCATGTTTCTGCATTGCTGCCTTGTGCATTTATATTTTTGTGCATTTAGTCTATATTTGTGTGCGTTTATGTTCTCAGTGCTTTAAGAGTTTTATGCATTTATATATGAGTTTTGTTTTATTTATAACTTGCATTCATACGTTGTTTATTCTACCTATATATATATATATATATATATATATATATGTGTGTGTGTGTGTGTGTGTGTGTGTGTGTGTGTGTAAGGAGGTAGACAAATGTCTGAACTACACGCTACAGTTTATATATATATATATATATTTATATATAGTATAAATGTAGCTTGTAGTTCAGACATTTATTATTATTCTTGTAAACAATATAAACCGATTCAGGACATAATCTGAAGCCAATCACAACTCTGCCTCTAGAGGAGGACTTAATTCTTACTGTTACAATTAATATTGATGCTACAAACAGTACTCAATTTTATTATACTTATCAGAGATATGTTTCTGACCCCTGTTTGCTTCTGTACGCATTTAGATCATCTTTCCTTTACTGGGTTTCATTTTATTCTACTCTGTTGGTTCAGCTACTGGACTACAACCTACACTTACACTCACTTCAGAGCTCCAACATTTTAATTTAGACCAAAAGCTTCCAGAAGAGAAACATACTGCATAACAAACGTTAGGGTCGATGCTGTAAGTTCCATTGCACATCAATATCAATACATAAATACATGTGCTACAAAAGAGTTTAGCTAGCGATGTCTTAGCTGAACCAACTGCTGAACCAACTGCTGAACCAACTGCTGAACCACCTTTGATTCCGCGAAAAAAAACCCACAGGTTTGTAGAGATGTGTGTGAAGAGTGCGCAGAACCTTTAAACTGGTGAAAACCTTTAGATCAACTAAAGTTTTGTAAAGCTTTGAACACATGGATGGTTAGAAAACTAGAAGGGGTTATTATATGGCTTTGCTCAAAGAGGGAATCGTTTTAAATAAACTACTGAAACTACTGAGGGACCCGGGTTTAGATGCTACGTCTACTCCTGTTTTAGTTATTTTACATTATGATAAAACTTTTACTCCATGTCTTTCATCTCAATGTATGTCATTTTGAGACATTTGTGTGTCCATCTCTGAAAATGTATTTGGTCCACATGTGCACAAAAGCCGAATGTCTATTATTTAACAATAATGAATTAATTTGATATTCTATCAAATTCCTTCTTTAGGTCGCAGCACTGATGTTTAGCAGAACTAATGAATGAATGTAATTCAGTGCAGCTGCATGTGCGTCCAAGATACAGCTACATTACATCGCGTTATTCCAGTCCGCAGATCTGTGAGGCTTTCTCTGTAGATCATGAGATCATGCTTGTTTTTAGGTCTTTGATCTTTATGCTTTGAATTCTGTGTTTTGCAGAAGTGGCCCATGCGCTCGAGACTCTACATCGGTGCGACCGGTCAGTTCCTGAATAACTCGGCTCACAGTGAAACCCAAGGAGCATCATCATCATCATCATCATCATCATCATCATCTCATTCATAAAAAACATTTGCACAAAAGACTTTGTGGAGGCAAAAATGAAGGCTTAAATTATTATTATTACTACTACTATTATTATTATTATTATTATTATTACAAACTGTCTGCCGCGGCTCAAAAACGCACGGGTCACTGGGGCTGGGATTGCCCATCACCAGCATCACAGCACCCACCCTTACTCCCTCTGAACACGAGCAGAAGCTGTCCTTTCCTCATTTCAGCACTTTCCCACTGAGATGAGAAGCCGATGGGACTGGAGGACTGGGTGGCGCTGGGCTTTGCTGGCTGTGTTCTGCATCTCACAGACGTGCATATTAAACTGCAATAGCCGAGTTCGCTTGAGACTGTAAATAGCGTTTTAATGACTGATCGCAGTTTTCTGTTGTTTTCATCCTCTTCCTGAAACAGCTGTGGGTGTCTGCTCGGGGGTTGTGTGTCTTGTTGGGGGTTATGGTGTGTAGCTAAACTGTGTTTTGGGGCTAATGAGCTGTCATGCTTGACTTGTTGGCTGTGCACTTTCAGTTCAAATATTTGCACTAAATGCATGTGTGTGAACAGCATCGCATTCGTCATGTGAAGTGGTGTGTCAGAGTCTCGACAATAGCAGGTCCAGTAGGAGCCCAGCTTCTTCTGCTCGTTACCCTCCTCTCTTTCTTCCATCCCTCCTTCCTTCTTGCATCAGTTGTTGTCGGGTGTATTTGTGGATTGTAAAGTGAGATAAATAAAAAAAAATTTTTTTTGATCCCACATTTGAAACTCGGTTGAAATACATTTCAGATGAATGCTTTTATGATTACATTATTTTTTTTTTTTAATGAAGAAAACAAGAGGTTTGTTGTGTGTTTAAAAAAACGACAAAACAAACAAAACAAAATAAGATATAATATGATAAGATAGTCCTTTATTAGTCCCGCAGTGGGGAAATTCACAGTGTAACAGCAGAAAGGGATAGCAGGACACTCAGTTACAAAAATTTAGATAAATAAATAATTTACACTATATACACAATATAAATAAGAATTAAAAAAGCAATAAACAATATTATTACAGCAAAATATTAAACAAATAATAATAAATCGTAGCCTTATAGCAGTATTTCAGTTGTCTGTAGCATATAACGTTAAAGGATTTCTTAAATTGGCTGTATTGAAATAATTCAGGATATTAGCAATGACTGATCCACTAGATTTACCTTTATTAAAAGCATCTTAAACCTGGCTTTATTATTTGTTGTATCCATTTCAGTGGCACACCTTCGCTATATTTATTCTTAACTGAGCTTTAAAACGTTTTTAAAACAGCAACAACAAAATATCAGATATTAGTTATTAAGTCTTTTGGGATTTAAAGCCACAGTCCAGTAGCTAGCACGTGCACTGGTCAACCGCTAAGCCTGTTTTATAAAGGAAAATATACAAGAATCAAACCTGCAACAGCTGACTAATGATCCCCATCCAAATCAGCTGAACTGAATCTATATCTACATCAAATCCATATCTGATTTACTTCAGGTTTACTGCTGGAACAGGTACGTGTTTGGAGGAGGTTTGGGGAGCTTTTGATATACAGTAGACTAAAAACGGAGGTGTCCATAAACATATTTAGTGAGAGCGCTCAGACAGGGTCTAATACATGCTTTATTATATCGGACCTGTGGCACACATTCCTACAAACGCTTGTTAAACTGTTAATACAGACATACATGTGAAGATCCCGCGCAGTGTGTGCTGAGAAGTGTGTAATTAAGACAACTTATTTTAAAGTTATATTACATAGTAAGTGTTATATTCAGATGTATGTCCAGAAATGGGGCAGTGGTGGCTCAGCGGTTAGAGCGCCGGGATATCGATAACAGGGTTGTGGGTTCGATTCCCGGGCTCGGCAAGCTGCCACTGTTGGGCCCTTGAGCAAGGCCCTTTACCCTCTCTGCTCCCCGGGCGCTGGAGTTGGCTGCCCACCGCTCTGGGTGTGTGTGTGTACCCTAACACATGTGAGTGTGTGTTCACTACCAGATGGGTTAAATGCGGAGGACACATTTCGCTGTACAGTCTACACTGTACAGTGACAAATACGTGCACCTTTACCTTAAATGGCACAGACGGTAGATGTGCAGAAAAGACATCAGACATTAGAGTGGCTTCCCTACGGGTGGGACACACAGAGAGTTAATTCCTCTGTTAGTCACTGATGATTAAATCACACGGTGATGCAAAAGTGTCCTTTTGCATTTTAACAGCAGTAGTAAATAGCATAGACGTGTTTAATTTTTCTATCGGTAGATGCAGATATCAGAAGTCAGTGTAGAATATATATTTCTTTATTGGGGATCTCGAGACTAACTAATAAACAGCGAACAGCCAGCACACCCCTAAATGTTTTATTAAGGGTTAATTTCACTAAATACAGTGCATGAAAAGCTTTTAACATATCATTTGCATCATTTGTGAGAATAAATAATTAATCTACAAAGCAATCCTTTATTAACAATATTTAAGCTAATGCCCTTATCTTTTACATTCCAACAAATAGCCAGCATTTGACTGTTTGTCTTTATATTGATTAAAATGCGTCCGATTGCATTTATGAATTCAAACTAGCATAATGATTCATACAGACCTGGAAAAGCCGTGAATGAAGGAGTTTTGATGAACTTTTATAGAAAATCATTCACGTTTTCAGTCGATGGCTATTCGCTCTACTGCGCACGCGCACACGTGGAGCAAGCCCTCCGCTGAAGCAGTGAAACGCGCCTGCGCGACCTCCATTTTCTTCCAGCATGGGCGCAGGGATGGAGGGGTGTTGCGCTCGTCGACTCGGCAGAGCACGTTTGCTTCCCGCTGATCAGGTAAAATAACTTTCAGTAGGTTACAGAGCGATGCAGAACCTGCAGTTAAGTCAGTGCTGCACGTTTTGCGTTATTTTTAGTAAGGGGCTAATTTCTTTAAACGATGGTGGGTTTCTGCACTCGAATCACGGTGCGGCGTTATAATACAACTCAAGTAGCACTAGTTACTTTAGTCAGTCGATTTGGGGGTTTATATTTAGTGCATTTCACCTTTCTGTTAGATTGAGCTTTCGATGGTGAAAAAAAAAGCCACATGGCGAGTCAGTCCTCTGGGTCGAGGCTGGACCACGTGGTGGTCACGTTTCCCTTTCCCAAGACTCCCAGAGACCTGGGCCTAAGCGTTCTCTCTGACTAACGGACCAGGCTGTGTTTTATACACGACATTTCGTACAGAGGTGCGATTTACTTACCCTGTGTGGAGAGCTGAATACTACCATACTGTAAAAATTACCTTAAGCAGTTTTAGTGTCGTTAGCTAGTATAGTATGTAGTTTTGCCCCAATGGCCCCTCTAAAAATAATAATAATAATAATAATAATAATATCTGCATTCTCAACTTAAAAAATACCTAATGCATAATTGGGGATGTGTCCAAATGCTTCTGTAAAAGACTGTTTGCAGAGTTTCTCTGCAGTGGTAATCTGGTCCTAATTTCTACATTTCCATCCTGAGCCTGAGAATAGTTGCCCAAAATTGTGTTTGGCCTTAAAATAATAGCCTCATGGGTGTAACAGTGCACTTGGCCCAATCCTATTCATAATCCATGTGGCTCAGTTTACTAAGACTAGAAATGGGGGGAGGGAGAAGAATGGTGTATAACTTGAACATGCTGGTTTGCAAACTTTATAGAAACGGCATTAAACAGCATGCATATGCTTTTTGTGCTGATTTACGGTCAAATACATTTTAACAACTCAAAGCATTTGCTCCTCTCCCAGATAATGGCATGATTGCACCATTGATTGGGTGAGGAGAAAAAGCTTTTAGAGATTTTGAGTGGATGAGTTATGTGAATAGCACATGGGTTGCATGTGAAAGTAGGAAGATGACATCCTCAGCCTGGCCCATTTTCCACAGAACTAGAGTAGTGTATGAGCCCAATTTGAGCTGAGCAGTGGGTGATCTGTTATTTATGCTGGCCAAATAATGTTGTAATCATGACCCAACTTGTTCAACAGGCTGTGTTAAATATCCCTGCAGTACTGTTATAAATCATGTTGGCAGCTGAGTGTCCCACTTACATTGATAAATTGGCCCTTTGCTATTTGCGCTGCTGTTGGTAGGATTGTCCACTGGCTATGTCCAGAGCTCGTGTCCCTTGTGAGGCAGAGTTAGTTTGGGAATGGTCTTCACATGACCTACGTTGGGGAAATTATGAATTTTTAGCCCCCTCTGAGGATCTGCAGCCTTGGTAGAGGTCCTGACCTTGAGTTAAACTAGCCTTGGTAAGGCCTTTGTGCTAGTGTGGGGAGCTGTGCTTTCAAGCTGTGTTACATGTGCCCCTTGGCCTTTGGCTCATCAGTCAACTTTTGAAGTAGAGTCAGGTTCACTTATTGATTGTTCTCTCAGTGCTGCTTATATACAGCGGTGTGAAATCAATAGTTTTAACACAAAGGGCTAATTAGTCAGTGGTCATTTTGAGGTGTAGGGTAGGATGGCAAACATTTTTATTTATTTAAATAAAAAAAACTTTGTCTTTGAAAATATTTTCAATATTCATGTTTTCTTCTTGCAGTTGCAGTGGGACCAGAGAACCATTGGTGTTGATCTGCAAATTCATGTGGTAAGTTTTTTAATGGAGTGAATTTCACATTTAGCTGATTTGTTTATGGGCGCATGTGCACAAATTGGATGGCTTTAATGTGTTATTAGCGTTCTGTTGCATCTATGATGATTTTTCACACTTTCGCCGTTTACCCATCTGACCAAATTGGGTTGCTGATATTGTGATTACCTGAGCATATTGCTAGCAGAATCATTCATGTGATATTTGTGGGTCACTAATGGACATGTTTTGAAATTGATGGTGCTTTTTTTTTTTTTTTTTTTTTTTTTTCCCCTTCCCCCCTCAGAAAACAGTGGTTTTGGAAAAGGATCGCTTGAACCCTGCATGAAGACAAGGTAACTTTTTTTTTTTTTTTTTTTTTTTTTTTTTTTTTTTAATTATAAAATAAATGCTAAAATTGTGACCATAAAATGCTGCCGCTATGATGATTTTTCACACTTTCGCCGTTTACCCATCTGACCAAATTGGGTTGTTGACATTGTGATTATCTGAGCATTTTGTTGGCAGAATCATTCATGTGCTAATCATGGGTGTCATTGATGTTTGAAATGAAAGTGCCTCCCCCCCCCCCTTTCAGAAAACAATCCTTTTGGAAAAGGATGACTTGAACCCTTCGTGAAGACAAGGTAACTTTTTTTAAATATATATTTTGCTTTTTAATATAAGAAATGCCAAAACTGTGACCATAAAATGCTGCACATATGATGATTGTCACATTTTTGCCGTTTACCCATCAGACCAGATTGGGTTGTTGATACTGTGACTGTCTGAAGTCAGCTTATGATCATGTCTGTCAGATCAGATTAAGTGTTACTCTAGTGTGAATTTTATTTCGTATTTTACATCACAAACCTGATTGAAGTGCACTGCTCTGATCTCAGATTATTACTGTTTGAATCTCTCACATCTCAGCAAGTCTCAAGCCTTTTGAAATTTCTTCTCTACAGTGCTTGAGAATGAGAAGACTGAATTCAACTGGCTGCAATTCAGAATGCATAAAGGTGAGGAACACTTCAGCTTTTAAACACTCTCTGAACAAACATGCTGACTATGATGATTTTTTTTTTTCTTCACATTTTTGCCGTTTACCCATCTGACCAAATTGGGTTGCTTATATTGTAATTATCTAAGCATATTGGTAGCAGAATCATTCATGTGATATTTGTGGGTCACTAATGGACATGTTTTAAAATTTAAGGTGCTTTTTTCCCCCCCCCTCAGAAAACGGTGGTTTTGGAAAAGGATCACTTGAACCCTGCATGAAGACAAGGTAACTTTCTTCTTTTTTTTTAAATTAATTTTATTATAAAATAAATGCTAAAATTGTGACCATAAAATGCTGCCGCTATGATGATTTTTCACACTTTCGCCGTTTACCCATCTGACCAAATTGGGATGTTGACATTGTGATTATCTGAGCATTTTGTTGGCGGAAACATTCATGTGCTAATCATGGGTGTCATTGATGTTTGAAATGAAAGTGCTTTTTTTTTTTTTCCCCTCAGAAAACAATGGTTTTGGAAAAGGATGACTTGAACCCTTCGTGAAGACAAGGTAATTTTTTTTTTTTTTTTTTAATATATATATTGTTTTTTAATATAAGAAAAATGCCAAAACTGTGACCATAAAATGCTGCACATATGATGATTGTCACATTTTTGCCGTTTACCCATCAGACCAGATTGGGTTGTTGATACTGTGACTGTCTGAAGTCAGCTTATGATCATGTCTGTCAGATCAGATTAAGTGTTACTCTAGTGTGAATTTTATTTCGTATTTTACATCACAAACCTGATTGAAGTGCACTGCTCTGATCTCAGATTATTACTGTTTGAATCTCTCACATCTCAGCAAGTCTCAAGCCTTTTGAAATTTCTTCTCTGCAGTGCTTGAGAATGCGGAGACTTTCTCATCTGGCTGCAATTCAGAATGCATAAAGGTGAGGAACACCTCAGCTGTTAAACACTCACTGAACAAACATGCTGACTATGATGATTTTTTACACGTTTATGCCGTTTACCCATCTGACCAAATTGGGTTGTTGATCTTGTGATTATCTGAGTTTGTATCTTATTTACTTATTTAAAGCATGAATGTTACCCTTAGACTGCAGTTTTCAGGTTAACAAAAGCTGTAACGTTTCTTTTCCTCATTCTTTTATTGTTCTAGTGATGGATATGGCCATGGTGAAAGGATTACTAGTGATGTAATCTCTGATGTGAGTCGTCCATTTCTTTGTTTGGAAAGATGTTTGAGGTTTATAAAGTGTTAGTTAGTAGCAGTGATTGTTGGTGAAAGCTATGATGATTTTTCACATTTTCGCCGTTTACCCATCTGACTAAATTGGGTTGCTGACATCGTGATTATCTGAGCATTTTGCTAACAGAATCATTCATGAGCTAATATCATATGTGGGTCATTGGTGGTGGACATGTTTTAAGAAGTTACTTTTCTCTTCAGAAATCAAAGTGACTTTTGGAAAAGGATGACCTGAACATGGCTGTCTAAAGACATGGTAAGTCATTTTAAATGTGCTAAAAATGTGGCCATAAGATGCTGCACACATGATTTATGTTTTTGCCGTTTACCGGTCCGACCAGAGTGGGTTATTGAAACTGTGACCATCTGAAAAGCCAGCTTGTGGTCATGTCTAGATTAAGTAGGAAATACTATTGCCTAAAGACCTGAACCAAAAACCTGATTATAGCACATTAGTCCTACTGTTACTGTCTGAATTAAGAGCTCAATCACTATGGTTTTCAGACTTTTGAATTTGAATCTCTGCAGTGCTTGATTGAGAGCAAGAAGATTAATTCAACTGGCTGCAGTTCTGGATGCAAGCGGAGATATCCAGCTGAATGCAAACTACTCAGGCACATGCTATAGGTACTTGCCTACTATAATTGACATTTGTTTACCCATCTGAGCATACAGAGTTGTTGTTTCTCAGCAGTGGATGAATATATCTCTTTAGTCTAATGTGATGAGGTTAACAAAAAGCTGTTAATGACTTCCATGATGTAAGGTGCCCATTTAAGTGTAAGTATTTTAATAGTTGTGGTTGTTGGACAGCTGATTTTCATGTTTTGGTAGTTAAACCCTCTGACCATACTGGTTCACTAATGTGAAATATGAGCATTCAACAGCAGAATCTTTCGCTTCCCAGAACTGTGGTTCAGTGATGCAATGTACTTTAGTGTGGGGGTGTTTTCCTTTTTTTTCTTCCTAGAAATTAGTGTTTTGTTTTAAGAAAATGACTTGAGGACAAATGCATCCATGAACAGGAATTTTAAATTTATCTGTGTAATGCCTGGAAATGTATTAAAATTGGCTCTATGTTCAACATGAATATACACATGGGATTAAACTGAAGCTTGTAAATGAAAATGTACTTGTTTTTCTGTTGCGTTCTTTACTTAAGTTATTTGTACATAAACTTTGCGGGATCTCCATTTATTAATTATGCATGTGCAGAAACATCTAACTTGTGTGCCTCTACCTAGTTTAAAAAGAAGTGTCTAATTTAAATGTTTTTTTAACTTTAGAAATCAGGACTAGCTGGTAATGAGTAATGATGTACCCTATTCCTCCATGGTGTATGTTGCAGCTCCTGGTGCGTAAGTGTACACAAAGTGCAAGATCTGCTGATGAAACTCTTTTAAGATCAAGTCTCGTCGGCGCAGGGAATCCAGGTCACAGAGGGCACAAGGAACTGAGGCATCAGGTGGAATAACAAGCGCTGAGGCTCCTGCAGTCCCAAGGCAGACTCTCAAGAACATGCAATTTGATCATAGAAGATGAACTAGTAATGAGATGCTAAGATGTTCATATAATGCTACATTTATATTAAGAAATTTCTTTGAAATAAATGTTTTTTTTTAATGGATTTCTGCTCTTTTCTGACAACTACCATGGAATAGTTCTGTAACCTTTTAGAACGAAGTGTGAGTGAGGTATTAGTTATACCAGACCTTTTACAATCTAACAAGAATATTGGCTAGGTTTTTATATAGCTGTAAAAATAATCTCACCATGTTTAAGAGTCATTGCATTTTCACAGAGCAGCACTGCAATAACTGCATCTTCTTCCAGAACTTCTGTCCTCAGGTTAAGCTTAGCATGAGCATGTGCAAGAGCTACCCTGGCAAAACCAACAAGTGGGTAAATTTGACAGTTAGATATACTTCAATACGCTCAGACAGGTCTATAATAAACCAATGTACTGTAACTGGTAAAAAGGCCTACAATGAGTCATTTACAAAATGAAGCACATGATTGTTAAAGCATCTATTAACTTTGAACATCCAAAGAAAAGAAAATCTTGCCTAACTCATGGTATGTATGGTTATGTCAGCATGGATGATTATCCTTTAAATTAACAAAGGTTATAGATTTTGGAAAATCTATAATACTCCTATATTGTGATCTGAAATAGGTGGCAAACTATTAAGTGTAGATGTGGTTTGACTACCATCTAGTGGTACTATGTGAAGTGTTCATTTGATTTACAGCAGTTTTTCCTCAATTCATGGTAGACCAACTACACAGTTCAGTGTTGAATTAAGTGGTTAACAATCATGCAGTTTAAGAGCTTAATTAGGTGTGTAGTTTGTAGTAGAATAACAAAAACCTAATTCCCCAAAGCTGGGACCAACTGACAGTGTTTCAGAGCCTAGTAAGTTTCTTACTTTCCTTGCTTTGTTCTTTTTTTAATAGAAATCAATAGGCAGATTTACATTTGCCTATGCTTACATCACTTTGATGGATGTTACGTGTACCGAGGAGCCCTGGGCGGAATCTGAACGAACCCTCCGACTGGCCATGTAATAGCCATGGATCATCTTCTCCGCTTCAGGGGTCATATTTACTTTCAGGCCCCGAGCATAAGCCAGTAGCTGAGAGAGAGATGGTGAAAGTTATTAAAGTTCTAAACTATTGTACTTTACAGTAAGGCTGCACAATATATAATTTGCTTTTACAAAATGGACATTGCAAACATTAATATGCAAATACAGCCCTCTCACCAACCAGGTTTTGTTCTGTCTTGGCCAATCTCAGTTTCATTACAAAGTTTGTTGGTGTTTTGACAAATCAAAGATCTCTATATGAACAAAAGTGCTGACACCAATGTATTTATTGTCTCTTCCGAGATTCATTGTCACATATTCATTGTTTCTTCCAAGGGTATCAAAAAATGTTTATTCTGTTTTTGTTGGAGTAACTGTCTACTGTTCTGGAAAGGCTTTCTACTAGATACTGAAGCATAGCTGTGAGGATCTGATTTTATTTAGCATGAAGGGCATCAGCTTTTTAGTGATCAGTGTTTTAGCATTCTTCAAAGGTGTGCTGCAATTGCTGTATGCCGTAAAATCTCCATAACAGTTATTTGGGGCACAGTGAGCAGTCTAAATATATAGGCGAAAGATATTAAAAATAACCTTTTAGAAAGGTTTCTACCAGAAAAGAATTTGTAGCAGATACTCACTGATGTATTACTGAATTTACAAAGGAAATGTTTTGATCAGAAAGGTTAATCATTAAAAGAAAGATTGCTATTCTTGTGGTTTAACCTCTTTGTAGTCATGTGTGGTAAACTGCATGCATGCAGGGTAAAGGGGCTCTCCTGGTGAGATGGCCTGCCTCAGGGTGTGCACTGTCATAGGAAGGAGTGGGTGGTGACCTATTGGCTCACGGCACTGGATCACAAGTCCAAACGCCTCTGCAACTTGTGGAGGTACTGGACCCATCTCCTGCAGACATATATAGAAAATGCAATGTGGATGTTTGAATGAGTACTTGGAAGGGCAGTAATATTAAGGATATGAAAGTCATTGTTGTTTTTCTATTATTGTTAGTGGGTGTACTGAGACTCAACTATCGACATATGAGAGTGCTTCTCCAGGAAAGATATTATTGTCTCCGCTTCCTGTTACTAAATATGTTTAGAGGTGGGGTCGCCTCCAAACTGCTGCAGCATTCTTTCAGCATTAGGTCAAAACGAGAAGACCCCTCCTTGTTCAACAAAAAAGCTTTTGGCAAAACCTAGGCACTGCATGGTCTAGAATTTGTTTGTGCACTATACTTTAGGCTCGAGATCTAGGAAATAACAGGAATAACAAACAGCCACAGATCTCAGGAAGGAATGATCAGTGACTCCAAAAACATCCAGTTCTCTCATGTTCACAAGCTCTCCCCAATGCTTATCCAACTGTAATCAATATAAAAAAGTCTTAGATTGAGCGAAAGCATTCACAATGTATATGCAATTTGACATGGTCTTGCAGTGTAAACAAAGAACACTAATAGTTATCCTTTTCTTTAACAACCCCAATTACAAAAAGTTGGGTCGCTGTGTAAAATGGAAATAAAACCAAAACTACATTATTGTGATGGATGTAGTATGTGGTTTATTATATTATATTAGAACCACTTACTTCTCCTGCCTTTTGCTGCCCCTGTCCCAACTTTATTTGAAATGTGTTGCTGCTTTCAAGTAATGGTAAAATGTTTTACTTTCAACATCTGGTATGTGTTCTATGTTCTGTTGTTTATAAAATATGGGTCTATGAGATTCTGGTTTTATTTACATTTATTGAAATTTTACACAGTGTCCCAACTGTTTTGGAAATGGAGTTGTATTTAAAAAGCATAGGTATTTGCTTTCTGCAATACTGGAGATTTACCATTGTGGTCTGTAAATTTAAAGTCATGTTTGTGTTGTAATTAACTACAGGTGTTTTTTAAATAAATACCAGCTATTAAAGGGAGGCTTGGATTGACCTCATGTGACTTGTAGGAAGCAAATGCTATCCTTCACCCTCTCAGCTCTGGCAGCATAGTGTAATAAAGAGAGACCTTACTAGTGGGTGGGATTTGGAAATGACTAAATTTAGAAGAACATGATATCTTAATTATTTTTTTGCAAAATATCAGAAATATGTTAGCATATGAAAGTCAAACATAGATGATGCATAATCACAGTAACTTTAATTATACCATACTATTAGGGCATTGCTGGACAAAGCAAATTTAACATGTTTGATGCTCATGTTCATGACATTCATGTTTGCCAACCTACCACAGAGCCCAGTAATACACTTTCTGGTCTGATGGGTTTCTTGGAAGGAGCTGATGCACCAGCCAATGCCCAGAAGTTACACTTGATAGAAAAAGAGAGTTGCTGGTCAGCATCCTCTTCATACTTCTTTCCTGGAATGAACACAGCCACTGTTCTGCTCTCCAACACTGAGGTGACACAAAAGTCAAAATGAACCATGATAACAGATTATTGACCTGCAGAGTGATCTGTTAGTAATAATGGGCCTCAATCACCAATATCTTCTTTAGAATTTTCTTATATTTGTTCTTAAGTCCTAACAGAAAGCATCCATTAGATTCATAACGTGTTTCTAAACCGCAGATTCTTTTCTAGCCATGCTCTTATAATGATGGATGTCATTGTCCTTGTAAATTGAACAAATAACAAATAAGAACACATTGGTGAATGTCAGAATATTTGTGAAAATTGGGTAAGAAATGGTCAATAAGGCCCAAAGTTTAAATCTGGTTTGCTGTTCTTTTCTCATGGTACCTGACTGGAGTGTGTCTATCCTATCTTTCTTGTAGCATGTTAAATCTCCCAGCAGACACACGCCTCCAGTGGCCAGCATTGCAGAACCAGCATGGATGTTGGCCATCCCTGTCCCATGCTCATCTCTGGATAGGAAAGCAAACAGCTCCCCAGTAACTGGATGACGGATACCTCGACCAGCCAGGCCCAGACTGTATGTCATCAACCTTGAAATAAAACCACACAAATAATAATGAAGTTGTCTGGCGCATCGGTTATCTCATGTTCAGGTAAACAAAGAAAAGATTACATGTTTATATAATGCAAGGGACCATGCTCTCCTGGGAACTCACGCAAACCATATCACTAATAAAAGTATAGATAAGTATGTTTACTGTTATTTTTTGCTTATATGACTATTTATCAGAGAAAGCCAAGCATGTGGATTCATAATATCCTTAAAAGACCACTACGCACTGACAGGCAGGTAATAAGAGTCTCAGCTTGGTCCACAATATTTCTGTTTGTTTGTTAGGGCCTCTAAAAGTTTTAAATACTACAGAAGTCTAAAAATGTATGGTTAACTCTCCAGTGATATTACTGTTGTGTTCAAGGGTTAAAAAGGGATACCTATCAATGATAAGTGTGTCGCTGGTAAGTGCAAGTACATCCAGATGGTTGTTTGCATCAGGATCCTCCCCCTCATTTAGGACCAGGCTGAGAAGCAGTGCCAGCTTCAGAGTGCTGTAGAGGCCAGGCGGAACTATTGCAGATCCAAAGGAGTTTGCCACAATGGCAGAGAATCTCCATGGAGAACAGGCTGAGGCAGCATGCAAGGCATGGAAGTTGTCACTGATCTTGCAAGGGTCTGTGTGAGTGTGTGTGTTGGGCACATGGTGGGGAGTGAAGGGGCAGAGTATGATCAGCAACTTTAAACTCATTCGAACATGGAGGCGTGTTATTATTTTACCAAAGTTAAAGGAAGTCCTCACATTCAGGCATCACTGTTTGAACACTGCTGGCCTCTATGCTCCAAATAATGTTGGGCCACTGGTGTACATGAGCTGGTATCCCAACCACTCGATAGACCTGACCAATTTTCATGGAGTTGCAAAGTTCATCTAAAATTATGAAACACAACAACAGTATTTAGGGATGGTACATTGCTTTTAATAAAACATACATTATGCTTATGCAGGTCCCAAAAGAAACACTGCAGTCTATGGAACAATTTCTGTTATTATTTGAGTTATAGACCTGTCTAATAATATGCCAAAAAGTGGCTAACAGATAAGAGCACTTAAAACCTATCAAGAATATTAACTGAAAACTGCATTTGGCAAAAAAAACTGTATCTCATAGGCACAGTAATTTTGTGCCACCATATTTAAGTGTCCTAGCCACACATGCATGTCTGTGTAACTATCAGTTAATATATCACATCCTGACTTACCTCTCAAAAACAGAGTGACAGATTGATATCTTAGGGACAAATTATCATGGACTCCCAACACATCCAGTGCTCCCACATGCACAAGCTCAATTAGCTGCTTATCTAAGCATAAATGGTACAATGAGAATCAAATACGAAAGCAAACACATTTACTATAATTCCAAAGCTCTGCATGGTCTTTTTTAAGTCATTTTATTATGCTCTGGCTAAATAGCGAGTCACTTTTAAAGTTAAATCTCTTATACTTATATATGTTTATTTATTATCCTTTCTGGGAAATATTTTGACATTAAATCTGCAAGTATTTATCAGACATAAATATTGGCAATGTACTATTTTTCTTGATTAACATCAGATGTCAAAGTTGATTCGTACTAGATAATTTAACATGACCTCAATAAAAAGCACTTGTACTACATCTTGTCATTTTATTCATGCTCTTTTCCCAATTACAAAACAACTGCAACTGACAATCTAGCTGAAAAACATCTGCTGTTGTTATTCATTTGGTTGTTCACCCCCTAAAACACGAGACTTCACATCTTCTTTAAGTGGTGAAGAGCATAGGAAGCAGATGAAGCCACTCCTCACGGTAGCAGACTCTGTGGCCCCTGGAGCATGTACTCTAATGTGGTGGAAACCTGGTGGCAGATTGACAACAGCTATAGCCGGAGACAGTGTAAGTGCTAAAAACATACACACTCTAAATAAGGTATTAAAAGTTACCCCTGGAGCAAGGGCATTTTTCTTCTGTGCAGAGAAATCTGGCCCCTTGGGTGTATTTAGTGACCCGAGTCATTGCAATTACAAGGCCCTCCATTGCCAGAGGCCTCATTGGACCATACCCACGAGGAAACTCTGAGAAGTCCAGAAAGTAGTGGGGAAAAGGTGGCATGTGTGTGGGCTTTAAAACAACACAAACCTCAGGGGGCGAAAAAAAAAAAAAAAAAGATCATTAACTGATACATTTATGATCACAACTCCTAACACAAGTAAACACAGTACACATGCCTACCTGGTTTTCTGTAACTGTATGCTCAATCAGTGACAATGTCTTTATAGACAGATAACAAACCTGTGAAATGATAAATGCATTTTAGCGTCATTTGAGCAAATCACAAAAGGACTAAAAGGGGAATTGCACAGATTTGTTATAATTTCTGCAGAATTATTTTGTTCTTATGGAAAAATGCTGTTCTAGAGAAACGTACAAAATTAAAATTGTTTGCAGCAGTGAAGATAAGCTACGTCTCAGGAAGCTAGTACATAACATGACAATGAATTTGCCTAATTCTTGAGACATCCTTTTATGAAGGTTTTAAGATTAGGTTTTGGCCTAGACTTATATCCTTCAACCTAGAGAGCCACACAACTAGCTTACATGTGGTGCTTTTGTTTTATCTCTAATGATCTCTATTATGAATATTCATACAAGGACCAAATACACTATAGTCCTGGTTAATCAGAGGTTTATTTCCAAAACGCATGAAATGTTTTTTCATGTTTGTCTAAAATATGTTTTGGGCAGGGATTTCAGGTTTTCCACTTAGCATTATTGCATATAAACACGCAGCAGATGTGTGTAGGTTCACTGATCATTGTTGATAGCAATATCTATACATTATACTTACACATACTGACGGTAAATACGACCACCACTGAGTCTGTTCCTCTACAATACTATTTTACACCAAATCACTTTGGTTGAATTATTTGTATAAAATATAAAATACTGAATCACATTTCAAAAATACAAGGAATTCCCCCTGTGCCTCTATGAATCCCTATCTGAAACTTACAGACTGAAAAAGTGAAGCAGCTTTCAGAGGGTCGTGTAATATGCAGTCTCCCAGTCTGGCATCCAGTTCAAGCACATCAGTGGGATTCACATCGAAACTGAAGCGATACACAGCTTCTTCCTGCTGCGATTCTGAAAAACATTTCACACAGGGCGTGTTTTCATGCTAAATACACAACATATCGTCCCATTATTACTGTTAACAGTTGACCCTTCAAAACTGTTCCATAAAACTGTTTTTGTGTATACTGACACTATTAATACTCTGATATCTGAGAAGAAGAGTGAGAAGAATAAACAGTTTCAGAGCTACATGCTATCGCGAATGTAGTTAAAGGTTTAGTGTTAGACTCATATTCCTGCGCCTGGTTATTAGGGTGACCACACGCCCTCGTTTCCCGAACATGTCATCTTTTGGGGGATTTTTAAACTGTGTAGGATGGCCTGCTTTTCACCGCCACTATTGGTCTACATATACCTGCAAATACATCAACCATTGGTCAAGCTGTTTCCCACCATAGCCGAATAACCACAGCCTAAAAGGACTAAACGAAACGGCAAAAAGTAAACACACTAGTGCTGTCAACGTTTACACTTTACCGATTAATCTGCACACTTTAACGCGGTAACCCTTTTTTGCGCAAAGTTTGGCCCCAACTTCCTCCCGTAGGTCACTTTTTTAGGGCGTATTACCGGTTTTCTTTAGCGATGTAAACACAGCGCCGCAACTGTTCAGCTCAGAGGATATATTACACTTGATTAATACTCTATTAATGGATTAAACCTCATAACTAGCTAACTCTCAGTATCTTTGTCACTCACACACACAGCTGACCCTCTCTTAGCTCTTAGCTTAATCCAGCCCAATGACCGATCCTCCGTTTATCCCTTAAAACCTTGTTAAAGCATTTTCAACACTAAGGCTTTTTTTCCCGAGGCTAAAGTTCTCAAAACTACTCTAAGATATAAGAAAACTCAACTTAAAGTATGTGCTAGCCAGCATTTTAACTTATAATAATAATATAATAATATTTTGTGATTAACGCGATTGAACGTTTTAATCGTCTGACTCCACTAGCTACAATAAACACAACTCATTTATAGACTTAACTGACTTTTTTATTATTGATGTAACTATTATTATTATTATTATTACTCCGGCATGAAAAACGTGCTTTTTAAATTATTATTATTATATTAATATAGCGCTAAGACTTTTTTTTTTTAAATCGACATAGCAATATATGCCATTTTATTAGCCTATTTATTAGTTCGTTTAAATGAGTGAATATTTCTGTTAATGTTAATTAACACAGTACATGATTTTTAGAGAGGTGTAACCCTTCCTACACACCCTGCCACGGTCCTACAACTGAGGCCTACTCGAAGCCCCCCGCCAATATCCTAGCAAACCATGGCGGACTCCCGCGTGTCCCCAGTGTCCTCTTATTTTGTGAAAAAAACCCCCAACAAAATATGGTCACCCTACGTTCATCCTAAACTATCTATCTATCTAGATATGTTTTAGTGTTTAGTATTAAATGCATGGGAAGCTCTAACGGGTGTAGCTGCTACACAGCAGAACCTCTAAATCATACAACTAGAGAAGATCGTTAGCACTAGCTAGTCATGGTCGTAATGTCGCCCCGTCAGTGACAGGAGCCCTTATGCTAAGCTAGCAGCTAATTAAACAACCAGCTTCGCCGAGCCAGCGCTGATCACCTTTCCAAGAGCTGCATGTCTCAATTAGTTTTCGCAGTCCTCCACTTCGGTCCAAGTATATTACTATCGATTCTTTCAGAGACAGAAGGTCTTCCATGTTTTGTTAGCTAATGAAATATAGCTCGCCAAGTTACCTCAGACCCGACGGACTAGCCCCTAGTCACAATAACACGCGCACATCAACCGGCGGTTTTCATGTTTTACTGGTAATGTTTGGGTCCAGTCCCAAATGCAAAACACCAGTTTGTGTTTTTTTTTTTTTTCTTTTCTAAAGTAGTTTTATGGTAAAACTATTAAACATAAATACACACAGTTAATGTAGTTCCAGTTAGAACTAGGTGACATTGTGAACGTGACCTAAAGGATGGTCAGATTTATCCAGTGACTGCAGCGGTGTCCAAAACCACATACTAGCTCACAACTATTCACAGGATCAGTGGATCCCCACTCTCTATATTCGGGATACCTGACAAACCTAAGGGGTTGCACCTCACGTAGTACACATGTGGCATGTAGTACACTATCTGAAGGTACAGAGCCCCTAAAGTATCATAATAATATTAAGAGACAGTTTTTAAGCTGTTCCCTCAATCCTTCAATTTATTAAAGGGGAGGTTTTAAGTCTTTTAACATTATTTATATTTTTCAACACAGACAGAGGCTCCATAATGTCATTATTTCACAACCTTTGCATCGAACCAATGGCAGCTGGCTTGGTGGTATGTTAAAAATAGTAGCTACAACATTTGTTAGTAGAGTCTGTGGTTTTGGACAGAGACAGTATTTGGAGTACAGGGACTGGTTTGGTTATAAAGGTCAACAACACACAGGAATAGAGTTCTGTTTATTTTACTATGTTCAGTTCCATCATTAGTTAAGTTTTTAATTCAATTCAGTTGTACAGCATTATGCCATGGGGGTCATTACAAAAATTGCATCTTTGGTTAAAAAAAAAAAAAAAATCCAATATATATATAGTTTAATATATGCACAGGCCTGTAACTTTTTTTCCATATCACATTTCTTTTTTGTAAGGAGATGAAACTACACACTCACACCTGCACAAACTCTGTGTCAAACACAGTTGGTGTCAACAGACATATAAAAATGGAATGTAGAAGACAAAGGCTTTCTGTTTTCAAGCAAAGAGCATCATTCAGCTTTCCCTGACAGAAAAACTGCCACCGTAGAAAAGAATCTGGGGAAGAAAAAAACAAAAGCAACACCTGAGTTGTCTCTCAGGGAAGGAAATAGATTCCATACAAAATATAACTCTGTTGTTTAAAGATAAAAATAAAGATTTCAAACACCCTGCATCTCGAAATGTCCGTGCACTTATGTCAACAAAAGTGTGCAACCCTTTAGAGGTTGGGCTTCTCCACTGGGCGTATTCTTCCCTTTCATCTAAAAGAATGACGACAACAAAGGCGCTTCTGGGAGCGCTCTAAGGACCACCGATACCTTCAGCGGCCTAGCTTCTTAAGTCTTTTTACAGGAAAGAGTCATCTGAAGGTGGAGCGTAGGAAAACCCCAGAAAAGCGTCGTCTGCCTCCATGACGCTGGCATTCACGATGGAGTGCTCACTGGAAATGCACACTGAATTGGGGACAGTTTCTTCTGTGAATTCTGGATCAAAGTTGGAAATGTCGTACTGTGAATCCTGTAGGACAAGAACAGAGAGAAAAGGCTGCATTATAATATTTCATGTTCACATTTCACGAAAGAGTAAAAATAAGTTTTGACATTTCTATTTGTATCTATTTTTATGCATTTAACTTAGACTAAAAGTCTGTAAGAGTAGACATAGATCTATCATGGGATAGAAAAGCACACTATAGATGGTGGAAAGCATTGAGCTGTTTTGCAAAGATTAACCAGGATTTTTGGTATCTGTTACAACTAGTCACTCTGCCTTTTACAGTTAAACGTGCCTATGCATGTTGAACATTTTGCACTCATGCTGCTTTAGCTAAATTACTGACAAACAGCAGGTGCAGAAAACAAATTTTACATTCTCATTTGTAGCCGAGAGATGTAGACTGCTTGCAAATCTTCCCTACTCATACAGGATCGGATTCTGTCACTGAGGTAAAAATAAATAAAAGAGAAATCTGATCCTAGATCAAGAGGCTTGACAAATGTAGACCCTGATTTGGGGGAAAGAAACAGTAAATGGACTGTAGTAAAGATATTTACCACACTGGGGTTAAACGGAGGTGGAATCTTTTTCTGCTCAAGGTCATCCCAGTTAATGGAAGAGAAAAAGTCATGGCTTTTGACTTCATTCTGAAACAAATACAGATATCCAATAACATCAGTAACAGCATAGCATTACAAAATTCTTATTTTTTTTCCTCAAATAAGATGCATCTAATATCAAACTAGATTGGAGTCTGATATTCTATAACAACCTGAAAAACATTGAAACAAAAGTTGATCTACATTCAAAATAATACACATTTCTGACATTTGTCTTCCAGTCAGTCTAGTTGGATCTGGTCCCATTGCAAATTATGCCTCAATGTAGATTGGCACCTGGTCATGCTGGATTTTTGTCTTGAAAAACTCATTTTATGCCTTCTCTCATGTGCGAAGGCCACCTCCTCTGTGTCATTCCCCTTTGATTTCAATATAAGACAATCACTTAGGAAGAGAAGACTGACGATGGCTAATGAATTTGATGACCGCCACATTACAGTGCCATTTGCTCACACTTTGACAGCCACATGACAGTAAAAGAGACGTGCAAAGTTGAGCTGAATCTAAAATTATTTCGTCCACAAGGGGGCGCTACATACAAATAGCATGTGCAACATTAGTGGTCCGGTGTGGCACCTCCTCCAAAACCTCCCAACTAGCCTCCCACTCCAATCACATGTCTTTTTGCCAAATGATTGGACAGCTACTGCTCACTCACTTCTCTAATCTACTCTTGAAAGGTGATTCACAAGTGCATCTGTCACCTGATGTGCTGAATAATGATCTGACCACCCAAAGGAACAGACTTTGCCTCATTAAGATTCTAAGCTTGACAATTTCAAGATGAAAGCTTTACTACATTCACTATATATAAAAGTTTTTATTTCTCATTTATTTCTCACCATTTCTCATTAACAAAACAGGCCATTTAAGGTATACCTTGCTTACAAAGGTGTTATATTATTTTCACATGGCTGTGGAGACACCCCATAGTAGGAGGAACCCTTTTAAAGATTAATAAACCTCTGTATGTCTACCTCTGCATATATATTCCTCCAGACAGTCCAGATTTTTGCTTCAAGCGAATATGAAACACATATTAGCTTCTCTAAGGAACCAAAAGTGATTACTGTACTAAAATGTTTGTGGAACCTTTTTTTTGGACTGGCAGTGTTTTTCTATGGAGGGATCACAAAACGTCTTTGTGATGAATTGGAGTACCATTTGATAACCAAAACTAATCAGCTAATCATCAGTACAAGTAAAGGTTCCTAAATGTTTTTTTTTTATGTTTTGGTATGTGATTCGATGAACATCCTTGGACTTTATGTGGTTAGGTAGTGACACAGCTGGCTCTTTAAAAACTATACATTTAACCAAAAGCGGTTCTTCTAGGGCAACATCCAAAGCATTTCTATTAAATGTTCTTGATATCGGAATACATGTTAATAAAAAATGTCTGGACAGTGCAGTTGGGTGTCATGGTAAACAAACAAACAAAAACAACAACAGGAACTTACAAAGTCATCCCTGTATCCCAGCCTCCTGGTGTTGTCTTTCTCCAACAGAGCTTGTAAAATGGACCAGGCAGTTGTGGAGGCACCAGGCCGCATTGGCAGCTCCTTGTGCAGTATATTGTCATACATCTCATGTGTGTCCCTACTGTAGAAAGGAGGCTGTTGAGGGCAACAGAAGAACCACAGGTTAATATATCTTTAAAGTTTCACTTATAAAAACAAGCAAATGGGCAAAGTATATTTACCAGGCCATAGAGCATTTCGTACAGCACAGAGCCAAGACACCACCAGTCCACAGTGTTGTCATATGGCTGTTTCCTTAGTACCTCTGGAGCCAGATACTGTCAGGCAAAGAAACAATATATTCTATATTATATACAATATATTCTATATATATTTTAACAATATATGACTTTGAACGTAATGAGGGCTTGAAATTACTGAAATTATTTAATCCATAATCCTTATTCTTATTAGGAGAAGGCATTCCATAAAAGAAGTATGTTGGGCTTTGTTAATCTAACTTAAACATAAATGTGAAGGAAAACAGAAACATTTAGCACAAAACCCAAAATCACACGTCATAGAATAGTAAAGCAGCAATTTCAGTTCAAAACATTTTTACAGGATGACAGACTAGTAGAGAAAATGGCATACAATCATTGTCTGAAATAATAACTTTACAAAAGATGTTGGACTATTTATCTTGGTTCATTCTAGACCCTGAACAATAGGAATAATATCAGCAGACATCTATGATCCACCCCCCACCCCCACTGACTAAACACAATATCACCCGATGCCACATGCACTGGGACTGTAGGACCTGCCTGATTAGTTTTTAACTCTTTATATATATAATTTTTTATCAGTAATTTACTGTACACACTGGAAACATAAATAACAAACATAGTGCTTGATCTTCCCATTTCAGGTCAATCAAAGAACACAACGAACACTTGTCTATTATTTGGTCCAATTCATTCATTGCAGTGGGAAATCAAATAAACCAAGAACAACCAAACAAACAAAAAACAACTTACAACTTAACTCTGATGCAGACTTTAGCAAACAAATTAGATGTGAAAATGCACAGTTGCACCACTCTGAAGCTTCATGACCTGTGATTTTATTAACATAGCCGGAAAGGTCATTGACAACCTGTGGAATGTTACCAAGGATCATCAGGACACGGATTTCTCAGGGAGGCATCTCCTGATGATTGGGCAAACCTTTATAAGGCTATGCCATGGAGGAGCCTTAAATAAGGTATCTTTTTTAACTAGGCTAACAGACTAAACTAGTGAAAATAAAAAAATATATATATATATATTCTGCCACTGTAACAGAAAAAAACTTTTCTTTATTAAGAGAACTAATAACCACTAAGGTTCCTGCTGTTTAGTTGAGTTGAAGAAATATGACAACTGAAAACTGACAATCAAACAATCAATTATAGATTTTTTTACATCAGTCAGGCCCTCCAACATTTCTCACAATGTATTAGGTAGCTGAAGTTGTTAAACAGTGCAAGCAAACAAATGAATAAACAAACAAATAACCAAATAAAAAAAACTTGCTATAAATTGGTGTAACAGAATGAAGTTTTGACATAACCATGACAAGATTTTGAGACTTATTACCTCGGGTGTTCCACAGAATGTGGTGGTTGTGTCTGCTTGAGAGATCCCCTCCTTGCACAAGCCGAAATCAGTCAAGACTATATGCCCCTAAGATGGGAAACAGAGGAATTTTAAAAAGTGTTTCCATTAAACAAGCAGCCAATTCTTACAGCTGAAGAACCTTTTGTTTAGACAGAATGCTGAATAAGTCTGGGCCACTCGCCTATTTTACCACATTCTTAATGAGATTTGGCAGGAAATGCTCAACTAAAACTAATTCAATAAAAGACAATGCAACTCCAACATTCAAATAAGCATCTGGTTTCAGTAATACACTTTGTTTGGCTGGCGGTGAAGCATTTCTGATCCCACTAACATTTTCTGTCAGTGTGGTTTCTTATAATCACACAGTTACTGAGACATCTTACTTAACCTTTGGAACTGAGACAGCTTTGTTTTTCAGATTCAGTGCACCAACAATTAACAATGACACTTAAAAAAAGAAAAAGAAAAGAAAGAAGGGAAAAAAAGAAAAACGTGCTTACTTGGAAGTCCAGCAAGATATTTTCTGGTTTCAAATCCCTTCGAAAGAAAAACATAACACTCATTTCAGCTTCTGTTAGAATATAATTTAAAAGGGGGAAGAAAAACATTCTGCAATGTATCAATAGTCACATTAAGGGATGTTTAATAAAATAATATATTTAACATATACAATAACATACAATTAATGCTATATTTGCCTGGTGAACCGTGTGCAGTCTATTAGAATAGTACAGAGTAAACCCTTGACATTACTTAGTCACACTGAGTGACTTGTTTCACACTGTGTGTTTGGAAGGCATGATCCCATAACAACCAATAACACTTAAAAAAAGAAAAAAAAGAAAAGAAACACTGTCATGGTGAATCATCAAGTTTCCAGATTTCCAAGACAGTATCAAGGGAATTTAGTAAGAAAACTCTATCATTATATATATATATATATATATATATATATATATATATATATATATATATATATATATATATATATATATATATAAAAGTTATAACAGTACAGTTATACCCAGACTTGAACTACAACATTTGGAGGCTTCTAGGGAACACTCCCTTGTAAAATAAATTGTGATCACATGTCAGTTTCCTTCACTGTTGGAATGACTACATTGAGGAGGGCTGTGATTAAAATGACTGTGGCCATTGGCCGTAAATTAGGGAAGTCTTCAAAGGAACAGTTATTTTGGGAATGGCAAAGGCTAACAACCACTACAAAACAGAAACAGTCCAGCTATTTGATCAGTGTCTAGCTGTATTCAAGTTTTAGCATTTAATAGTACAAACAGGTTAACGGCAAGTAAAAGAGAACATTAAAAGGGCAGAAGTCCGACATTTTACTCATAGTTTCATTGTTTTCCTATGAACTCCACTAATGATGTTTGTGGGTTTATGTGCCTAAAAGAAGTCGTAATTCAGTTTTGCATGACCATAATCCAACATCTCTTTAGCTCACATAATTAAAGGCTGTTTTTTAGTTTTTGTTACTTGACTGATATGTAAACAATCTCTGTTCCAACTGGCTGTGTCAATGCATGGTGCCTCAGTCAATAAACAGCCTAGACTGAAACACTCCTTGTGAAACTTCAATGTGAAAGGGCGGGATTAAACTGCTGTAGGCTAAAGTAGCAGTGTTTGTTTTTATGCTCTAATGTAAATCGGTGGAAAATAGGTAAAATGAGTGGATAAATCTGCACTGGTTTACAAGTTTGCTTACCTGTAAACAATGTTAAGAGAGTGCAGGTAGCCCAGTGCACTGGCCATCTCAGCAATGTAGAATTTTGCCCTGGACTCAGGAAAGATTCGCTCTTTTTGAAGGTGAAAGAAAAGCTACAGTGACAGAAGTCAAAACACTCATTTTAGGTTGACACACACAAAAAATAAAAAAAGCTTAGATCAATGTGATGAGCATGTGTCATCTTAAAGCTAAAACATAGCAAAAATACAAATGTGGTAAAGAGCTGTAAATGAGTTGTGTAAGTCTTAAGAACCTTTTATAAAAGATCTACCACTCAATGTCTTATTTTTAGAATATGTTAGATGAACAAGTTTGTCAGAATTAACAGTTTCAATGTACTTAAATTCCTTCTAAATTTCATAATTACATTAAATATACCATCCAAATATACCAATTTCAGAAAAACATCCTAACAGCTAATCTTAATGGCATCTCATCCATGAGTCATAGATTAGAAAACTAAATCACACATTAGTCACTACCAACTCTTCTATATAACTTGTTGACTTGTGCTTTACAATCTGCAATCTTTCAGTTTCCAGGAAATGTGGCCTCATCTGCTGAATACTGATATTTCTCATCACATATCTGTCTAAATGTATGCCATTCTTGAGAATAATGTTCCTGCCCCACTTCCTGTGCTTTAACTTCTTGTGGTTTTCCAGTACCAGATGACATTCCATGCTTGCTGTATTCACATGGGGGAAACTACTCACTTCTCCTCCGTTGACAAAATCCAGAACGAAGTATAACTTGTCTGTTGTCTGGAATGAGTAGTGCAGTCCAACTAGGAAAGGATGCTTCACGTTCTTCAACAGTACATTGCGCTCAGCCATGATGTGCTTTTGCTGTTAACAGTGCAATGAAATGACAGCAAACATATAATGAACACATGCTAACATGTTATTAACATTTAATAATGAATAACCTTAAACAACAATGTGGATATCTCTGCAATTTGCATTTAGCCATAATGTGCTTTAGCGGTCATTCGTAACACCAAATGATGATAAACTATATAAGAATAAAAACGTTCAATACCAATCTTCAAAAAAAACCAAAAATATATATATATTTGAATATCCCAGCATCAGTTGCACAATTTACAATGATATGCAATTATATTAACAATTTCACAATGGTAGATAGTTACCTCTCTTCTGTTTAAAATGACCTTTTTTTGCAAGACTTTGATTGCATAACACTTCCCGTCTCGTTTCCTCTTTGCAAGGAGAACCTTTTCATGAGAAGAGGGAAAAAAAACAAAACAAAAAAAAAACACATGGCGTGTTAGAACAGTCTGAGTCTGAAAAGAAACGCCCTGTAACCTCAGAACTGTGAGACTCTCACTTCTCAGTGGGAAAGCCCACCATTTATTAGCTACAAACCCACAAACACAACAAATAATCCACTGCTGGATGAAGGTCTTTACTACCTATAGAACCGATACTACACACTTCATATAAATGTTCAAGCACTACCATCATAGGTCATTATATTTCACAATGGTAATTATGAAATGTTTTTTTGTTCACAGCAGTACATCAACACAAGCATACCTTTCCGAAGCTCCCCTTACCGATGACTTTAAGAAAGTCAAAGTCAGTGGGTTTTGCCCTAGAGAAAAAAACAACAACAAAGTCCATAAAATATGTTCACCTCCATGGAACACTGAATCCTGAGTTAATCCACCGAATTGACTCATAAGCAACATATTAGTATAAACAAAAGAGCAGGAATTAGCACAGAAATGAGCATTAAACTTACTGGGGATTTGCAGATGGTCCCAGGTTAATATTTCTGGAGGTAGAGCTATTCTATAAAATAAAGAATATTTAATTTAGCACCAGGTTATGGGTGTACCAATGAATGTAAGAAATAGCTAAATAAATAATGAACACAACCAACCAGATCAAAATACATGCTGTAGCATTTTAGTCCAGGACAGTAATCAGACCAATTTTACTTGTTTTACATGTATCTTATATTTTAAGTCCTTAAAGTATAGATAATCAAGTATAACTGAAAGTGTTACAAACCTTCTCCTCTTCATCCTCTGAAGCATCTGAGAAGTTTTTTGATTTGTCCATTTGCAAAAAGTCTCGAACATCAGGGCTGTGTGTTGAGTAGTGAGAGAGATAGTGTAGTGTTAGAAGTCTAACTGAGGCAGTACAAAGCCAATGCTGTGATTGTAATAAGAGCTCACATTAATATTACTATAGAAAAAAAGCCTGAAGATATTTCCCAATGTAACACTTTTTTTTATTCTTTTTTTTTTTGTTTGTCCCAGTAGAGCACACTTTTTACAAACTTGTTAAAAGATATCAGACATTTGCATACATCTGGTGGACTTCTCACCATGACTGTTCATGAATAATAATGTTTGTGAAGCACTGTAGAAATGACTGATGAACTCACTGGTTGCTGAGCTGCGGATGGGACACGATTTTCTGAATGAACTCATGTAACCCCGTTCTTCTCTGCTTTATAAACTCTGGTGGTGATCATATACAATATTAGTCCATTAAAAATTTATAACATTATAGAACCATCTTGTACGTACAACAAAAAACGTCAGCAAGTATAATGATGGGAAAGTTCAAGAGGAAACAATCCAAGGCATACTATGCAGGTTATACAACATCTTGTAATCGTGTGACTGTAGTTATTTAAGGAATACTTCAGCATTTTCGAAACCAATCTCAAATTTTTTCTGTACTTAAAAAAAGAACAGAAAATTTGTTGACTCAAAACACACTTATAAAGAATGCAAATGGGCAGGTGCCTTAGCGCCAACTGGCTTTCATTAGAAGTAAGTTTTTAATGTTTTATTCCAGCTCTTTAGTCAAGCATAGGGAAATGACTGTTAACTGGTAACCACGTGCTACAGACGTGGCAGACAGAGATTGGTTGGAAAACAATAGTGTGTTCCTTGTTGCTACTGCCAGTTAAAATCAGTAAACGACTACTTCCCATCAGGCCAGCAGTGAATGGTCGAGAATGGTGTAGCACAGGTGCTAGTGTGTACTTAATTTAAGCCTGTGCTGAAATTGCAAACACATGCACTCAATTACATGACCAGTAATTGGTAAATGATAGATATACTGCCCATTCACTGGCCACATAACTGGTTACGCATGAGCTCTAAACATCTGCATAGTTTCGTGGTTTCAGTATATCAATGAATTTCATGCTGGGATGCTAGAACATGTGTAACATGTGATTATAGAATGGTGAGCAAAACCAAAATAGTTTTTAAAGTGGCTTTAAAATGGTTCATTTCCATTATGGACCTGTATTACAAATACCCTTATTTACCTAAAATCACATGATTTCTATTTAACTAGATGAGGCAAGGTCACCAAAACGCAGCCTTACAAAACAATGCATAACAGTAGACCTCCACATAGACAAGTTAGTCCATACTGGGATACAATACACTATTAACTGCAGCAGTGTGTGTGCTTTACTCGTATAAATACCTGGGTCAAAGTTGTCACCAAATATTCTCTTAGCAGGTATCTTCAAATTCAAAGCAGGATATTGTTTTTTCAACTGCAGTAAAACAGTCAAAGTTAAAACCAGTTATATGTGTGCTAAATAGTTTCACTGTTACTCAGGATTAGAAACATTTCTATTCTAAAAACTCAACAGTGAGTTTCTTGTAACTTTAGGCAGATAATCACACTGTATCACATCTGTTTGCTCGACGAAAAACAAAATTCAGATTTTTGTAAATCCAACAAACACCATTAATTGGTTTAATAGTAATACAGCACCACAAAGAAATGGATACCCAAATCTTCTAAACATCAAGATGCATTTTAAGAGGCATGTGTGTGAAAAAATGAGCATTATACAACTAGTCCTAAAACAATTACAGCATACAAAATGTGTCACTTACTGTATTATACAGTTTATCAAATTCTGTATATCTCCTGAAGACAAACCACTCATGTCTTCCAACACTGACCATCACTTTGTAAACCTACAACAGAAGAAGATCGATTAACGTGTATTGATCTTTCAATTATTTCAAAGGTAAAATAGTGCTGGGTGGCACACTACTGGTATTTTTGAATGGTAAACAAAATACCATTTTTATTTTTTATTTTTTATTAGTGTTAAAGTAGCTGCTGAATTTTGCAGTGATAATTGATACTAACACTGTAATCTGTAATCAATCATTGATAAATGAATCATTGATACTGATACTGTAATAACTGATCCTTTATAATACAATGACTTTACAATGTAAAGTTAAACAGACAGAAAACATTTCTGGAAATGACACTAAACAAATATTCAAAGGTTTTCTGTATTTTTAAACTGTTCTTTCGAAACATCCTAAATAAATTACTTCCACTGCATTTGAACAACATTTGTGTCATCCACCAATACTGCTAAAACTAAAGATCAATAATGATGATTGGTGTAACACCAATTCTGGTATACCAGAACCAAAGGGTTGCAAAAAGCTTGGTCTGTTATCAAAATACCAGTAGTGCAAAACTTTTATTATTGACATTAAACAATTGCACATTTACTTTATTTCCTCAACCTTAATTTTGACCTTTAAAAGTACCCACTTCATTAAACAGACTTCCTAAGTTCCTGTGCATTTGTTGTGGTGGTGTTTTTTTTTTTAACGCACCCCCCCCCTTCCATCCAGCTGCACAATGAATCTTCCTCAAACCATGCAAATTGTTTTCTGTGCAACGATAAGTACTGCCATAAGTCACCACATCACACACCACCAGAAAAAAATAGCTTTTTTACATATAAATTTGCTTTTTAGCATTGAATACTTTGGTGTGTGTAAATGTAAACAGCTGTCAATCAAGTATATTTTTGGCTCCAGACTTCCTCTTTTAATTAGTATCGGTTGGTATACTGTAGTGGGTGACACTACTGCCCTTCACACAGAAGTCTGGGGTTCAATTCCACCAGGAGCCATTGAGCAATAAGATGTTTAATAATATTCTCTGAAAAAAATCAAAATGTAAGCTGCTCTGGTGAAGATCATTAAATGTGCACTATTCCCTACGTACAGTTTCTCTGTACTTTTCCACTTCTGCAAAACACAAAGTGATAGTGTATTATTCATTTCAAATATGTGTTTCATAATCTTGTAAAAAGTCAAACTGTTGTGACAGATCAGACGTAGTTTTTTTATGTTGTGTAATCGAGCTATGTTGGTTAGCATACTGGCAAAGCAACATGGTCTAACCTGCTTAGTTTCAATTAAATACAACAACACTGTCCAGCTGGGTAGCATTTAAAGCTCAAAATTCGACATAATGTAGTGACAATCATGTCTCATTTTTTTCCAAAACAAGGTGAAGCAAGCCAATGGCCTACACTGTAGTTATGAAGGTATTCATTATGTGTCAGTATAGTTCAACTAAAAAAATCAGTATTGCAATACAAGTACACCGTTTCTGACAATGTTTCACTCACCACATGGCAAAAGGTAATACTACAATATTGTCTTCAAATAACTGAAGCTCTTTCAAAAGCAGCCAGTGCACTAATCATCACTTACAGTGTAGCGCTTTTTCTTGTCTCTCTGCTCATTGTGGCAGGGAATGCTGACGTAAGGGCAGCTTGAGTGCTCGTCCATCCTGAGGGCTCCGGCTGGCTGGGCTCAGAGAAGGCAGCTTGGTGTAGCAGCGGTTCTTCAGTGCTCCACTCTGGAGCACAGTTCAAACACACAACGAGCAATCTCCATTCTAGAGCTGTGCAGAACAGAGAGACAGAGCATGTCAGAGAGTGAGAGAGTTGCTCCGCCACCCTCCGCAAATCCTGTTAGGAGGAGAGAGCGGTGCATTAAAAGGCTTCCACTCTCGCACTGCATGAATGGAAAAGCAAAAAGAATGGGAGAGCTTGGCGTGACAGCAGCCGGACCACATTGGGGTCACTAATCAAGCCCAGCATGTGCCCAGTGCGAAGCTGCGGCCTGGATGGCCAGGCACAGAGACTCCTCCTCTCTAAGAGTGGGCGACAAAGATGATACAATACCTCTTTTATTTTCCTACACGGATAATAAAATCTTGAGAATGAACTGATACTGATTTCAGTCTGAGCTTTATTGTTGTCCAAAAATTGTTCCAAAAACTTTTAAACTGAAGCATGGCCTGAGCTATCTAAAAGATCAACATTACTGAGTCCTTTTCACAGTAAAAAGGGAATTTCAGCTTTTTGTCTACATAACGTATACATAAATAATTAGTTGTGTTTGTCTAAGAAAATACTTTTAGGAACTCCAAAATAGTTTAATAATAAAAGCCAAATTCTAGAGAAACCTACACAGTCAGAATCATTCACACAGTGGTGATAGAATCCAGGCACGTAATACTACATGGGTAATGTTAAGGAAATGGTTACAAGCAAGATGCTTCATACCCTACATATTAGTTTACAATAATTTTAAGATTTGATAAAAAAAAAAAAAAAGTTCAAGGTTAAATAGATCATGAAGAACGGAACAGAAAATAGTCTATGTTTAAAGGATTTACAACAATTTTACTATCATCAAATTACATGCCAAACTTAGAACATCCATAGGTTTAGTACAGCATAACAATAATAAGTCAATCTAATTCTGTCAGGCTACAGTATTCACAGAATTGAAGGAGTTCAACTTAAGTGGTGGCTCAGCAGTTACAGCACGGGGTTACTGATAACAGGGTTGTGGGTTTAATAACAGGGTTCACTATACTGCCACTGTTGGGCCCTTGAACAAGACTACTAACACTATCTGCTCCCAGGGTGCCGCTGCAAAGGCTGCCCACGGCTCTGGACGTGTGCTCATTGTATCATTGAGTCTACATGCATGTTATCACCATTAATTGGTTAAAGGTCATCTTTGTCCAACACAATGGCTAATATTAGCCACACACAAATACTGGGTATTGTATTCATGCTCGCTCTATATGCATTATGACAGAACACTTTCTGTCATAAAAAAAAATAGACAAGAAAATTCTAAAAATGAATCCGAAAAAAAGTAATGTCATAAAGAGGTGGCATTCAAACCAGTTCAATGTTAAAAAAGTAGAGGTAACTCTGAAAAATGAACCCTGACATAATTTATCACAATAACGATACATTATTCCCCACTGTCCACATTATTCCTCTCCTACTATGAGTAGAACCAATGGGGGCCACCTCCTGTCATGCACACATACACACATACACACATACACACATACACACATACACACATACACACATACACACATACACACACTCTCTTTTTCTCTCAGCTTCACCATCTACCTACACACATGCTCACACTGAGCGTGCGACATTCAGTATCCCCTCTGTTGGAAAGGAGATATTTTTAGATAACCTGCGGCAGGCCTTGCTGGCACATAGGCCAGGTGGAGTCTCACTACTGCATCACAACAGGACCCTCACAGTAAAAAACATTTCTACAAGTCTGTAGAAATGCCAAGTACATAATGGGTGAAATTTCAATGTGAAACATTCATTCAGTTTTTCCTTTTAGGCTGTGTGATATGGGGAAAAAAACATTATGAGATTTACACACAATCGCTTTCATCTCTTCATCCCGTAGAATTAAACTACCTATGTTTAGTTACTATGATCTTGTTTCTTCGCGATCATAGTATCACGATCATGTTTAACATATTTAAATAGCCTCTGTTCTGACTGACTGCATTGTGACTCACTCCAAAAGCAAAAATGAAACTCTTTATAACTGCAGTTCAGGTGTGGCTGAACTTTAGTAGGCAGAATTAGGAACACCTGAACACAGACTCATTCATGCAATTACCTAATCAGCCAATCATGCGGCAACAGTGCAGCACATAAAATCATGCAGATACAGGTCAGGATCTTCGGGTACAGTTCCCCTCAACCAAGGATGAGGAACAAAATGTGATGGTCAGTGATTTTTGACACGGCATCATTTTTGGTACTAGGGATCCACCGATCCGATATTAACACAATTAGCTGGATCGGGTATCGGACATTTAGGCTGATCTATGGAACCAATCCGTTCACTTTAATTTGTTGGTGCACTAAATGAGCAAATAAATAAATGACAAATGGCAATTTTGTACATTTATTATGTATTATACAAAGTAATGTTTAAGTCAATTCTGATGCCTTATGTCTCTCCCACATGGTGAGGTGTACTGTTTATTAATTCAGCAATAGTATCAGACTGGTATTGGGTATCAACTAATTTGCAAAGTTTATGTATCGGTATCGGAACTGAAAGCCAGATCAGTACATCCCTAGTTGGTACCAGACAGACTAGTTAAAGTCATTTCTGATCTTCTGATTTTCATGCACAACAGTGTAAAAAACCCAAAACAAAAAATCTAGTAAGCCACAGTTCAGCAGACAGAAACACCTTGCGAACAAGAAAGGTCAGAAAACAATGATCAGACTGGTTTGAGCCGACAGAAATGCTACAGTAACTCAAATAACCACTCTGTACAATCATGGTGAGCAGGAAAGCATCAAAGAATTAACAACACCTCTAACCATGAGATCATTAGGCTACAAGAGCAGAAGACCAAGGTTCCACTTCTGTCAGCCTAGAACAGAAAACTGAGGCTGCAGTGGGCAAAGACTCACTAAAACTGAAAAACTGTAACCTGGTCTGATGAATCTGACATTAATAGAATAGAGTGAATCCATGGACCCAACATCTTGAATGCCACAATTCTGTGTTCTTTGGTGGCCTAAGCTCAATAGAACACCTTTGGGAGTGTGTGAGGTTGGTCAAGATGCTCACACCACACAATAAAAGAGTAACTCGCTTGCATATGTCAGCCTTTAAAATATGAGTAAAGATAAATATCATGATGATAATTACAGACGTTATATTGTGCAGCACTGACTGTACCTGAAATGTCTTGCATTTCTTAGCAGATAAATCTGTGGGTGACAAAGGAGCGCACACCATATATGACAGATAAGCTGCACAATTTTGAAATGCAGCCCTGGCTTTACTGCAAACCTAAATTAGAAGAACACAATCCATTCCAGCTGAAAAGATAATGATAAAACCCCAGTTTAGCTGCACTGAAGCCCTTGCAGCCCTGGTATTCTTCCACAAGAAAAACAGTACAATGAGAACATGCTTGCTTACATTCCAGAAACATTTTCTTCCTCCCTGAGGGGCAAATCTACCAACAAGAGAACAGAGATGGCATGGCTGTAAAAGACACAAGGCATTTTCACAAAGAAATAAAAAGTGTTCCAACCAAAACGGTCATTTATATCTCTTTTTTTTCTTTTTTCTTTTCTAAAATCAACAGCAATATTACAATCTTGTGTATTGCCTCACACTGACAGCAATAACTGTACAAACTACTGAGCTCTAAAATCAGCTGTTGAAGTTGTTGTTCCATTGAAGGCCTTTCCCTAAAACACTATGCAGCAATTTTACATAAAACAACAGCTTCAGCATCATTTTAATAGTACACTGACTTAGGGAGAATGGCGTCTCCGTCACTGCCACTTTTGGAATGCTGGCTACTGCACAAGGTAACTCTGGTGGAGCATTTTTTGCTGATGTCAGCCCGATGCAAATATGCAATTCCTAATTGTTAGAACAATTTACATTAATGCACCAATGCAAACACTGCCCTAAAATGTGATCTAATCCTTATCAAAGCTACAGTAACAAATAAGCATAACATTTGCTGAATGTGAATTGATAAACATTTGGACTGGAATACTGTCTCTGACCAGACACAGTAATTTAAACACATTGCCTTGTGCCAGAGCTGGGTCACATATTCACAGACTTGCAATTTGACTGGAGACTGCAACCCATAATGCAGTACGTAAATAAAATACTTGAATACCTTTGTCAGTTTTGCTATTTCTGCGAGCTATGTTGTGAAAAAGTTTGTGTACCCCGCATTATGGGTACTGTAGTAAATTTACTGTTTAACTGTAGTCACTGCCATGAGGCAAAATACTGTTGCCTTTGTCTCAATCGTTGGCTGTGACCAACATGGATCCTTTAGGCACTTTAGGCCATTTTAGGGCACCACATCGGCCATTTCTCTTAGAGCGTGCGAAACGTAAAGTGGGTTTTGAGGGCACTAGAATCTCCCATAATGCATCTGTAATTGTCATTTCTAGTGAACGTATCTTACTCAATGAGCTGAAGGTGAATCAAATTGCAGGTCTCGTTACTAAGCAACAAACCGAGAAATGAAATGTAGCCGACGGCATTTGCTCATTTAAGCTTATGCTGTTAAGTAACATAAAGATTATTTCATGAACAGCACAATGATTTTACTAACTTTCACTCACAGTTTATGTGCGTATGACGGCTTTAAACACGGCAAAGTCACTCTCGTTTGTTCGCGACTGGTGCTGAAGCATGTTTATGATGAGGAAATGTCCACATTTATGTGTTTCTACCACTACTTGTGCCTCCCTGTATACTGCAAAACTAATGATGGATAGTAGGGATTCATTTCTGTCTCAGTCAGTCTTTTGTTTTGTTTCATAAGTGTAGCTTCTTATAGTGCCGGGAAACATGGCTAACTTCCTTCATTGCTGGACAACCTGCTAGTACATGCCTTCAAGTTGCTGATTGGGGCTAACTGTCCCAGATGGTCCATAGCACTGGTGGTTTTACCTGGCAAAACTCAATCAAGTCACGTCAAGTAACATCACGTCAATGTTACATGACATGAAAGACAACCACCTAATGCCTTGTGAGACCTACTTTACACTCCTACATTTGCACTATGCCAAACATGTTAAAGGAATACTCTTGTATTTTTCAGCCCAAGCCTGCCTGTCACATCTATAGCATATGGCCAATCACTACGTACAATCGCATTGAAGCATCTACCTGTACCTGTAAGAGATCAAAAAATCAAGTGAGTAAGTGCTCCTTATAGAAATCAGTGGTGAGCTGGCTTCTACTATAACTGTGCTTCAATGCTTCAGGATGCACAGAGATCCATCAACCATATGAAAACACTGAAGTATTCCTTTACACTAGATCAATTAAATTCTCGCAGTCTACCACGAGCAGGGCAGCTAAATGGTGTGAAGAACTGGAAATGGGGAAAAAGCACTCTCAGATGAAAGCAGGGGGTATTTTGAAGCTATAAAAATAAACATTTTATAAGCCATGAAATGAGAACCAAGTGTGAGCGAGCGGCTGACTAAGAAACAAGGTTTCTCATGTCCTCTTTGCCTCAGACTGGCCATCAGGAAGCACAGCACACAATCACTCATCTGTTCACTCAGACTCTGGGACAAGTGACCAAGTGGCAGAGTGACATTTAATCTTGAAAGTGAAAGCAGGAACTGGGAACTATCTGCAATTTGGCAAACAAACAAACAAACACACACACAAAAAACAAAACAACCAGTGAGTTTCCATGCAGTGAGCCAGGGCCAATATGCAAGGAGCTAGGCTCAAGTCTATGTAGTGAAACCGTGCGTCAGTGGCCGTTTATTATGCACTGGGAGCCTAATCCAGGAGGGTGTCTCGGAGCCAAGGACTTAAAGGGAAAATCCATCAGTTTTGCTAAATTTAAGCATTTTCCTCAATTGTAGCAATATAAATGAAAGTGTTCGTAGCAGTCTGATGTGAAATGATTTATCGGGTCATTTCTGTACAGTGGATTTGATTTTTTTTTTATGGAAATGCTAAAATAAATAAGTAAAACAATACAAAATCAGACCTCAGGAGACAGATCAATGGTCATTTTGTATAATGACTTTCTGTAAGGTAAAATGTTTCAGATGTCTGGTTCTATTCACCACCACTGTGAACAATTCTGACTCTGTCAGTTTCTCTAGATTGGAGTGCTTCATATTAAACCACTCCAAAAGACTTTGTTAACAAACTAACCATTTAATCATGTTGAACATTTAAAACATCGGTGGAATTTCCCTTTACAGAAATGAGAGTAAATGTAACGCGTACACCATGTTCCTCTTACCTCAAACAAGTAAACTGACCATGTTCTGAGCGACGACATTAGTATATATAGGAATCTGTTATACAAACCTTTGACACTAAATGTATTTGCTGACTGACATTAACACAAAAATACTAATTCCCCCATCCTGGAAACCATTTCTAACCAAAGGCTGCTGGTTAAATTGCTCTTATATGGGATCTGCTTCACGTTCCTCAGGTTGCTAAACCAACAATTAGCACAAACACACATACACAGACACATGTAACAGCATGCCATACATCACACTTCATACATCATCACGTAAAACAGAAGAAGAAAGGATGGGACAGTATGTCCTGTTCAGCGTGTTAAACATTTAATAAGTGCATGAATCACCTGCATGCTGCCACAGTGTTGACATCTGATTTCATTTCAATTAAAAGCTCAGTGTTTGGTCAATATTTCACCTGACAGTTCAACCGGTTTAAAAGTCAGCGCTTAGTGAAGCAGATCTACCAAATGAAATCATATGATCTAGCATAGACAGTTAATATCTCCATTCTGCTCTGAAGAAAAATGCATGAGACACTAGCTATAAAGACCTCCTGTTTCCCAGCAGTAAAACTTTACTATTCGACATTCCTGGGAAATATCCCCAGCTCAGCTAGTAAATTACACGGCTGGATTGAATACCTGTGCACTTAAAAAGCTATAAAAGAACAATTTTGAGGGGAGATGGTTCAATCTTTTAAATTAAAGCTTAAAACCCTGCATTCACTGCAAACAAAGCTGTGTTGTTGTTTATTGTGGGGTTTTTGTTCTTTTTTTTTTAATTTTTTTATAAAGACACACAGGTTGATGTGTTGCACATGGGTTTTTTCTACAGGTAGCCTCTACAGTTTTACTGGTATTTCCGGAGGTATTTTTCTACAGAAATCCTCTGTTCCTCTCAGCTGCCAGTATTGTGGGGGAAATGGACTTGTGGAAGTGTGGAGGTGCAAACGTTACATAATGTAGCTAGTTAGCTCTCGACCTGTGGCTTCAACTCATAAAAGGAGAAGAGTACAGCACTGAACTACAGACAGCCTCCACCGTCAGCCCACCTCAGCCCACTCCCTGTCTAAACACAGCCTGCTCGGAATCACTTGCCTTATTTTCACGAGGTTTCCACCGAAGCGTCTCCGCTGACTGACGTGTCGGACCGTCTGACTGCAGACCAACAAGCTGAAGAACAGCCTCGAGGGGTGCTTCACTCCAAAACACTCAGACGACCGAGCAGACCGGGGCAGAGCCCTCCTCCGTCCATTGCTGTTTATAAGTAAACTGCTAAGGGAAGAGGCCGAGGCGGCCCTGCTTACTAGCGTTTGGTCCGGAATTCCACAGCTAGTTGTCACGGGACAAAACTTGAACGATAGTATTTTAGTGGAAAGAGAGCAACCGCGCCCCCTAACGGCAGGACACAGCAGCTCAGCTCCTCCATTTTCAAACACAGCTGTCTGAGTAAACAAGCCTCCTGTGTGGTCGGTAATACATGGAAAATATGAGTAGTCGTATTAAATTAATGCTATATATGTATTTTGTTTTTAGGCGATTATATATTTTTTTTAACACGCATGCAAAACGGCACAGCTAATCAATATATCATTGCTACCACGCAAACAAACAAACAAACAAACAAAAAAACACAGGAGAAGGGACAGGTACCGTTACTTTGAGTTGAGGTTAATACAAAAAAGTTTTTTTTTATTTATAAGTAATTTGTGATCATTTTTATTGGTCCACTCATCATAAAAATTGAAGCAATGCAATGAATCACTGCCAGATCTAAATGTTGACAGGAGATACAAGGTTTTTGCTGGACAGAGACACATGATGCACATCAACAAAGTGAACTAAGAGTGAAATGAGAATTTCCAGGAAGACAAGCCAACTCGTCCAGATGAATATTGACTATAGCTGTGTTTCCTAAACACATCTGGTGTGCAAACAGACAGTCGCGTGCAGTGCAGTTTATTATGGCAATTTTACTGTGTATTTTATACGAACCGTGTCCCAGTCCTGTTGACTTAATTAGGACACACCGGTGAGACGGCAGGTGTGTGGCTGCGCCGTTTTCCTGATGCTGTGTTTCAGCTGAAACGCGGTCCGCGCTGTTCCACGAGAGGGCGACAAAACACCACGGGAGAAAAGGGTCCCTCACCGCATCAGCGGAGCAGACTTTCACACCAGTGGGAAACTCAGCACTTCTTACTTTATAGCAGCTTTAGGGGGTTTTGTGTTTATTCTAATGTTATAACATTGTGTGCAAAAGTCTGGACACACTTTCGTTGGGTTTCTAGTAAGTGCACATCCTCTACAAAGGCCACACGTCTGCACAAGGCTTTTAGTTACTGTTGAATTGATGAATTTAACATATTAGGATAATACATTTTAAATCATTGGTGAATTTCTGACAAGGCAATGATGAATTAATGATACATTGATGGAGAATTTATTATAATCTGATGGTGATGTGGGTTAATTTGATTACCTCATGATACATCGATGGAGAATTTATTATAATCTGATGGTGATGTGGGTTAATTTGATGAATTAATGATAAATTGATGATGAATGTATTGTAATCTGATGGTGATGTGGGTTAATTTGATGAATTCATGATGAATTTATTATAATCTGATGGTGATGTGGGTTAATTTGATGAATTTATTATAATCTGATGGTGATGTGGGTTAATTTGATGAATTCATGATAAACTGATGATGAATTTATTATAATCTGATGTTGATGTGGGTTAATTTGATGAATTAATGATAAATTGATGATGAATGTATTGTAATCTGATGGTGATGTGGGTTAATTTGATTACCTCATGATACATTGATGGAGAATTTATTATAATCTGATGGTGATGTGGGTTAATTTGATGAATTCATGATAAATTGATGATGAATTTATTATAATCTGATGGTGATGTGGGTTAATTTGATGAATTAATGATAAATTGATGATGAATTTATTATAATCTGATGGTGATGTGGGTTAATTTGATGAATTAATTAAGAATTGATGGAGAATTTATTATAATCTGATGGTGCTGTGGGTTAATTTGATGAATTCATGATGAATGTATTATAATCTTGATGAATTAATGATACATTGATGGAGAATTTATTATAATCTGATGGTGATGTGGGTTAATTTGATGAATTTATTATAATCTGATGGTGATGTGGGTTAATTTGATGAATTCATGATAAACTGATGATGAATTTATTATAATCTGATGTTGATGTGGGTTAATTTGATGAATTAATGATAAATTGATGATGAATGTATTGTAATCTGATGGTGATGTGGGTTAATTTGATTACCTCATGATACATTGATGGAGAATTTATTATAATCTGATGGTGATGTGGGTTAATTTGATGAATTCATGATAAATTGATGATGAATTTATTATAATCTGATGGTGATGTGGGTTAATTTGATGAATTAATGATAAATTGATGATGAATTTATTATAATCTGATGGTGATGTGGGTTAATTTGATGAATTAATTAAGAATTGATGGAGAATTTATTATAATCTGATGGTGCTGTGGGTTAATTTGATGAATTCATGATGAATGTATTATAATCTTGATGAATTAATGATACATTGATGGAGAATTTGTTATAATCTAATGGTGATGTGCGTTAATTTGATGAATTCATGATAAATTGATGATGAATTTATTATAATCTGATGTTGATGTGGGTTAATTTGATGAATTAATGATACATTGATGGAGAATTTATTATAATCTGATGGTGATGTGGGTTAATTTGATGAATTCATGATAAATTGATGATGAATGTATTGTAATCTGATGGTGATGTGGGTTAATTTGATGAATTCATGATAAATGTATTATAATCTGATGGTGATGTGGGTTAATTTGATGAATTAATGATACATTGATGGAGAATTTATTATAATCTGATGGTGATGTGGGTTAATTTGATGAATTTATTATAATCTGATGGTGATGTGGGTTAATTTGATGAATTCATGATAAACTGATGATGAATTTATTATAATCTGATGTTGATGTGGGTTAATTTGATGAATTAATGATAAATTGATGATGAATGTATTGTAATCTGATGGTGATGTGGGTTAATTTGATTACCTCATGATACATCGATGGAGAATTTATTATAATCTGATGGTGATGTGGGTTATTTGATGAATTAATGATAAATTGATGATGAATGTATTGTAATCTGATGGTGATGTGGGTTTATTTGATGAATTAATGATAAATTGATGATGAATTTATTATAATCTGATGGTGATGTGGGTTAATTTGATGAATTAATGATACATTGATGGAGAATTTATTATAATCTGATGGTGATGTGGGTTAACCTGATTCCATTTGTTGGAGAATGAATGGTGAATTTGTGATAAACCGGTGGTGACTGTGTGTTGAGCTGGTAGTGAATGTATGACACATTGACGGTGAATGTGTTGTTGAGTAGTTGATGGCAGTGGAGAGGCGCCACCGACTCGGCGCTGCTTCTGACCAATCAGCTGCGAGGCCGCGTGCGCAGATTCAAACTGAGCAGCAGCAGGAGGAGCGCGCGATTCGGCGGGACACACAAACCAGCAAAGAGAGAGAGAGTGAGAGAGGAGTGATAGAGGAGGAGGGTGAGCTGGAGACAAGGCGGGCAAAGCACACTCGGAGAGATATGTTTCTCAGCAGATGTCCGTGCATTGCCCGTTTGCAGCCGTATGGGTTAATGTAGAGAGCGGCGTCTGGCTGTTTGGGGGCTCTTTTGGGTTGGTCGTGGACGTTCGTGTTGTTTTGCGCGGTTCCTTCAGGAAACAGGACTGTAAGACTGAACATTAACCTGCTGCAGCGATCTTAATGGAGAAAGACAACAGCTAGACACTTGCTTGACATGCGGCGTGTGTCGGGATAAATGTCAGCGCGCTTGATCCTGGTGAATATTTGGATTTCGGCCGTGACTGAAGCTGTGGATTTGATCTCGGACACGTTTTACTTTCGATAACAAGCAACACTGTCACTCACTGAGGAGCGGATCTGACATGGCCAACATGAAATCCCGCAGGTGAGACGCTTAGCACTTGCTAACTGGTCTGCAGTCTGCATATCAGTCTCTGTATCTCTTATAGTGACATTATTAGCTAGCTAATATTTATGTGTGACCCCAATGGCTTACGTTAGCTAGATCACTTACTTAGCTAACTACATTAAACACGAACTAACTAACTAGCTACAATAGCTAACCTTGAATGGATCTGGGCATAATCTAGCTAGTATAAAGCCACTAACGTTACTTACACTAAGGTCAAAACACATGTTTGCTTAGTAGAGTATTGAGAACAGTAGTTTAATCACTTTAAAACTGATATAAATATGGACAATCGTCATCACGTAAACACAGAAAGCAGTGTGGTGTTTGGCTTGACAGTAGTTGCTAAGTCGGTAACCACACATTAGCTTAGCGTTAGGCACCCACAGTGTGTTAGCTAGCTAGCTATAGCAGTAATCGGCCACTCTGGGGGTTATCTGGCTGGGGGTGTTTAGGTGCAAATCTTCTGGCAGACATCATATAGAGTCCTGTTCAGAACAGCCAAAGCATTCTTGTGTTTCTCACAGTGTGCTACACGATGAGCTACAGGTGCTGTAACCATTGCTACCTGATAACTGCTAATGGTAGCTAAGCTAGCTGGCTAGCTGTGTGCTTGAGTACCAGTGAGCTGAGCTGTCACTGATCTGTCATTCAGTAACTTCCTTTATGAAGAAGATCTGCAGTTAATTACTACAGCACTTTCTGTAAAAGTGTGAGAGGAAATCCATGTAATTATTATCAGATACCACACACCTATTAAGATTAACTAAACACACACACACACACACAGGCACACACATATACACACTGCACATAGTCCAGTGAAACAGGGTTGATTGTTAGAAGTATAGCGATTTGTGGATTTGATACGATACAGTGGCGTCTCAATTCAGTTTGCTTCCCGATACAACTGAAATCGGGAGTGGTTGAAAATGTGCTTCACGTTTACTTTCAGTTTGTTTCAGAATTGCACATTATAAACATACAAAACTTGAAACAAAAGCTGTGCCCTGATATAAACCCTCTAGCCACAAGCAAACCTGCTAGTCATGATACTACAATACAGTATCAAATGCTGTGATGCAATTCAGCATAATACTTTAGGTTGTACTGTTACAGCCCTGCTATTTATGGTTTCTAGAAAAGGCACACTGCGAGGTATTGTATCATGATTATAAAAATAATACAACACCCTGTGCCCTGCTCCTTTATTACAGTGTTATGAAGCACGGTAGCTTTTTTATAGTTCTTTAAGCAACCCAAATCTCTTTCTTTACTTGTTTATTGTACTCCAATCCAGCTATGAAGTTGCTGCAAAAAGTCAATTCAAAACGCACAAGTAAAGGTACAGAAAAATAAGATGTTAGAATGTGTCCTCAAAGATATCCGAATCTGTAAAATGGCTGAAATGTGATATTAGGGTTTATCTTATTTTCCAACTCCATTTCAGAAGATTACACACAGTCAATATAGTGCACATGGAGTAAATGTGAAAGAGCTTAAGGAACGACTGGAGTTGTCTGAAAAATGTGATGGAAATTATTGAATGGAGATGGAGGGTTTGTTTGAAGAGCCTAAACACTCAAGCTTGGCCATTACGTAATTTATGGATGAATGCGCCACTCTGTGTGTGTGTGTGTGTGTGTGTGTTTCTCTGTTTGCCCCTTTCTGTGTGCCTCCTGAGGAGGGTGGGGGGTGAAACTGTTTCTCTCCACAGTAGTAGGTTTGGATGTTATTTTCAAAAGGAATCAAGTTCAAGTGTGCTGTTGATGTTAACATGGATGAAAGACGCCCCTATTTAGGCAACTTTTCCAAAAGGCAGAGAAGTAATGGTGTAGTGATTGCAGTACAGTGTCAGCAAAAAGAAAAATAATCAAAACAGTATATTAAACATTTAAACTGGTTGGAAAGACACCCTTGTCAGTCTGTTTTTGCACTGTTTTGCATTCTTTTTCAATCAAGACATTTTTATAAAAAAAACAATTGACAGTCACAATTTTTACAATCAGAAACTATCGTTGCACCTTTACTAGAAAGAGTTCATTTCGTACACTTTGTCCAGCTTTTCACATTGTTAGATATTGTATTTTGGTTCTTCAGGGGTACGTAGTGCAGTCTTACTGGGCAGATTTGAAAACTCAGGCTCGTCCAACTGTCTGAGTTTGTACTGCCATTGGCTGAGCATCTGCTCGGCCTGCCTCCTTCCTGAGAGATCTGAGCAGTGCACCTCTGGAGTAAAAAGAAGCCGTTTATTTCAGTCCCTCCTCACTTTTTCCCAGAAGGGAGTTTCATGCTAAAATTCAATTGGCATGTTTCTTGGCTGAAATACCTCTTTCATTGGGGGCATAACACTTGCAACCAATAGGAGGCCTTGTTCTCCCCCGAAACAAGCCTAGTGGGATTTTGAATTTCCATATTTGTACCTTTTGAGTCAGACTTGGACTTTGGCCTACAATTACTCGTGAACAGCTTACAGCTCACAGCTTAGGAGTGTGCAGAGGGCATGGAGGCACAAGAACCTTCAAATACCAACTATATTCTTTCATAGCATTTTCCACACAGTGAGGAAACAGTCCAGACTGGATGTCCTAAATTAAGGGGGGAATGCTGTTTGCCTTGTTTCAGTACTGGACAAATGCTTTGATATGGCGTTTGCCCTCCAGTATCCCAGGACAACTCATCTGCTCAATACACCACACCGATTAAATACTCCGAGCTCACTGTGTGGGGAAATGTTGCCCAGCAACCAGGCATTCCTGTAGACTGAAGGACGGTGTATATCCAGAGTTACTTCAGCCAGTTGCAGGAAAATGCAATGAAGCTTACTGTGATGTGATGTAACTGTACTGTATCTCGTAGTTATTTATAGAATCTGGCGTAGACCAAGGCACTTCATTCATATTCAATTCATATGTTAATTGAAATGAGAGTGATTTTAAGTCATAATTTTACAAAAAACATAAGAACTGACATCTACAGAGCATGCAATAATTCTGCAGAACATGGACAGAAACAGACATGCATGTTTAATGTGCTGCTGGGTAATGTGCCATTTCCATAATTCCTTGCATTCATAGTAAATGGACCTTAGTTTAAATCAATTCTGACAAACTAATTAATTCACTTTGATAAATTACCAGATAATAGGTTTTTGGTGGCTTTGGTCGCTGCTCAAGCACAACTTGGATTATATATTCACAGATCACATTTGACTTTTCTGTCTATCTTTGACTTTTTTCTCTATCTTAGTGAGGATGAGGATGATGACCGTCATTCTACAGACCCTGATAACAGAGACCCCAAGAACTCAAAAAAGATGCTCTGCAAAGTGAAATGGTCCAGAGAAGAGGTGATGTGTCAGCCATTAAAAATTCTATATATGTGTTTATTTTGGATTATTATACTTAAAAAAAATGTTTTGGGATAATTTTTTTAGTTGAAATTTGAAATAATTATATTTTATATAACAATCTCTTTTCTCTTTTTGTGGCACATAGACATATAGACATGTAAAGCTCAAGAGGTTAACTCTGGAGACCAAATATTTATAATATCTGGGTGGCATCAACACAATTTTGTTTTTCAGTATATGGACATTTGGCAAAATAATGTGTCAGCCAGGACAGATTTTGTGTCCAAAATGTACGTATTTTTGTACTGGAGTGTTGAAGCTAATAAAGTCTATTTTGTCAAAAATACGGGTGCAAAACTGATTTGGATTGCAGACTTGTCTTGACTGTGTTTAGTACAAAAGGGAAATTGTGTACATTTGCTTTTGAGCTTTGCCAGAAGAACACTAGCTGTATCTGTAAGTAGTGTAATGCTTGGAAACTCCCTGAGCTTCCATAATGAAAATTTGTGGGTGGGCCCTTCCATCCTTCCTGGAGCACTGTTGACACTTCTAATGAATTAGGCCAGTTGTTTTAGGAAAGGGACTCTTAATGACTCGTTTCTTCTCTTTTCTGTCTTTAGGATGAGAGACTCAAGAAGCTTGTTGAGCAACATGGCACTGAGGCATGGAAATTAATCGCTAATTGTTTCCCAGTAAGTAATAATAGCCCTATCCATAAATCTAAAGATTTAATCATTAAAGAAGAAATGTTCGAATATTCTGAGGCTGTGGGTAAATGTGTTAAATAGGTGTTATAGCTGTGTATTAGCTGCAGGTGCTGAACTGGGATTTTGTTGCTCTTTGACAGACAAGGACAGATGGTCAGTGTCAACACCGCTGGCAGAAGGTCCTCAACCCAGAGCTTGTGAAAGGGCCCTGGACAAAAGAGGAGGATCAGAGGGTAAGATGAGCTGGGTGTTCACCAGTCTGAGAGAATGATGGAGGAGGTGTACAGTGTGATATAATGATATTTGAAGGTAGCCAAGATCACCGTCATTAGAGCCTACAAAACTCTACTCTTAAGGTCATTTGAGACATTAAACACATCTGTTTCTAGGTTGTACAAAATTCAGTGTTTGCAAAAATCCTAGTCAAACTAATTATAAATTACAGTGAAAATCTCTAAATTTTGTGTTTTGACGGATTGATTTTTTGTCTTTTCTTCTAACGCTAATAAGACGTTTAGTGATGATTGTTTGATATACAAAGCTGAGTGTTCACCAGCTTTAGCTGGTTTAGCATTGCCGTCTGTGTAACCTATGTAAGTACAGCTCCTGTAACAGGTGTAGCTCCTCTAAGGCAATGGTATTCACACTGCGGGGTGGACCCCCCCTAGTGAGGCATAGCGGAATTGCACCAGAGTGTGAGTGAGTGGTGAGATGACTGCACACATAAGTCATGAAATGTTTCCAGAACCTGTTGTGTGTGAATTTCTTTTTTTTTTTTTTTCTTTTAATTGCATATCGCTGCTGTCCAATGAAAAACATGTATCAACACTTTTGTTTGTTTTTAGTTTTCTCCATGGTTTAAATCCTGTAGCTGCTCTGTACACTGTGTAAATCTTTTTGTATGTGTAGACCTATACAAATACTCTAAATAACAGCATGTTTTATTGGACAGCGATGATATGTTGCACTGGTTTAGGCTGCAGTTTGAATTCCCACACAGCTCTACAGGATACATTTTGCTCTAGATTTGAGAAGTGTAACAGAACCTGTTTTTGTGTACAATCTCTCAATAGGCTAAATGTATTTCTGCAAACATACTGCAATTGTTGTACAACCTAGCATCAGGAGATAGAGAAGTGGGTAGAGCAATTGGCATGTTTTTTGAGCAGCAACAGGAGAGTTGTGTCCCCTATTTCTCATAGAGGTTCCTTAAATATAGTGTACTAATTGCAGAGCCAAAAGCCACATTCACATTCATTAATTTGTAGCATTTTTTAAGTGATTGTGACTCTCTTCTATAGCAGTGACCATAACCCTATAAGACGTGTTTGAGTGAGCACTGATTAGGCACAAATTGCCTAGAGGTGAAGTAATGCATTTCCTGAATAGCAATGGCCAGGCATTCATGCTTAAAGAACCCCATGAATGCTGATTCATTACTCAAAAATGAATGCTGCTGGAGATCCTGCTATAGTCTTTTACTTCACTGCAGTAAGACCATTAAAACATTAAAACACTCATATACAATGCTTTTATGTAACACTGATTGTGTTGGCTCTGTACACAAATAGAAGGTGCTTTAATTTGAAGGTATTTATGGTTGTGTTTAAGTATATATAATTGGATGGAATAGAACAATATTAATCTTTAAGGTAAAGCTAAAGGTGCATGTATTTGTCACTGTACAGTGTGCACTGCACAGCGAAATGTGTCCTCCGCATTTAACCCATCTGTGGTAGTGAACACACACACACTAGTGATCTAGGGGCAGTGAGTACACACAACCAGAGCGGTGGGCAGCCAACTCCAGCGCTCGGGGAGCAGAGAGGCTAAAGGGCCTTGCTCAAGGGCCAAACAGTGGCAGCTTGCCGAGCCCGGGAATCAAACCCACAACCTTGTTATCGATAGCCCGGCGCTCTGAGCCACCGCTGAGCCACCACTGCCCCATCTTAAAACATGAGTAAGGTGTCGAGAAAACCAGGAGCTTCTTATAAACTAAAGCAAACCCCTCAGTGTAACAGGGTGGTACTGATTATCGTTATGTTGCTATTTAGCTACATTTTGTTTTACCTCACTTGTTTTTTGTCTGCACAGGTGATTGAGCTGGTTCATAAGTATGGCCCCAAGCGATGGTCAGTCATAGCAAAGCACCTGCAGGGCCGCATAGGAAAGCAGTGTCGAGAGCGTTGGCATAACCACCTCAACCCTGAAGTAAAGAAGTCCTCTTGGACACAGGAAGAGGACCGCATCATCTATGAGGCACACAAACGCCTCGGCAACCGCTGGGCTGAGATTTCAAAGTTGCTACCTGGAAGGTACAATACTCTGTTGTGTTTTTCATATTTTTTTCGACTGTGTCGGGGAAATTGGATTAGCCTACCAACAAAATAGTGTTGTTATGAAAATTGGAACTTTGGTTACTGAGGTTAAGATTGGTGTAGGTTAAGAATTAGGCTTAAAAAGTTCTGACAAGTTATAAACTGTGCACATGTGTGTGTTCCAGTTTGACCGTTGTATTGGGAATACATTCAGAAAATTGTTTACTATTCATTTTCAGGACGGACAACTCCATTAAAAACCACTGGAACTCTACAATGCGTAGGAAGGTGGAGCAGGAGGGCTATCTGCAGGAGGGCAATAGGAACTTCAACAGTGAGCAGCCAATGAAGAGACGCCACAAAGCCTGCTCCACTATGGAGCAACAGCATAGCCAGCTGCTCATAAATGACCAGTCCCAGGTAATAACGTCTAAACTGTGCTAGGTTAGTGTATCCCATGACGTTACTGTCAGGTAGTGATCTAGATTATATAGATTGGTTTAAGCACAGATATTGACAGTGTTAAACGGGCTAGAGGTCGGTCAGACTGGTCCACATTTATTACTGTTTTTCATTTTTCATTGTAATTATGCAGTTATAACAGGGTAATTCAGTGAATATTCTAGAGTAATATAGCTAAAATGTACAATGCTAAAAAGAATGTTGATGTGTGTGACCACCTCTATTTCATGTTTTCCACTGCTGTGTATTTAAGTTCGTTGTACCTTTCCACAATGAAACAACTGATTTGGTGTTTTACTATGATTAGTGTGTAAATAATGGCAGCTTTAATTAACAAGGGCACTCTTATTTGATGTTTCTGTAGTTGACTGGATACTCGTACGGATCTGTGAGCAGGCAGTGTATGGACAGTGTCACAGAAGGCTCCAGCTTCATGTCGGTGAGTGTTGTTCTGAGTGTGGAGGTTTTCTGCTGTCCTCTTCTTTGGGTTTGTTCTCTATTATTTCCCACTTTCAGATGCCTTCTTTCTCTTCAATCCAAGAATTGACTTACTAGTCTGTCTTGTGTGTGTGTGTGTGTGTGTGTGTGTGTGTGTGTGTGTAAACTGCATGCGTGTGCTGATGTCTTATAAATCTCCCTTCTTCAAAATTACACGATGGGTATTATTGCACAGCTATCATGAAGAGCATTATTATATATTATATATTGGCTTCGTTTTGCCTTTTCAATAGAGCTGTTAAAAAAAAGAAAAAAGCTGTAAATATCTGTTCCAAGTAATACCCGGTGGAATTTGGGGATTGGAGCCCATGAAGTGTTTGTGGTTCTGCCAGTAAACTCGTTGTCTCCGTCTCTTCTCCCGTCTCTTCCTTTTCTTCTTTTCCTCCCGGTTCCTCTCCAACAGCCATGCCACGACGATCCCGACAAAGAGCAGCGAATTAAGGAGCTAGAGCTGCTGCTCATGTCGGCTGAAAATGAAGTCAGAAGACAGTCCGGCCCTCGTGTAAGAACCAGTGTGTGTGCGCGTAGAGTAGAGTGCGCTGTAGGCTTCACTAGCTCTTCCATTACCTTCCTCACCCCCCCTCCCTCCCCACAACAGCTGCGCTTGGTGACCCCAGCTTACCCTCGCTGCTACCTCACCTGATAGGCCTGCTGTCAGTAACTACATCCTCTAGTGCACAGCATGAGAGCGCCTGATGAAGAAAACTCGCTTGGAAGACATTGCTTTCATCATTGTTTTAAAAAAAAATCTTTTTCTTTCTTTTTTTTTTTTTTTAACTTTCTTTGCTTTGTAAGTTGGCAGTAATGGAGTGCCAGTTCTTTGATCTCTCTTTACGCGACTTGTCTCCAGACCTGTGGAAATATAAAGATGCCATTTGATGGCGAACAGAATTGTCCTATTTAATTTTAGTTTTTTTTTTTTGTATGTGAACATTTTCCGTTTACTCTAGGTCTGTGTATTGGAAAGAACCTGGTGATGCGATATGTATCGTGAGACAGGGGTTACAGCTCAATATATTGCGATACTGTAAGCCTTTTATGAAATACATCATATACATAAAATCTGAGTAAAAACAAAGTTGACTTTATGCAGTCAGAACAGTGGGATCTGAAGGCAGAGCACAACAATCAGGATTTAAACACGACAAGAATGAATCACTGTCTGCCCCCAGTCTTTACATTGAACTGTTAAAAATTGATGCTGTGTTTCTGAGATTCGATGCAGAATTACAAAATATAATATCGAAATACTTCAACTAGTTCACTCCCCATTCTATATAGCCCATAAAATAAAACATTCACTGTCAACGAAGAGAACAAAGAAAGCTTTTAGCTTTTATCATTGATCCGATTAATCTTTTTTCTATTTTGCTGGATATTGTCTAGGTATGATTTAACATGGGAACAGAGTAAACAGGTGATTCACTGCCTGACTTATGTCTAACACAAAATTTTGTCAAAGCTGAGCTTGTTAATTAATTAATTGTTAATAAAGACATGCAAGTAACTCATTCATAGACATTGTAACTGATCACGGTTAACACGGTAAATGCTGACTCTACTGCAGTGCTTATTTCAGACTGTACTCTGACCTGGACGGCACTTTTTCTTCCTCTACCCCCTCATTGTCCTGAGTATCATCAGCGCTTCTCATTCTCATCACTGTTCTTCACCTTGCTCTCTGCTGGCCATTAAAATCAACTGTCTGACCCACAATGGTTTTATTCTATTCAGAACCCGGAGAGTTACTCCAGCTGGTCCGACAGCCTGGCTGATGACACCATGACCACCACAGGGAGTGTGGAGGAAGGAGGTCCTGCGGAGCTGTGCCGTACAGAGAAGGTCTGTGCTCCATCCGTTCCGCTGCAGGTCTCCCCAAGCAAGTTCCTGGCGGTGGAGGCCAGTGCTGTGCTGTCCACTCTACAGACCATTCCTGAGTTTGCAGAGACCATGGAGCTCATTGACTCGGTGAGCAGAGCACACCTGAAGGCATGTTCAACCTGTGATCTGTGTAGTTTGGCTTTTTTTAAGAAATGTGTTTTTTAAATAGTGAAGTAATGATTATATCTCACTAGATTAGGTTCTTTTGATTGCTGAACTTGGGAATAAGGTATTTTGTGTCTCATCTACAGGATCCTGTTGCCTGGAGTGAAGTGACTGGTTTTGACTTGTCTGAAGCAGTGAGTCCTCCTAAGCCCCTCAGCGTTAGTGGGGCATATCCAGCCCCAGAGAACAGTGCAGAGGTCATTGAGTACCACCACAGTGGACTTGCCGTCCAAGATCTCAACAGGCCACAAGCTGGAATGGGGCAAGGGAAGCCACTTCCTCATACTGCTCCTTCTGTGAGCAAATTTAGCTCCCCAACACCATCTTTGCAGATGAAGAAACCAATAGAAAGGGGAGACCAGTCACCCACCAATGACCGAACCTGTGGCTCTTTTAGAGACAACTGCAGCAACTCACCAAAAGGCACGCCACTTAAAGGGCTACCATTCTCTCCATCTCAGGTATGCAGTGCAACCGTAACCACATAACAACCTTGTAACTGTGCTCAGGATTTCTGTTTCACCTCAGTATGGCTTTTGGCCTTCTGTCTTCTTTTCTTATCCCAGTTCTTCAACATATCTGGAACTGAGCATTTGAACCTAGACAATCCTGCACTTACATCCACTCCGGTGTGTGGGCAGAAATGCTTCCAGAGCACGCCACACCAGAGGGAAACCACACCCAAACATCAGAAGGAGAATGCTGGGTAGGAGAAGCCTGCCTGCCTTTCTTTACTTTGAAGTGATAGTTTAGCACAAAATGTAATTAAGGGCTTTAATATGGAGGATATTGCTGTTTTAGGTACAGGACATTTATTTTGTCCATTTTTGTATGTAAATCGTCAAAACCATTGAAGGAAGTCTACCTGAAGTGGTGATTTGGGCAAGCAGTTAGTATGTCATTTGTCTCTCATTAGGTGTTGGCATACTAGCACACAAAATTAAAAAAGTACAATTTAGATTCCAAACTGACTTGAAGACATTTTTGGTAAAGTTAACAAAGCACATTTGTAACACCAAACCGTTCAGTTTCAGGACTCCCAAGATCCGTAAATCCATAATGGCTCACACCCCAAGGACACCCACACCTTTCAAAAATGCTCTGGCTGCCCAGGAGAAGATGCACGGGCCCTTAAAAATTGTGGTAAGTGTCTGTCAGTATCTCTGTGGTGTTTTTGCCTTAATGTTCCATGGACTGTGTGTGGATAATTAACGCCAGTCTACAGTATGTATAAATCTTCACTGCTGTGTGCAGCCCCAGCCACTGGCCTTCTTGGAAGAAGACATTAGAGAAGTGTTGAGGGAGGAGACAGGGTCAGATATCTTCACTCAAACACAGACTTCGACTGAACACAGGGCCTATGAGGTACAGTATTTGTTAGTGTCTTTTCCTATGATTGATGGCCTGTGTTTGTGTATATGTTTCTATTAATAGTTATTTCTTTAATTTTGTGGTGACTTGTAGGTGGATGCCCCTGCCAGGAAGGTGAGGAAGTCCTTGTTGTTGGACAGCTGGGGGAAAGACTGCTTCGGTGTCCAACGTTTCCCTCAGCAGCAGATCAGCACTAATGCTCAGGTAAGGACACTTGCATAGAAGCCTCATCTTATAAATCCTGAAAAAATTATGATAAAACGGATGTATCCTAAATAGTTTAGTAGGGGAGGGGGTTGATGTGTATTTGTTCTTTGGTGTATCTTATTTACACTTGTTTATATTGAGGCTTGTCTGATTGTGCTCTTTCTCTCACCCTCAGTCTCTCAATGATGGCTTGCTAAACAGCACCATGATGCTGACCCCTCTAGGAGAGGGAGAGAAACTCCCCTGCTCACCCGTCTCACTAAAGGAGGACTCTCATTCTTCCATGTACCCCCTTAGCCCCCCAACAAAGAAAGAGCTTCGCACACATAGAAACCCCACCTGCCAAACTTCCACTCAGGTAGGATGAACAGCTTTGTGATGTAAACTCATGTTAATTCTTTGTCATTTGTAGTTGTTTCATTTGTAGGGGTTTCTTGTTTTTGTTTTTTTTTGTTTTTTAAACTGCTATTCCTGCGTCAATCTTTTTGTTTGTATCGTAGTACAGGGAAGCATAAAGTAATGATATGTAGTAATGATAAATAATATATACATGGTAAGTGTGCAATACAGATGCAGCAGATAGAAACTGGGTTGATAAACACTAAATCATTTGATTACTCCCAAAGGTGAGCAGCGAGTGGGAGGCCGTGGTGTTTGGGAAGACGGAAGATCAGCTGATTATGACGGAACAAGCCAGGCGCTACCTGACATCCTCCCAGCTGCCCTGCACTCCAAGAGCACTGGTCCTGTAAGCACTGGCTCAGCTTCACTCCAATACAGCAGCCGCCCTGCTTCATCCCCGTGCTTCAAGTTTAGACAATCTGGCATATGAAACTGAACGTCCACCTCTTTGTATATATTCACTAAAGACTTACTTGTATGACAATGTATCGCGCAGATTAGGCTGCTTTAACACACAAAGACGCATGCTAGAGACTTGGCTTTCCTTCAGGATACATAGGCATAGCTGCGATTGTAACTAAAGGAGAGTGACTTGTTTTCCTCTTAGGATTACACCTTTTGGTATTGACAAAATAGTTGTCGATTTGCTGACTTAGGTCAAAGTATCTAAAAGGACATATCTTATTTAACATTGTAGCTGTAGACAGTGTAGTACGAGACAGTTTTGAGGGTTGTTAAAAGGGAATGGGAAATTTAACCAACCTTTTTTTTTTTTTTTTTTTTGGGCCTCAGTTGATCTATTCATGTTCCACCAGCAAATGCGTTCTTTCATAACAACTGTGGATTGATGAGATAAGCTTAACAGAATGTTTACAAAACCTCTGTTCAGCCCAATGTGAAATTGGAGCTACCTTAAAGTAATATTGAATGTACACTGCGCGCTACATAAACGTAGATAAAGCTGTCGATGTAGTTGATCAGGACAAATCAATATACCACCATACTAACATTAGCTTGATCACATGGGGGGGCATGTTGTTTCACATGCAGACAAAATAATTTGCATTTGAGTGAAAGATTGTAAATCATTTATAATATTTAAAAATATTATATATTGAAATTGTGTTACATAGACCAGGATTTGCTTTACAAAAGTATTTGGCACTTATTTGCCAATATAAATCAGATTCCAGTGTTATTTCAAAATAATAACACAGCAAATTTAGGTATTTTTCCAAAAGAAAAAAAAAAAATGGTGCTGCAGTTTCTCATTAGACTGAATTGGATTTTGACACCATTTTATGAAAGCTTTTCTACTTTAACAACAGATGTTATGAAATAATGTATGGATAGGTCAAATGGCTTTTCTGATATGACAAGAGAGAGAAAGTTTGAATTGCTTTATGCAGCCCAGTGTAGAGCGCTTTCTACCCAGTTCAGAAATGACACAATATGATTGATTTATATAGAATATTGATGATTTTTAATCTTACCTTATTTTAAACCTGTCCTTTTGACTTCGATTTGGAAAGTAAGCATTTTCTGTCTTGGAAAGTGCAGTGCTTTTGCTCTCCTGTCAGTGCCACTGAGGAGCAGTTCCCCTGGCATATACCAGTCTGTCTTCCAGATTGTTTTAGCGTGTTTCTTTGTAGAGGATTTTACCATATTTACCAAAATGGTGTCTTAAGGATTGGAAAGCACTGGCAGTGTTGCACTACTGATTGTGGGTGTGTGTAAAGGAGAGGAGCTCGAACCGTGTTTTAGGAGGAACTGGATAGCACTTGCAAATGTGACCGTTTCGGCTCAAACCATAACAGAGGGGCTCTGCTCTGTTTATGCTGAGTACGACACTCAATGAATGTATTGTACAGCATTTATCTGCAAAGTAGCGTCAAAAGGAAGGGTACCTCTGTTTTATGTTATAATTTATTTTCTACTGTAAAATTAGACTTGTTGAGATGTTTATTTAACACCTGTCCAGTTTAAAAAAAACAAACCTACCATTTGAATTTTTTTCAGTTTTTTTTGTTTGGTTGTTTTTTGTGTTGTTTTTTTTTGCTGCCAGACACATATGTGAACGCAGCCTAAACAACTAGCATCTTAGCTGCTTTAGTCAATCTTACCATAAATCATGTTTTGGTACTGATTTTTAACGTGCAGTCTCACAGAAAATAACATGTGACATTTACATTCTTGGCAAGATGGTTTTCTCTTCTCGTTTAGGGCTGCAAGTTCTATTTATTAAATCTTTACTAATTTATTTATTGCAAAGATATAAAGAGAATCTTTAATTTTATTTCTGTCGTGTTGAAAAAAGGGATTCGGCTACCGTCCATCACACGTTTATCAAAAATGGTAATGACTTGCACTGCCACTAATCGTTATTTTTTCAATTGGTCTAAATCTAATCTCAGTTGAGTTCAAACTAGTTTAAAATCTCACACTTAACAGCATTCAGCCTCCACATGTTCAATGCAGGCAAATTGCACTTTTTAAATGTTTAAATGTTAGTTCGTTCTCAGTCTCTGTATGTTTTGTTGTTTTTGCTTGTAAAAAAATCCCCTGTAGTGTTTACATTTTCTGATGGTGGTGGCTGAATGTTTCTTAAAAAAAATAAAAATGAAACACTGACTGTTAGGGTGGCTTCTGAATAAGAACAGATAAGAGTTCCTCTCTCTCACTCAGCAATTCTACAGGGTGAAATGGAAGGGTGCACTAGCTGCTACTGAGAAACACAAATGAAGAGGCCATACTAATAATAGAAACACGAGCACAGTCCTTTTGAAGTGGTTGGAGACATTCAGTTCATTTATGTTGAATTGAATTGATTTCATGTGTTTCACACAAAAGACTGCTGTTGAAGGTGACCGTTGTGGAATTGTTCCAGTACAGCATTTGCCAAGGCAGTGTTTTGTACGGGGCAGAGAGCAGGGTCTAGTGTGAAATTATCCAGTAGTATTATAGGTTTTTGACGGGGTCTGCATTAAGGCATTTTAATTAAAACAATTGCCATTCAGTCTTTTAGCTCAACACAAGGACTAGAAGTCCTCAAGCAGTGATTTCTCTTTTTAAATAATCAAACACAACGTCTATGTTTGTAAATCCCAAGATATTCACCATGTGTTATAGCATAAGATTCAATATTATTTAATGTAACAATGCAGGTAACAGCTGAAAGAGGAAATGTTTGATTTGTTTAATGCCTGGTTTGATGTGTGTATGTACATTTTATTTTGTCTTGTTTCTGTGTAATGTAGGTGTGAGTTTATGTATATAAAATTATATTTTCTAACACTCATCCACCTAATTGTAGGTTCTGAAGGAAGTAAGTACATGTAGCAGTTGCATGAACCGCAATATATTACATTTTTCACAAGCACGAAGTTTAATTTCAAACATGACAATATTTTGCTGAACATCTATTGCCTCCCTTTCCAATTCCTGCCAATAACCATATGTGACTCTTGTACTTATTGAGGGGAAAAAAATAAAACGCTTTGTTCATTAAACTGTGGCCTCACTCTTTTTCATTGAATAATAATGAGAGGATATAGTTTCCTTGAAGTACTTATTTGTTTATAGAAGATTTGCTCGATCATTGATCGTTCTACTTTGCTTTCAACCCATGTGCCCAAGTAATAATCTGGCCAAACATCAAGTTTACACAATTTTGCCCTTACTACAAATGTAGTCCATCTGCCAGGATATTTGGTGTCAGACGTTTGCTTCTTTAGTTTGGATCTATGAGGCTAATGTAGTTAGCAAGCAATGGAAACCTTTACCTAGCAGGTTTAGCATTTCAGAAAGTGCATGGCCTTTACTTTTGTCTATGTAGATTTCTAGAAATATGAGAATAAGGTTTGTTTTATTAATATACTTGGTTCTCAACCCACAAACCTAAAGCTCTTAATTTGGCAATTTTTCAAATCAATTTTACATAACTTTGTCCCAAAATTAGTCCATCAGCCAGAAAATTCTGGTGTCAGATATTTGCTTCTTTAGTTTGCATTGGAGCTATGAAGCTAATGTGGCTAACAAGAATCGAATGAAAGCCCAAGTCATGCAAAGTGCATGGCTGCTTTTTTTTTTTTTAAACGTGCATCACAAATACAAAATATTTAAGCTTTCATTCTTGTTACCTACCTTAGCCTGTTAGATCCAAATCAACTTCATTGGGAATAAGACAAATGGGGAAATGTGAACAATTCCTTTTCGTTTCATTGTTGTGTGTCATTTCATGTCATTAATGTCATAGCCAGACCTCAACATCTTTGGCTGTAGCGCCTTGTACCTCTTATCTTCTCCAGTTCTTTCTAAGAGCCAGGTGCCAGTGGCAGCAGTGCAGGTGGGCTATCTAGAACTGATGACTAAACTCTCTCTAGTCTCTGGACTTGGGGTTGTTGGGGGTGCTGCCGTGTCAGCCCGGGGTCTGCGGACACGCGCCCTTTCTGAACAAGAGGCCTCTCCGCAGGTCAGCTGCTCCATCTAAAGGGGCCCACTCGCCCATGAAATAATGTCTTTTGGTTCCATTGTTCCCTGAGTCTGTTAGTTTTACAGGCCCATTCACTCAATTGCCCCCGAATGGAGGGGGCACTAGGCCCCACTGACATGCCTTCTGCTGCCTATAGGGCCATTACAAGCCCATGGCACATGTGGTCTAAATCATGTCTCCTTCTGACTCAGTGATGCTGTGCTATTGTGCCTTTCAGTACAGATTGGCTTGAGGGATGTCAAAGGCCTGCTGGCTCTGTACTCTGTGTTTTTGTACAGTATGTGCTTAAATGCAGCTGAAGGCATGCAGGCCAAGTTCAAAACAAACACCTGTTGACTGACAGTGATGTATATATTCAGATAGAGTTATAGTGTAAGTGTATTATTTGCCATTTATTTATTCAATTAATGGTTATTAAATATTCCTGAAGGGACATTGTTGTATGTTTTAACATAATCTCTGTGTTCTGTTAGACAATAATAATAACAATAATAATAATAATAATAATAATAATAAACCTTTCATAGGAACTAACTAATAATAGGAAGCAATTGGCACTTTCTTCAGAGATTATCTTATCAGTTTAGCTGCTTTAGTCAATCTCACCATAAATCATGTTTTGGTACTAATTTAAATGTAACAGACAGCCTCTAATGAAATAAAATAGGCCTACTACAGGAAATTATTTTTTAAATAATGGACCTATATTTGGAAAATAAGAATAAAATAAGAATAAAAATGAGCAACTAACTAATAATTAAAACAATAGGCACTTGCTTCAGAGCTTATTTTATCATTTTAGCTGCTTTAGTAATTTCCATAAATCATAAATCATGTTTTGGCACTGATTTTACTGTGCAGTTTCACAGAAAAGAAAAATACCACAATCAATAGTTTCCATTTCTTTTCCTGTATTTCGAAAAGAACAGAAACTTTGACGAGCAGCTGGCTAATATTAGAAGTCAATGGGCACTTGCTTCAGAGATTAGTCTGAAAACAAATACTGCTGTATTATTTAATGGGGTATTTAGTGTTTACTAAGAGGCTGTCACAGAATAATGAAGAAGTCACATGACTCATACGGATAACGCTTCCCTTTGAAGACATAAACAACCATGCATCATCCCTTGTTTAGAAATGTGTGTGTGTGTGTGTGTGTGTGCGTGTATGTATGTTTTTAGAGGTGTCCCAACACGGCATGTGGCGGGGTGCAAACTCATCCCCATGAAGCCTCTCCCTCGGTGCCTGAGTGCACACTGCCAGCCTTTGTGTGTGCCAGACAGCAGATGGTAGGCCATTATAGCAGTGACAGCCCCAGTCATCTGGCAGGCACCCCCAGTGCAGGCCCTTGTTGAGCGGGAAAGCCAGGGCGAGGCACTGCGAAGGCCTGGCCTGCCTGCACGCTTATATAGGTCAGAGTTTCCATTGGCTCGCGCAAGGGCCACTGCTGAGCGTGTGGAGACCAGAGACAGTCCAGGCGCATAACTCCAGAGTGTTTGAAGACAGAGGCGGAAGCTATGAATAAATGCAGCGGGGCGTGGATAGGCGACTGACAGGCATTGGAAAAGGTTACAGATATTAAAGAAAAGGAGAGAAAAAAAACAGCCTCATTGTGAGCCTGTGATGATGAAATGATGCGTGATCCGTAACAGACATGGATTAAGGCCTTAAACTCCTGGCTTTTTATTCAGTTATTCATTTTAAAGCCTATTACCCAGTAACCGCTATGGATTATTTGATCACTAATAAAAAGCTAATATGTAAGGCAGGGATTTTCAACCCTTTTCGCAGGGTGGAAATAAATCCAAGGACCAACATGTTTAGTTAATGTGAGCACAAGCCCTTTTCAGCCAATGTCGCTCCACTAAGCTGCTATTTATTATAATTGCTTTACAGTGCTTTATTATCAGATTAATAACATAATTTGCTAGAACCTTGAGACAGATGACAGTTTGCTCTACTGTTCCTGTTCTCTCTAAAACCAGACTTGATGTATTTGCCATTGTAGTACGTTTTTAATTTGGCCCATATCAGAATATATATTCCCACAGACCCCTGGATATATGTCAGATGCCATTTATTATTAAACATTATGTAATTATATATATATATAGTCTTAGAGTTGAAAGGGTGTTTACTGAGTGCTCAGTAATTGGGAGGGAGGGGAATGTAATTTGAGATGAGAAAGTGCAGCTTTGAGTATGAGACAGACAGACTCAGACTTGTGAATGAAGCTGTTTGCAAGAGAGACACCTGGTGAATGGGCAGGAGGCTGCATGGTGTTCCTGGGGTGTGGCTGAAGTGAACTAACCCTCACTGTGTTCTGCTTAGCAGCTGCTCACCTAGCAGGTGATCTCCAGGTACCAGCTGCCATAGATGAGGAAAAGCCTGCAGCACATTCAACTTGTGGATGTGTAGGCGTAAGCTTGTGGATATGTAAGCTATCAGTCAAAAGTTTGTCATATTGTAAATATCACAAGCTACACCCCAAGTGATATTCAATATTTAATGTATTTTTGAACAAAACTAAAAGTCATTAATGATATAAGGATTTCTATAAATATTTATACAAAATAAAATTTAGCTTGTCTTTAAGCTTGTCTTGATTGCCACTTTACAAATCTAAAGCTCAAAAATTTATAAAATATATAAATTACAATAAAAGATATTATTACTGTTGTCATTGTTATTATGTAGTTAGTTATTATGTTTGAAATATTTAAAATAATCTGATTAGACATTTAAAAAATAAGAAGAAAACATCTTATTTTTCTTCTTATTCTAATCATTTTTTAAAAGTATTTTAAGACATTATTTGAAATAATCATTTTAGTTTTTTATGCTTTTTGATTTAAACATTTTGAACTGTAGTGTAACTTTATCAGCTCCCTGCGAAAGTGCCTGACTGAAATGTGAATATGACATCACCAATCTCTTAGTTTACTCCTGGATTAAGACTAATGACAGCATTCTCAGGGGCCTGCATCAGAAGCCAGGAGAGAAAGCTGAAGGCTTTGCTTAAGCTGTGTTGAGCAGATGGCTTACAGCACCTCACCAGCGTAAAACCTGCAGAAATCAGTTACTTCAAATCAAGAGGTGGGTGTGTTCAGAGAAATCTGCATTGATAAACCAGCAGCATGTGATGCAGTGCTAAATTGGAGTGCATTATATCGCACGCATATGCTTACCTAGCAGCTGTACAGGAGCTATTTCAGTGCAGCTATGGTCCTGACCAAAAGATAACTGATGATCAATATTGTCATAGGGTAGATTTCCAGAACATCTAGGTGCTCTGTCTTATAGCAGCAAAGAAGGAAGCACACTGGAAAGAAGGATTTAGTGTAAGCTGCTGTCCTCATTACACTAATGTAATTTGCTTAAACATGGTAAGCTGCTGCCTCATTAGTGACCTGATCTGTGTCAGTGGTGCACAACAGTGGTAACAAAAATCTTAGACACCAGCATTCAAATTTGGATTCAGTGTTAACCAATGTGCATGAAGTTGTTCTACGCTCTCAAAAATAAAGGTGCCAAATGGAATCAAAAAGAGTTTTTTGGGGCAACGTCATTGAGAACCCCCTTTGGGTTTTCCAAGGAACCTTTCATTGTGGGATTCTATGACTCATGATGATGGTGAGACTCTGTTTGATGTTACATCAATTTGTTATTTAAAACCATCTACAAAAGATTTTCCACCAATCTGAAAAAATACTTTAACCAGGCAAAACCATTTAAGCATCCAAACAGCTGTTCACCTTCTTTCTTTCTATATAGTACTATTGCCTTTATTTTACAGTGATCAACCGTTTCAGTAAAACCACCTGCCTAATATTGTGGAGGGCTTCCTCGTGCCACCGAAATAGCCCTGATCCATACAAGTACGGACACTGAAGGTGTTCTGGAATCTGGTACCAAGACTTTAGCAGCAGACTCTTTAAGTCCTGTTAGTTGTGGGGTGGGGTCTCCATGATAGCAACAGTGAGCCTTGGGTGCCCGTTACCCTGTCACCAGTATACCAGTTGTACTTCTGTGGAGCACTTCTGGTTGGTACTAGCCACTGCATACTGGGAACACCTCACAGGATCTGATGTTTTGGAGATGCTTTACACTCCAAGGCTTATTACACACTGAAGTGTATTACTCAGTAACTACAGGCACTTCTGTACAAACGGGTGGGGCTATTCTTTGGTAATAGAAGGTTCTTATGCTTGCCAACACATCAACTTCAGAAACTGACTGTTCACCTGCTGCTTAAAATGTACATCCCACCCCTTTGGCAGATACCATTGTAACAATAAAATGAATGATTTTCACTTCAAAAGTGGTGTTCTAGGCAGATACTAATCAAAACTGTGCATAAGTAATTTTAAAACAATATATTAGTTGTAATATAATACATTATTGTTCCCAAAACATAAAACTTCAATTGCTTTATTAAATCTACGTAATAAAAAATACTGCATTTAAAATATTAAAAGATATTAATATGACAATATGACTTGTGTAAGACCAGCTGATTGAATTTTCTTTATTAAAAAAATACATTTTGAGACATTTTAGGTACACGTACATTACATTTCAATTCAGGGAACAATCCCAACAGCAAATACATGTGGGACAAACATTTAGTACAGTATAAGGGAGTAGAAATCTACAGTGACTTGTGACTTCTTCCTAAGAATACAGAGAGTCTAAGCATAATTTCCAGAATTGGCCCATTAGTGTGTCACACTAGTGTGAGCCTTAATATTCCATTCTGTCATGTGTGTAATGCTACCACTGGAACAGGGCCTGGCGCTATATTCATTTGCTCCAACAGTTTGCACAGACTCACAGTTCTAGTATGTTATATGAGCAAGATGAGGCTGCAGCGTCTAGCCACTGACTCTATGTAGCACAAAAACAATCACTTAAATATTCCAAATAAGTTGAATAAAGTTGAATAAATTGAGAATCAGTAAAGTGTGATCAGTCATGCCTGCACAATATGGAAAAATACTACATTTAATATACCTTGCAAGACCTTTAGAATACTGGCCTGCATTATTTTTGACCAGAACTAATTGGAATGTGTTGGATGATGTGAATTTCTTGATTCAAACAAACACCTGGAGGACATGCGCCACTGGTTCGGATGCTTACAACCCACAGTAAAACATAGAGGCTCATTTGCATATTGCAGGCTTCTGTAATGTCAGGATTTTGAAGGCGGTCGTTTTGAGAATGAACAACTTACATGTTGTACAGCCCAATTATCAATATGTTATAACATAAAAAACATATTTATCTAGGTAATAGAACACAAATAGTGGGGCATGCATAACTTCAGTCCAGTCATACCGTATGTACAGCTTATAAGGGAGGGTCTAAAGTGCTGTAGTCTAAATATGAATATTTATGTAAATATGCTGGATTTTTATTTATCTTTATTACACTGATTTATTTTACAAATTGTTTTTACTGTAGGCAATTACTTTTGACGAATACAGTTGCTTCAGCAGCTTTGAGTGCCGTGCCCTTTGTTGTTGCTTAGCAACCTGTGTTCAGTAGAATGATACAGGTATGATAAAACAGAACGCATCTCAGCCAATCAGATTGTGTGCTCTGAGCTAACTGTAGTACAATGTAATGTATTTTTAATATATTACATTTCTGTACGGGACGTCCCACTGTGGGATGAGCGTTGGGCTGTCCTGCAGGCAGGGGGGAGGGATTCAGTCAGGTTCGAAGGCCCCGTTGCTGGCCCCCTGGCAGTGGCTCTTCCTGCGATGTTTGGATAGGATCCTGTGGAGCAGGCTGGGGGAGCTGGGGGCCGAAGCCTGGGCCTCGTGCTTGAGGGTCAGGAAGGGACCCTCCTCCCCTCCTCTGGGGGCCTGTGGCCTGCCTCCACTGTGGCAACACAAAGAGGAAACAACAAGCACAAAGGCCCTGTTTATTCCCGTGACCCAGATTCCAGTGCTTTGAGAGAGGGGGGAGAGAGAGAGTAAGAAAGAGAGAGAGAGAGAGAGAGAGAGAGAGAGAGAGAGAGAGAGAGAGAGAGATACAAGGGGCAAGCTGTTCAGGCCACAGCAGTGTGGGCTGTGACTACTCACGGCAAGAGGGACACTTTCCGAGTCTAATCAGGCCTAACACACCTCCACTACACAAACAAAGCAGCAGGATTTTCATTAAAGCTGAATATCTTAAGCCTAAACACAGGATAGTCAAATAGAAATCCCAATCCCTCTCATCCTGTTGGACGACTTATCTGGATTAAAGTTACCTGACTAACAGGGAAACCTTGCGTTTTTCAAGCACCTTCAGTGCAGCTGCACAGGCCTTTTTACAAGCACTGAGAGGGAGTGTTTTTATTGGCTAAACCGTGGCAAGTTCTTTTTAAGGAATGGCTCTGCACTTCAGTTATGCTACATAAATGTGTTTGAATCCACACATTTCCATTCAAACTATATACTATATACTATAAACGTTAGATTTATGTATGTATTTCTTTTATAACAAATCTAGCTAATGTCCAATCCAGTGCTGTTACTTTGCATTCACATATCTGTGAGATAGGCAGCTGCAGCTGGCAGCTGCTTTTTACAGCATGGGGCTGAATTCAGAAAGAGCTATACCAAATTTCTTTCTTTCCTTTTTTAATTCTTTACCTGTAAAGTGGCTTCTGCTGACATCACACCACATGTGTGTAATTGGCCCCTAATTGGCCTATAATTTTTTGAGCAATGCTTATCTCACTGTTTTTTTTTTTTTGTTGTTGTTTTTTTTTACCTGCCATTGACACATTCAAAAATAGACAGCACAGGAAGCCTTCTGCTAGCTGCTTGAGAATAGATCAGATTTGGCGTGCTGTTTGTGTGCATTGTTAGCTAATGAGCTATGAGATGAGCCACCTGTTTGGGGTGTGGCGAGTTTGGAGGGGGAGCAGCTGCTTTGGGTGAGCACTAAGAGGGGGTTGGGAGGGTGGTGATGAAGGCAAGAGCGGTGAAGTGGAGCAGCAAGGGGTGGAGCGGTGAACATACACACACACACTCACCCTGCAAGGTCCCCAAGGAGCTCTGCAGACCCAACGTGAACTGAACTGTGTCTTCGTAAGCCTCTGCCATTCTTAGAGGCCTCATCCCTCTAGGAACAGAGACAGAACAGATCAGGTCACAGTACAACAGGATTACTGGCCTTACTGCACCTCCTTATGTAACAAACTTATTTCTGCACTGTCACACAGCCAAAGAGTGAAATTATCCTATTGGAACAGTTTTTTTTACAGTACATGATATATATCACAGCATTTAGTTTCAAAATATTTACAGAAGAAGTTTCAGGCAAAATCTGAGTTTAATTTAATGCTCTCAAAACTATTAATCTATAAATATTATAGATAACTGCATATTATGCTGACAACCAATCAGTTACTTGCTACTATGCAGTTTATTTAGTCACTATACAATTAATGCTGTTGTTTACTGGCTTAAGTCTTTTTTTATGATCATACGGTTGTTTAGTGTTCTAGAAGTACGTACAGTGCATGCAAATATACTGAGGAAAGTGTATTGTGATATAAATAATCATGATACCAGTAAAATATTGTTATTTTGCCCTCCTCTAGAACAACCCACATCCATGTACATATACAGCAAATCTTCAGTATGTACTGTGCAGGGTTGAACTGTAGGCCAGGATAAAATAGTTTAAATAGTTTGTTGATTTGGAAAAACATACTTTCATGGCATATTGTTTGCTGTATGGATTAGTTCACCTCCACCAGCAGCTTACCTGATTTACTTTAACCGGGATGAACTTCCCTACTGTGGGACTAATAAAGGATTATCTTACCTTATCTTATCTTATTAATCTTACAAATACGTGCACCTTTACCTTTACCTTTAATTAAATAAATTAGGTAAAGGATGCAAATAGTTGAGTTTATAGACTCTCTCTCACACACATGCCAACTGCCCGGTTTATGTACTGTTATGTGTGTTATTTGTCCTCTATACACACTGTCTCATGGTGTATCTGCTAGTGTGATGCACCCTGGACCTAAATAATGACATTTTGTTCCAATGTCCAATTACTTCACGCAATGTGTGCTGGACATGCTAGCTTTCCTTAATCTAATAAATGCTTACTGCCATTTAAATAGCTTCACATCATTCTTGAGGACGGCGAACATAGGTCTTGTATGGCTTTGCTGCAGAAAGCCAAACTGGCACCTTTAAATTTGATAAATGTCCAGCTGAAGGCCTGAAGCGGTGGCTTATATTTACTTACATGGTGCACATTATGACTCAGCTCGAGGACACAGGAAGCAGGGAAGTAGCCCTGCTGACCGTTCTGCAGCCGCCCAAACCACCTCGACCCCTCTTGTTTGGAAAGGACATGAATGACATCACCTTGTGTGAGCTCCACTTCATCAGGCCACTGGGGGACGTATCTGTGTGTCACCACCACCTAGTGGACATGTGACGTATGAATACATATGAAACATGCGGATTCAGAAGCACTGTTTAGGTTCAGCTTCATTCGTTACAGTGCACTGACTGACACTTGATCTCAGAAGGCCTGTGTCATTGAAGTGAATAAGCTGTTTAAAAGAGCGAAGATTAGTCGGCTCCAAATTCAAAGACAACTAAATCCTCTCCTAACCTAGATTACTTGCACCTTTAACAAGTGCCTAATCAGCTAATCACTGACTGGCCTAATATAGATGTTGGAACAAGGAAAGCAAAAATCATCAGTGGTGGATCAGGTAGATTTTTAAATTATGCCGGTGAAGGATTCTGCAAAACACTTAATTGAGCTGTGCACAATTAAGACAATTAAGGCAAAAATGGTATTGGAATTGAAGATTTGAATCATGCAGAAATGATGTACATGACCTAATATAGGAAACTGAAAGGAATATATAGTATTATATATCCTTAACATTACAATATACATTTGGTAAAAGCAATACTACTATAAAATCTATGTAATTTTGTTATTATATAGTTTTGTTTTGTTATTATTTGTATGAATAAAAGTAATGAGCTAGTGCCGCAAATAAACTGAGCTGCAGCCTTTAAAGACTTTTTAGATTGGAAGTGTCTGGAAAGCAGGAAAGTAAGTACATATGTATCTATATTGTTGCTGCCATGCAAAATATTCATTTCAAGGAGCATTTCTATTTGACCATTTATTATAATTTTCAACACAATATAAAGGACAACTGTCAGATTCAAATTATTCCAAAAATTGAAAAGTTTGTGTGTGACAGCAACAATATGCCATATTGTTCTTACAAGATATATGTAGTAGAAAATAAATAACAAGACATGTCTAGTCTATTAAAATTTGGAGACGATTTATATGTTTTAAATGTACATAGTCTATTAACTAAACTAAATTAGATTCATAATATTACAAGATATAAGTAGTCTCGAAACAGTCCTGTGATTTTACTGTATGCATACTTAACATTTGAGTCCATTTACAACGTGATATCATGGTCTGTGATAATGCATTCAAATAACAGCAACTCTAACAGTCTAAATGTCCCCAGTGAGCCGAGCTATGGCTCTTACACAAACATATCCCTTCACAATATTACAGAATAAGACTTCTCAGTACCTTATCTGGTTCTTCATGTCTATACCGATGTCTCGCTCTGCTTACTGTCAAAATACACAGCCAGAACATATTAGATTATTTTGACTCATTATTAGATAGGTAGAGTATGATAGAACAACCATTTCATCTTATGTAAAATAATGCAACCACCTAGTCGTCAGGTATACAACTGCATCTGCATTAACACTACTTCTAGCATTCATAATAGAATTAATACAGTCCACTGCACTGATATGGGAGAGGAATCTCTCTCTGTGTATTACATGTAATAAACATTATATGCAGTGTTTATAGTATCATTAGTACAGTACAATAGTACAAGCAGCTTTAGCACAATATATCACAATAATAAACAAGATGCACACAGTGGATTAAAAAGCATGCTTAATCAAAATGATTACTAACCTTGTGGAGAGAAGACGGTGGTGAAAACTTCAAAGTGCTCATTGCTCTGCATGTATATGTGCTGCATCTTGAGTCCTATGTCGGTTCGACACACTGACTCTCCTCTGCTTGGGCCGTCTCCTTTAAATAAACTCCATTCACTAATCCACGGCTGGGGATATTTAGGGCTACGGCCTGGCACTGAGAAAAGGATGCCCTGAAAAGACTAAAATAGGCCCAAAAGCCTACTACGAAAAGGATCGAATAAAAACAATCAGACTACAAAGAAGTACAAGAGAGAGGAAACTCAATTTTCTTAATTTTCTTTTTAATTGAATTGAATGTAATGCTTTTTATATTTAACCATTAGAATCTCATTACATTTTATTGCTTTTCAATGTATTTTTATTGCATTTATTTTTTAAGAATATATCTTTACATTCTTATCTTTACATCTTGTTAAATTCAGCTTTCTTTTTAATATTTTGTTAATTGTTTTATACACATGAAAGCATTACTCTGATGCTGTTTCTTATTGTCTTTTTGCCAATAGCCAAAGTCTATAACTGAGACAGCAACACTACTGAAGAGATCTGCAATCTTTTCAAAAGTGCTGAAAAAACCCTTCAAACTCAATTAAATATCTTTGACCCTTGCTCTCCCTCCATCTGGCCCAGTGCTTGTATGAGACAGGCCGAGGGTACTCAAAATGGGTCAACCAGCCTCAGCTTAGAGAGCCTGATTGATTTTGATGTTGACAGCGTCCCATATTTTTATCCTCAGAGGTGGGACGGCGATTGTTAATAGCTGCTGTTTTGACCGCTCTTACAGCAGTCAACAGATGGACACCCCCACAACTCCCCCCACTAAATCCCCCAGCTTCCCTATGGACTGGTGTCAGTGGTCAAACAGCATCCATCAGATGGATGAAGGATAGATTATGCCATCATTCAAAAAGACCCGCCAACCCTGTGGAAACATTAGTATGCAGACACAGGACGCCCATTTCATCTGTTTTCAGGAGGGAAATGGCTTTTTTTTTTTTTTTTTTTTTTTGCTTTGGAAAAATCTCATCATTAACAAGGTCAAATAAAAGACTGTCTGAGTAATGAATTACTGAGTAAGCAAAAATGAACGTGGCGCAGAGTGTGATGTTTAGGTCAGTAATCTGGTCATTTACTGAACAACCATGTAATTATAGCTTGAAAAAGGTCCAACAGTGCAAATCTAACAATTTACCAATAACAAACCATGTACAATATTTCAAAGATACCAAAAGACATTAAAGGGGTGATATCCTATTGTTTTCTGATATTTTATATTTTCCTCACTTAGGAAGTTTGTGCAGATATGTGTACCAGGGCAATTTATTGCAATTTAATATGACATTTCTTGCATCTTTAAGACATATAAGATAAATGAGCTCTTTCGGGGTTGAATTGTGTAGTGCCTCAGTCAAAAAGTAACATCCCTGCATCAATGGGAGTGGCTGAATGGGAGGACAAATGGGCTGTTTTTGCAGCTTAGATTTCATACATGAACTAGTCATTGAATAAGATGTTTTGCAAACATTTCATACATTATTAATATTTTCTGAAAGTGGATTTCAGTTTTCTATGATATACAGTGCATAAATATAAAATACGCATAAGCAACAATGTGGTGAAAATATGTGCATATGAATGTGTATGGCCACCAGGCTCTGTTTCACTGTAAAAGAGACCAGAATAAGAATTTTAAATATTGCTCTTATTATGCAAATCACCAATATTTTTGTCACTATGAAAGTAAAAAAGACCAGTAATCATGTTAAACTGAATAATCATGGCAGCTCTAATGATGTTTCCATGCTACAGTATGTCCCACCTAATCCCCATTAAGGGCACAGTTTCCTGCTTCAATGGGAATTGCACTGACTGATATTTCAAACATGGTCATAGAGACAGTTTGGTGTAAAATGATTCATTGTAGAGAAACGTACATATTTACTTTCAATTTGTACAGTGACAGGGATTGTTGTATGAACCAGGGGTCACAATGACCACCACAAACACAGCCACAACTATCTAGAACCAGCAGTGAATACAGGTCTTCTAAGGTTTATATGTGATGTTGATGGTTAAATGGTGGTATATCTGGAGGGGAAACAATTGGGCACTATTTTGGATTTTAACACCATGCCTTTACCTGTTCTGAAAAATAATTTTTAGGACAAGGCATAAACACTGGCTTTATTTACATTGAATCGATTTCATTATGCAAAACTGTTAAAAAATCAATGTCATTCCCCTTTTAGATGTTCTATAAATTCCTACTTCTGAGATTCCTGTCCCAGGACAGTGATAAAAGCAGAGAGGGTGTGGAGTATTGTTTGTGTTGAGCAATCAGCAAACAATAGGTCTGACTAGCTGAATGAATCCAACAGCCTGTTGACCTCATTGCTGCACTAAAGGCCTACAAGACCTATAAATTACACCCTGATCTTCAGCACAATTAAATCAGCTCGTAATCCTCACGCAACAGAGCAGGGACATGCCCATGTTCTTCTGCAGCGCTCAGACAAAACCTCTCATACAGCTTAACTATCTGACCTTTACCCAAAGCTACTGGCTCAGTATGAAGTCTTTATTAATGAATTGTTTGTCAAGTAAAAAACATCTACAAATAGCAGTTATTTGACTGACGGCTTTGGTATCTAAAGCTTTTGACAACGATGTCAGGATGCAAAATCCCAAAAGATCCACAAGAGGTCAGTAAAGTCTTTCATTTATTGATTTGGGTTGTATTTAACCTGTTAATTTTAATATTAAGCCTCACTCAGCATATTTACTCACTTTGGTCTATATAAACACTGCAGGCACCGCATGTGTCCAAGCTCCTCTCACTGCTGGCACTGTCTTTGTCATTTATGTAATAGGCAGCGTACGTAATCTGCAAACCAGATTAAATGAAGTCCATTTCTAGGAAAGAGTATTGTTAGCCACAGACACACTAATAAATAAATTTCAGCCGAATCATTTTTATCATCTTAGCAAGGACATACAAAAAATATGAGAAGCACTGTGTTATTTATAGAGGCAACAACAAAAAAAGAAACACTGAAATAAAGGACTGTTACATCACCCGATCAGACTGACGTAAACAGAGCTGATCCTTTAGAATGTGATAAAGTATTCCACCAAATTCTGATATTACAACATTTATTCAAGAAAGCTCTGTGAACTGGCACTGAAATACATTTATGATACATGTAATACATATAAACAACCATTAAGACAACATTTCCCTGTGCAGCAGGTTTTCAGGTTGTTACAATATCATGTACACAATGTTCTAGTAGGTCACTATTGCTGGACTAGCCTGAAGTCATTTTGAAGTTTACATGTCTTAATAGTAGGGTTTCACTTTAAGTTATCTGACTCAGTTTTGTACTATACCTGGTGAACAGCAAATACAAGGCACTTCTAGTCATGTCTTGTCGAGACAGAAGTAGTTTAGCAGAGTGTAGTTTATTTCACTGCTCGAACACACCTTCCAAACAACTCCCCAATCAGGCCTGAGGTAGTGGTCTGATCTCACATCAGATGTGTTCTGCATTTAACACAGTAATGGTCACGGAAATGATTCCACATTGGCACTGATACAAAAGGAGCATTTCACAAAGCAGGGTTTCTCATACATATTATCAGGACAACCCTCAACAACATTCCTACTGGACAGTTGTCTGGCTAAATTGAAAAAGACCTGCTTTGTGGGAAAAAAAAAAAAAAAAAAAAAAAAAACCCACACTGAGGTGGTGGTTTGTGAATCCAGACCCTTGTTATGAAATAACATCTTAAAGAAGAGATCGGCGAGACGATTATGGCTATAATCACACTGGGCTTTCCTCAGCATGTCACAGATTGGATCAGTACAGCATGGCAAGTTTTACTAGACACAGAGCAGTTAGGCAGAAATCTTAAGCCCCAAGTTAAGCACTGTTCAGTAGAACAGTCTTCAATGCCAATCTCATTAGACAAGCCTGCCTTTGGGCCTGCCCTTGGCCTAGACCAAGACGTCCTGCTGTTTTGGAACACATCATTGAAAACACACTGTTACTACACTGTAGAAAATCACTGTATAGATAAAGATAGTATTTGTGTGTGGGCCAGCTCTAACTTATCAAACATCATACAAACAACTATAAACGGAGATACCTGGGCATCTTGAAAATACATTTTTTTTATTTTATTATTACATTTTAGCCATATAAGCCAACCCAAGTATCGGACCTGTTGGAGCTGAAAAAGCACCAAGCTGTACTGGTGATCTGGAGTCGGACCTCCCATCCCTTGTGGAATACCCCATGGCATAATGTAATCAATAATAAATCACACATCCTCTTCAGTTCACACACACACACACACACACACACACACACACACACACACAAGTTCTTTTCAGCGTTTCCCCTGTTTCATATGAGGGCTTCGGCCCTTGCCTTTGGAACCCTTGCCACCTTTGGGACCCTTCCCCTTCCCTCGCCCTTTTCCACCTGCAGCACTCCTCTTGCCTCTCTCTCCCTTCTTCCCTGCCCCTTTCCTCCTCCTTGCTCTTCCTTCCTCCTCCTCATCCTCCCTCATCTGTTTATTCACTGCTTTGGTCACGTCCAAGCGTGGCTTCTTGGTCTCCATCACTTTCAGCAGCTCCAGCTGCTTCTGCTTCTCGTTGCCAAAGTCCCCGAGCAGAGGCTGGAACTTCCTCTTCTTCCCTGTGTTCCTAGGGGCCTTTTCTTTAGGGAGCCGGTCCTGGAACTTGCCCACCGAAGCTGTGGAGGTCCTGGCCACGTTGACGGCCTGGGCCAGCTCTGCTTTAGACTGCTGCGCTCGTGGCGCGAGCCCCAGCGCGGGCACAGTGGTTTTGCTGGCCCGGGCGATGTTGCGCAGGCGGTTGAACTCGTTTTTAGCCACTCGCTCCTTCTTGGCCTGGTTCCTTTTGGCGAACTGGTCCTCGCTGGGGTCCGCAGTCTCAGGCACCTCGATCAGCCACTCTTTGGTGTCGTCTTTAGCCCGCTTGTAGCCCCAGCGCCTCCGCCACTCCTTGTGCACCTCGTCCCACACCAGGTTGGTCTTCTTCTTCTTCTGGATTCCCTTCAGCTTGGCGAACTGCTCCCATTTCGTGGGGGGCTTCACCTTGGGTAGGGGCTTCTCACGCGGCAGCCTGGTGGTGGTCTCGGGCAGCTTTACCACCAGCACGTCGTCCGTGCGCTCCGCCGGCAGCTTCCAGACCTCGTTCACCAGCAGCTGCACGTTGTCCCGAGCCAGCGCACGCAGGAGCTCCTCCCGGTCGCGGCCCCTCAGCTCCACCGGGTTCTTGTCCAGCGCCAGCAGGTTCCCCACGTCGAACTCCAGGTCCAGCTCTTTGACCACGGTGATGCTTTTCAGTCTCTCGGCTTCATCTTGCTCGGCTTTGGCGAGCACGTCTTCCACACTGCACGCGGCCATGTTTCTCTTTGCACGTGCCTAGACGTCGTCACGACGATTTGACGTCATAAGTTGCGTCCTACCCATGAGCACTGCGCACTACTTATACTGAAAAATCAAAAATACAAATATTTCTGGAATATCATACAGTTTAACACATTCCATACAAGAAGAATTATAATTACATAATTATATAGAAGTAAATAAAATGTGTAAAGCATACAATTAGAGTTTTTTTCAAAAGATTCGTTTGGGAGGGAATTGCAGACCTAAGCCATCTGCTGCTTGCTTTTAAAATATTTGGATCGCTGCTCATTTCACCACCATTTTATATCCAGAATGAAATCATTTAGCTAAACAGTCATTTTGCGAACATACATGAACATAAATTTAGTAAAAGTAGAGTATAACTGCAACCGTCAAAATGATGCGAGGAGTAAGTCTGAACTACAAAACCCATGGATCAGTGCGGCGCCGCTTCTTTGGAAGTACGAAGGCGACGTCATCAACGCGACAGACTTTGTAGTGCGCTTTGGGGACACGCTCATGAGACCATCACTATATTTGTATAAAGTATTATTGAAAGCGAATACTTGTACTTTTACTCAATTACATTTTCAAGAGAAGAAATACTTTCATTGTAAATAACTAAAAATTTTATAGCACCAGAATTAATGGATTAAATAATGTGTGCTCTTAATTTTCACAATGTTGTTCGGTATGTGGGTACTTTTTGGCTACTGGGGTTTTGGACACTCTGGACCTGGATGTTCCAAAACACTGTTTTGCAAATATCAGTAATCAATGTTATTATTAGAAAACATCCTTTTGCTAAATTAAAACACTAAATTAAAATATACATTTTAACATCTTTTGCTAAATGACCACACCTGATGGTGCCACCAAGAACATAACGTGTGGTAAATAAAAAATGAGTAAAATACTTCAGTGCACCCAAACAAAAAATAACTAAACCTGTAATGATGTTGAGAGCTAAGTTGAGTACTCTTAAGTCCTGGATAGGCTGGAGAAAGTAGTCCCAACCCCGTGTTAAGTGATGGTACAGTGGTGGTCCTCCATCTTATCAATATGCAACCAACTGATTAATGATAAAATAAACACTGTCCTGTTGGAATTAAGTCGAATATTTAATAAACCTAGCTTAGGTGAAGACGATGTGTTTAAAAGTATTAGCAGTTTTCCAAATGGACTTCATGGTTGTTGTAGTTTTGACTTTGTCCACTTGATGTCGCTGCTGCTTAAATTTAGCATTTAGATGAAGGAACCGAGATGACTTCCAGCAAATGGACGTAAATGAGAATAACAGGTGTCCTTTTATGTAATTCTTGCATGGCCATACCAAAATTAGGCTCTTTTTCTAGGATTTTACTGTGGATTTTTACTCTGTGGATATGGTGGATTTTACTCCACAGAAAAATAGTAATAAAATGTGAAATTTGAGCCTATAATGGACAAGAATCTGAATAATAAAATGTGAAATTTGAGCCTATAATGGACAAGAATTCAGATTCTTGTCCATTATAGGTTCAAATTTCACATTTTATTCCAGTTTGAAAGGTTATTTTAAGGAAAGATGTATTAAACAAAATACACAGTATTCCCTCTAACTCCAAATGTAGTTGATAAAGGTAAAGGTGCACGTATTTGATCCGATGTCTGTTTTGAGATATATAAATGATTATCTGAATGAAAAAGAGTGTCAGCAGACGTCCATTACTGCTGTGTAGCTTTGCAAAACTTAAGAAACAAACTTGACACCAAACATGTCCAGGATATTTGAGGGAAAAGTGTGTAAATGTGACAATTTCTATGGTGAGCTGTTCATTTAAAGTGCTCATATCTCATATTTTATCTCTTACAATTACACAGGCTGTTATGTGTTACCTGTAGATTGTTACTTTTACCATTGATGCAAAAACAGTCTCCATTTTCACTGTTTTTTACAGATTTACACACAGTGCAAATCTGGCAGTTGTTCTTTACATTGTGTCAGAACTTCATGACGAACAGACCAATAGAAATGCTCCAAAATGACTTGGAATACCATATTTATACATTGACTTCCATTGAAAGCTAGGAAGGTTTGCCAGTTTGGAGATACAAGTTTTTTTGCATGACAGCGAAGATATGTAAATGATCTTTGTTCCAATTAACTGTCCTTTTTTTGTGCCTTATTCAAAAAGCTGTCCAGATTGAACCTCACTTTAGAGGGTGAGTATGAATTGGTGGGGACAAACGGATGCAGGCTGAAGAGGCGGATGTTAATGCCGTGGTCTTTCTGACATCACAGAAACATTGCAGCTTTTTGCAGCTTAGCTTCCATGGATTATATGAATTTAGGAGTCAGTGGTGTTTGGATACTCTTATCTACCTATTTTCTACAGTATATCCCCCATGATCCTTTTAGACTAGAATAGTCTAGAGGATACTGCAAGGATTCACTATGTGAACTGAAGACAGCTTTAGACATAAAACGCAAAGTCAGTGGCACATGATCATGATCGGACCAGCCCAGCCTGGTCTTCTTCGTCGATGTATCGTGGTAAGAGAGTGAGCTCTGCCACTCGGCTCCTCATAAAAGTCTATTCAGCACAGGTACATCTAATTATTTCAGTCACGGCCAGAGAACAGAGGAACTTTGAAGAATCGTCCCCCGTCCCTGGAGAATGCCCACTGAGGGCTTGTTGTGTGGACTTTGGGGCTACCGAGTGCTGATGTCGTCTTTTGTTTTCTCTGTGAGGACCTCTCCTCTCCTCATCAGTATGGACAGAGGGCTTCATTTTCTTCTTTAGCTAGAATGGCGCACCTTTGACTGGTGTCTCCCAATAGATCTGGAGGGCAACAGTACACTGAATAAAATTTCCATTCCCTGTGAATTATTAGAGCCGTGGCTAATAGTCCCTGCCCAGAAGAACTGTGGAGTGCTGTGCTGTACCTTGAAAAGGTAATCAGTCTGGGTGATAATCAAATAGAAAGTAAATGAGAGAGTAATTCATAGAAGAAGAGGCACTTCCCGCTTCATGGCTTTGAGGGCCTATTGCAAATCAACCCCTCATTTGGCAGCAATCGCAATGCAGATATCAAATCATTTATGAAGATTCCAGGCTGAAGAGATTCCAGCGTTTTCGGAAATAACGCTTCCATGTGTGGATTCAATACACGCAAGCTGCAATTACGTAACACCATACAAGACACTGCTCTGTGGATTCATACAGCACAAAAGTCCATTTTTATTCAGTACATAAAAGTGTCTCCACCTCATGTGAAATATGTTCATGTGATGGTATTCAGAATAAATCCATGCCCTTTCATTTGCTGTGTAGACCTAAATATAGTGAGAAGGTGCACCACACCAAGCACCTACTCCACTCTTACTGATAAACATATTTATACATTTCGCTTCTCCAGACTCAATTCGGAGACCTTAGATGGGTTCATGTTTTAGAAGGAACTAAGAAAAAGATTCTACAGCCCTGTGATTTCAATCCACATCGACAGGCATGCTCAAGCATATAAAGAAACTCCCCCGGTTTTTCAGACAGAGATGTAAAGATTCACTTTTGCACATTTTCAAAATATGAACCATGTAACCTAGAAGTCACCGCACTGGGATTTTATTCTGATTGAAGGTCAGTGCATGTTGGATAAGTTCAAGAGTAGCGCAGATGTTAAACAGAGACCAGACAACTGATGCTTACCAAAAACATCAGCTGTGCTTCGTAAATGTAAGATCTTAAACAACAGGACCTTTAAAAGAACCTTTCCTAACTTGAAATTAGTCTCCGTCTGAAGAAAGCCTTGTACCTACAAAAAATTGACTTTACAGGAGAAGCTAAGAACAACACTTCTTAACTTTTAATGGAAGGTACACTAAAGTAGGGCTGGAGAGAGATTTGTTTACGGGTGCACTGGGAATTATACAATGCAGACCAGATCACATCACATCAAACTCTAACTGTATTATCTCTACCTTCTGTCCCTGTGTCATCAGCATCATGCTGGCCATCCAGCTTGGTCATGCTGGTCAATCTTTTTGCCGTGGAGAAAAAAAAACAACAGGAAAAATAATAGCATCATTTATTGCAATAAAAATGAAATAAAAAGAGACCTTAGTAGAGAAACTATAAGCTCAGTAATGTCACCTATACATACAGTAATTTAAAAAATGAATGGCATGCATAAGTTTGGGCTTCCCTGGTCAACATAGCTAAGCAAAGAAAAAGATGACTTTGTGTTCAAAAGTTACTAATTCTAAGCTGCCAGATTTCTTTAATATTTTAAGCAGAATTACTTTTCCCCATCCTTTCCTGGTTAAAGTAACAAAAATAATTTTTTGTCCATTCTTCCTTTCAAAAGGCTTCTAGGTGAGATCATTAAGTCATCTTTCTCCACTATCCACAGATTTTGGCTGATGCTTATGTCAGGCCACTGCGAGGGCCATGACAAAACGTCACTCAGCAGTGCAAAAAGTGATGCTTTAAAACACTGTCTGTGCCAACCAGCACCACATTCATACAACAAGGGCTAAATTAGGCCTCTATTCACTCTAAGAAACTAGATGACCAATTACATTTGGCAAAACCTGCAGTTGTTGCAAGGCACTTTCATGAATGCTATATTGTTGGTTTACCGTAATCAGCCCAAAACATTACTGGTAGGCTACATTAGGAAATGTCCCTCACAATTACCCCTTTTGTCAGCTTGTTTTTTTTAGATAATGTAAAGCAATGTAAAAAATGGAGATACAAGGTTTTCTTCCAACAGCAACAAAATGCTGGTATAAAATGACAGCGTGGTGAAATTATAATGTATGCATGGTATGGAGAAGTGTATTGCCGCCTATCACTCATATGAGTCACCGTCCAACAAATCTAATCTGCAATGTAGAAAAAAAACTTCATTTAGTCATCCGACAGCTTAGAGGTATTGGAGAGCTGTACCCCCAAGCTTTGATTGTGCATTTAACAATGTCAAGGAATTGGCGAATGACATTGTTTTATTTTGGGCTGCACTAATTACAGCCAGTTTGAAAGCCTTCCTGTGAAAGTGAGGCTGCTGACAGCTATGGAAATAAGCACAGGAATGACGCTGCTGCACACGCCTGCAGGTAACGTGGTGATGAGAATCTTAATAAGAAGCGAGTGAGCGCATTTGCTCCACACAAGCTTGTGTGCCATAAGAAAGCTCTACTTTTTTTTGTCTCAGCGGTCACTAGATGTTTCTGGTTGTAAATGTGCTTGGGAGTCCAGGCTGCCCATTTATGTTGCCGTTGGCGTCAAAAGGTTGTTACCTGCTTTGTGACAAAAGCATTGCACATTTGTGTTTGGCCTGATGTGTTCTCTATTGTGTCAATATCTTGGCTATCTTAGCTTCAAAGACCTACTGTGATTAGTCAGTATCATGATACTTTTTAGATATATCAACCCAGCTAACAGAGAACGTTAGAAGAATGTTTAGCAACGTTCCAGGAAGGATAATTAGCCTGTACCATTGCAGAAGTAACATTCCAGTAATGTTCTGAAAAACTGTGATGTATTAAATATTTGCATCACAATGATATTAGAACATTTCCCACATTAACATTCCAGGTCAGACACTGACGTTATGGAAACGTTTGAAGTAACTTTCTTAAAACTAAAACATGCATTAAACATTGATGCAACTGATACACCTAATCACACGGATATCACACCCACACATAATGTTTAATGAATGTGACACAAAATGTATTCCAGACAACCGAACTAGAGTTTAAACATAGTCCTTAAACATAAATTTTCTGAATTTTCTAGTATAAAAAAAATGATGAACTCCCATTACTTTTTAAAAAATGTCTACCAAAGGGCCATATATAGTTATATAGAATAAACTGGTGAATGTTAATGAAATGTTAAAAAAGTTGACATATTGAAGTTTTTATAGGGTTTTTTGATACACAAATGTAAGTTACTTTCAGTACAAAAAAAGAAAAGAAACTGTCAGCTAAAGATGTTTCATAACCTCTTTCTTCAAGTGTGATCTGGAGGTTTTGTTTGTTTCCAGTTCAGTAGTATCAGTCTGCATGCTGACATATAAAAAATTCTTATGCTGCGTTTACATGCTAGTTTACACGCTAGAAGACTGTAAAGTCGGAATTACGAGCATATCACATTCAAGTGCTTTGTTGTCAGAGCAATATGAAAAATGCCGGCTAATGTAACATTAATAACTTGCTCTGCACTAGCAGAGTAGTCAGTTTGCAATTAATAGAATAATAAATAGCACTGTTCTATAGCAGGTTAAATGCACTTAAATTACACATTAAAATAATTAAAATAATAAAATAATAAACCATTAACAGCAGCTGCACTGTTAAAAGTAAAGAATTATGTATCATCCCATACTGATTCTGTCTTCTCCACCATGTTGAAAAGTTGAAGACATGCAATCCCTAGTCTCATTCTTCCGAAAAGGAAACGGTCAACATAATCTCACTTCTCTACTCTGGTTGCTAAAAAAGCAAACTAGATAACAAGCTAACATTTGTCCGAATGACCAAATTATACATTCCTTCTAAAACGGCATCATATCAGTCTACCCATATATATAGGGTGATTTTTGTTAGGGAGGTGGCAGTAGGGAGGTGGTGTGTGACCTAATGTTATTTTTTATTAGCACACCTATTGCTTCTCAGGAACAAATCTGTTTATTTAGCCTGTTAGCTGCCTGACTCAAACAAGTCTACCCTAGGTACCTTTGAATTTGTATTTTATTACAGGAGTAACCAGAGCTGCCTTGAGCTCGTTATCTAACCTTAGCAGCCTTCCCTGGAGAGCTGGCTTTTAGTCAGATATTTTAGTTTGTTTCAACTGAAATAGATACTTTTATTAATATGATGTAACTTAAAATAAATCAAAAAGAAGGCTCAGCAGGAGGAAGACCAATCACACGTCCTAATAATCTAACATTACCCTCATTCGTTACTAAGGTGACTTGCGACTGCATGTGTCATGTCTCAAATGCCTCGGGAGGCCGAGCATGATCAGCCTTGGGAATACATGTATCCCAGCAAAGGTCACACTGTCAGCGTGTGGCTGACGGGATAATCAGTCTTCCACAGTCTCTCACTGTAACACCTTCTGACTGGTGGCACCTTCAATGAGCGCAGACCTCCGTGATCTGTGAATCACTAAAATGAGTGACCTTACGTCACTTAAATGGATGGTTAACTGGCCCAGAATCCATTTTTTGCCGGCTGTCCAACAATGACCACTTTGTACCACAGGGTACGTTATAGAAAAATGCAGCAAACCCAGAGGACATGGTTTCGTCACAGCTAGTGTGACTGAATCGAAAGTGACCATCTGATGACAGACGCATGGTTGGGTGTGTATGCATATTTATAGTTGTGTGTTATGTAAATGTAAGGGCCTAGCCCCGTTCCAAATCGGGCAAATCTCATGGGAGCGAGGGTTAAGTCTAAACGAGCCAATCATGTGAGGTGTGAGCGGATATTTAGGCTGCTAGATGTGGATTTCCCAGTGGAGCGATAAATCATGTGGAATGACATCCACGCCTGAAGTTTTCACTACATTTAAGGGAGCTAAGAAGGCTGGTAATTGGAGCCGGTGTGTCTTCTAAAAAAATAACAGTTTTTAAGCACATGCCCTAAAAGATGATATTGAAAGTGCCTAATGATGAGTCTGAAGAGCGAGGTTATACTAAAGATGTTTGACGTTAGCATCCCCAAAGGGATGTGACTTGATGAGATGCATCATTTATCCCCATGTCTCTGTGAAACAAACGACAAGTGCCCTTTTATTGCACTCGTCTCTTCTTCATAAAAACACGCTCTTCCGGTAGCATACACATACCCTAGTCTCAATTCCAGCAGTTTAGAGTTCTAAAGATGCCTAGATCCACTCCAGTCTTACTGTGGAAATGAAGATCTGGCTGGTTCCAAGCAGCAGAGTCATACAGTGTACCAAAATACACCTGGCTTAGAAGACTAAAATCCTCCACATACCACCACCACATTCTTCTTCTCTGATATTCCCTTTATCTATTGGGGCTATGAGCAGAAATTGTGACGCAGTTAGACAAAGTTGGCTATATTTGGACAAAGCGGATATGGGGGAAGATGTGTTTAGTCTTTTCGGAGGTATCTCATTTGTATTCAGGCACCCAATAAAAGCAATTTGACTTGAATTTCAACAACCCTCTTCTTCCTAAAGGGAATGGCTGATTCCAGCTTGGCGCTGAAGCAGATGTAGAAGATACTATCCCCTGAAGAAACGGAATGATTTGATGAAACAATATTCAGAACAACTTGAGGAACATATAGGCTCGGTTTCTTGGACAGGGATGAAGCCTAGTCATTGAATAAATTTTCCTTTCAGTGGAGAATCTCCTTTCAGAATGTTGTGTTGTCTAGGACTAGGCTTAATCCCTGTCCGGAAAACCAACCTAAATCTCTCATTTATGTGCTTTATATGTCCAAATCCCATTGCTTATTATCAGTGAAAAAACAGAGCCGGACAGATCTTGAACAGTGTTCCAGTACCCTGCAGGTAATGTGGAAGGGGAAAAAATTCAACCACATATTTTCTTCTGAGGTTTTACCTTTAGTGTGACTGAACTGAAAACAACTGAATTCACTGTTGATGCATCCTAGAAAATATAAGGAACAGGGAAAAATATAAGAGACTTGAGGAGTGTAAATCACACTTTGAGCTTTACCTTATGATTACGCTCGATACATGCATTTGTTGACAAGCAGAGAGATACAAAAGTGAAAGAAGCATGCAGACTGATGTGGTAGACTAATACTGAAGTAATATTACAGGATTGTGCAGAAGAGTGCAAAGAGAACCAGAGCTCCACCAAAGTTATGTAGTGCAGTAGCAGCATTCCAACGTAGAGTGGCAATGTCAGAGACACCTTCTTCCCTATTACAGTCAGTGGAGCATCACAATGCTTTTGAAGCTGTCCTTTTAAGACAGTATTACTATGTAATGCTTCCTTAACGACCAATGAATCCCTATTTGGGCAGGATTACCTTTACATGGGAAGCTGGAGTGATGTCATTTTCCCAAAGGATGCCTGTAATATGGGCTCTTTTAATCACTTTGACACTTTTAATCATTTAGATCTCCATCGATTCTTAGAATACAGCTGAGATGCCTGCTCTTGGTGTAAGGGTTGGTGCTGAGGAGAGGACGTCTGGAATATCCCAAATGAACAGGGCTGGCAGAGAGTGGAAGCAGAGTGTGCACGCTGGCCGGCTTTCTACAAAATCTGGCCGTGTTCCTAGAAAAGGCCCAGCGTGTGAGCCGCAGTCCTTGAAGTGACATTCCAGACCTTTTTTTTTTTTTTTTTTACACGTTTTTGTGACATGCTTCAGTAGCAGCCATGCGCTTCATGCTGTGGTCTGGACAGAATATAATAGAAATGACATTAAACCCTAATGGAGGTCATCCCTTAGCCCAGTTGCCATTCAGGACACTGCGCAAAAAAAAGCAGTGCTATTGTTTACTGAGGAAAGCCCTCAGCTACGTTCCCTGAGAAGCACACTTACACTTCCCTCTGTTGATCTGTCACCATAACTAATCTCCACAGTGTCAATAATGCTGAAGACTCAGCCTGTTATTGCCTGAGCTCCTCAAACAGCCCAGGGCAGCACGTTCTTTACACAATCATAATCTCATCTTGAACAAAGGACAAAAAACTGAAATAACAAGTATGTAAATATCTGGTGTTTGAGTCAGTGGAAATGCAGCCCACAGAAATCCCCTTTGATCAGGAGAACATGCCAAGAGGGGTAGCAGGATGAGAGAAGAGGTCATGAAAGCTCTCTATTAGCCTAACAATTAGAACTATCTGACCAAGTGAAGGCTAACAGTATTGAAGCTGAATCAGACATGTGTATGCACAGCCAGCAGTATGCTGAAATGTCAGACTATTTTAACAGCCACATGTGTGCATTAAGTGGTACTTTTGAAGCAGACATGATCACTTAGAAAAAAAAAATGTAGCCTAGAAAAGTTTAGCCTAGCCTAAATTCAATCTTGGTCTACATGATATTTTTTCAATGGGCACAATCTCAGCCATGTCCACATCAGGAGGGCACACTGGAAAAAGTAGCATATTGAATTTACTTGACTGAAAATGAAAAAAAATTATATGAAAGAAAAATCTGCACCATTCTGGTTTTAAATGGACTTTTCATATAATTCATATATAAGTGTCAAATTATGTTTACATATAAAGTAAACATATGCATTTATTTCCCCCATGAGGGAGATGTTATATATATATGAATCCCTGTTTATTCAGGATGGGTTTCCAACTCTTCTTTATGCTTTATATAGAATGTCTGATATACCTGAATCACACCATATAATTTCATTGTGAATGCCTAGGGCTAAACTCATGTGGACTGAATAGGTGGTTATACAAATCATCCAGAAAGTCTTCATACCCTGTCACTTTTTTACATTTTATGTTGAGACCTTGAGGCTAAGATAATGAAAAAAACATCATTCTGCACTCAGTACTCATTTGTACTACATTGTATGTAAATGTGTTGGTTTTAATGACATCACAGAAACAATGACATCAGAACAGGTTGTTTTAGCTTGTTGGTTTTCTATATGGACTGAATGGACAGAGGAGTGAACAGTACATTTGGCAACATTTATATACTACATCAAAAAAGTGCTGAAAATTTGTAACATGGGCTCTTTAATTTCATAAAAAAACGATGAGCAGAGCCAACAAAATGCCCACATGTACAAACTTTCTGAGCACACCTACTACTAATTTGCCTTCTTCATTAGTGGATAGGAGATGGACTGTGTGTGTGCTGAGAGATAACTTGAGAATAATGGTGGTCAGGAAGAGGGGAGCTTTTAGCATCAAGTTGCTGCTTAACGCACCTTCATCCGACGCTGTTTGATGTGACAGAGACCGACCACAGGGAATTTGCTCAACTAAAGCAAATTACTTTTCACCAAATCTGCATTTGACAAGTGACAACTTATCCCTTTGAGAAATGTGCTGGGGCTATTATGGAGGTTCTACTATCCCAAAGGGCCACTCCTCCACTCTTTCGGAAAACCCTTTACTCCACATACAGCCCTTCAAATAGGTGTAAAGCCATATGAAACACTGGAGACTATTCAGTTTTCAATTCATTGAGTCACAAGCTGCCTGGCAACAGAAATTCTCTTCATCCACACTTTGTTCCTTAAGAGACAAAAGTGCTAGACTCCAAGACTTTTTAAATCAGGAGACTGTTAATTTGTGCAATGGCTTCAGAGAAAACACAGTATAAAATGTCTCACCAGCAGCTGAAAAAGGAACCCAATGAGCTTGCTTTGGGCCCTGGAAAGTTCAACCCTGTATAAGGGGTCAATACACATTTCTGTGTGGGATCTCACTGTTCCCCTCTGAAAAAGCCTTTATGGAAAACCGCAATTTTGTTTGAAATGTTCAAAATATACGTCTCAGTTTCCAGTCCACAGTCCACAGTTCATATCCAGAAATCAACCTGTTTTTTTAATGGTGTTTTTGTGATGTTATAAAAAAAAGTTTAATATATCTGTCTTTAATTAAGCCTTGGCTGTTCACAGTGAATATTCAAATTCAGATTTAAATTCAAATCTTTTTATATAAGGCTTTTCTCAATGAATGATGTCACAAAGCAGCTTTGCAGAGATCCTGGTCCGAGCCTCTTTTAAGCAAGCCAAAGGTGACAGTGGCAAAGAAAAACTCCCTCAGATGGAGAGTGAGAAAACTTTAGAGGAACCAAGACTCCTCTTATCGATACCGAATTGCACAAGAAAAAACAGAGCAACAAGAATAATTGGACAGAAAGCGTGAGATAATGAGAGCTAAGACCAGGAGTTCTGACACATGCTGTGTGTTAATGGGAGAGGCCAAGCCAGTTAATTAATCATATGTACAGTTATACAGTATCTAGTGTAGTGTGAATGAAGCAATGCAAAGATCCAGTGTAGTTCAGTCTGGACTGCATTTTGATTAAGGTACAATCAGATAATTAGGATTTATAAGTCTTACAGTGACCATACCAAAACAAAAACAGCCTAATTAATACATTCATTTAAAAAATGCATTATTTAAAAGGCCATTTACTATCTCTACATTGGGTAAATATTTTATGGCAACAACAAGGACACAGTGTTACTGATACGGAGCACCGGTGCCTTTTGTGTACTAATAGATCATCAAGCTGATAAATGTGAGATGAGTGAGATCATCTAAAAGTGAGTGAATAGTGAGTGAGTATGTTTGTGCTATACAGTCTTACCTTGTTCATACAGTACTTGGCGTATACAGTTGTCACATATTGTGGCTGATCTTAGCTATAGCTCAATGCAATCCCAAGAAAAGCTTCTTACAAGTATGTTGACTCCTACATGCGCAAAGATGGAAGGATAAGGAGAAGAACGTCAATGCCATCCCAAAGTGATGCCGACTCTAGAAATGAGATCAGATGCATAGTGGGGCAATTATCTCCCCTGTGGCTGCAGACAGGCCATGGTGAGTGAGCATTCAGATCTTGGACCTACGTCACCTGGCCTTTGATGCTGGCGCCCCAAGTATCGCTGATCAATGCCTGGCAGTGATAAATGTGAGCTGTGCTTGCCCTGTCTCCCACAAGCCACCACATTTGCTAATTGCGGGCCCCACTCTCTAAACTATCACTTGGTTGAACATGACAGATGCCCAACTGCGTGAAATCCAGAGCCACTCTGGGTGACTATAAATAATTCAGATTACATGCATGCAAAACATCCTATTCCGGTTGCACAAGACATGGTTTTTGTTGTCCTGAACACTTGTCCCACTTGTTTTTCCCTGAAGTTACATGCATGCTTAAACATACTCAAACCAGCTGGGCTCTATAAGAGCCACTTTGGTGTCATGCTGGATACCCAACTTTTATCCTTATGTAAGTCCACTGCCAAAATCAGTTAACTTTTCTGAATTTTAAATATTTCATTTGTATGTGGGTGAAAGGTCACACTGTTATGACATATGTTTTTTTTTTTTTTTTTTTTGCCAGGTTTTTATCTTGCTGTTGTGTTAATTAATACAAAAAACAACACACAACATAACACCCAAATGTCCATTAAATGCTTTAAGGCATCTAATGTCTGTTTAAAATCTAATATCGCTGATTTCTAAATGACACACAATACAGGGCAGCCAGTCATTATGGAGTTCATTTACATATTTCAATCATAGGAAATATGACAGGAAAGGCAAAGTAATAAAAAACAGTCTTTAGTTTCTAGGGCATACAGCGATGTTGGGCATAATGTGAATATCACTGGACATTTATAGGTCTGATGGGAGGTTACACTAAAGCAAACTTAGTATCTTTCATTGGGTTCATGTTAGAGCTTTAAAAGGAACTTCTAAAGGAACTCATTTAAATATTAAAACCTTTTAGATGTGATATTAGTTCATGTAAGTGGTCCATAGTTCCTCAGTTACTGAAATGTAGTTTTTTTTTTTTACCAGTACATCCCTACATATGACAGTGGATAAATAACATGTATGAAAGTGTAATGACAGATGATATTCCTGAGGGTTTGCTACAGATGACTGATGAGCTTCGCTGGATTTTGATGGGCTCATCACTATACTGTAAATGTCACTTGTGACTTGAAAATCTCCCTTCAAACGCACTCT